>NC_081526.1:14304232-14628232 GCF_030273125.1 Centropristis striata
ACAGAAAATTAGTGCTGTTAATTAGGGTCACAGGGTCACCTTGAACATTTGACCAGCGATCGTGTTGTTAATTAATTTTTGCTTTATTTGATGCTGACCTTAGTGGATCAAAATCGAGGAATATTTGTAGCATAAAGAACATCTTTGTTATGGAATCAGGATATAAAAAACAGCCAGCCATAAACGTGCACAAGTGAATGAATGATATAGCTGAATAGAATTATTTTTTTGAAATAATTTGCTTTATGCTTAATTTGTTAGAATGTTCTTTGTTCTTGATGATGCTCCTGATGAAGGTCACAAGCCAAAACACATCAGTCTCACAATGAAGTCGTACGACTGTTACAGTTGTTGCTGGAGTTTTGACCTCTTCAGACTTTTTTCTCTTCTCTGTGCATCTTTTGAGAAGTTGGTGAAGTTGAGCAAGAAATTCCTGCTGTACCCTGATCATGACCTTAAAGGCGGAATGAGTAATTCCCTCTCAATCATCACCGTTGACTCACAAGAAATCTGTGTTGTCTGTATCTACAAAGAGCTCTTTTGTGTGAGGGTTGGACTCTATAAAAACATACCTATCAGGTGCCAGACCGTAAGCATGCATCCAAGAAGAAGCTGTGAAAATAACAAACAGAGCTACAGCAACATGTAGAGAGGTGAAACACCAAACAGACATTCTGCATTTAAGAGAATAAACTGTGTATGCTGTTCTTACTACAGTTGCAAATGATAATCATCACCATAGTGCTTTACTGGAACATGTCATCCATTAAACCTGTTCGCACCACCACCAGCAATGGTGCTAAAACATTAGTACCTCTTTCTCCTCCAAACATACATCTCCTGCATATTGTAATGCTGGTACTCTGTTATCTACTTGAGTGTATCTTCATAAAAAGGTTCGTATTGTAACATTTGATACATGTGGTTGATGTTGTGAAATTGAGGTTATTATTAGTCAATTAATGTAATTTATCCTAATAAAAGATTAATAATTTTTCAGAAGCAACCCAGAGTTTAGTTCTTCCCCAGAGACCGAGGCAGTAAGGAGAAAACTCTTCTCACTTTCCATTTCTAACATTGGTTTTCTGTCATCCGACCCTCCTTATCTTTACCTCTGTCACTCTGTTTTGCTACAGCCACTGCACTTTGTTGCTGAAAAGTGTAAAAACATGCATCACCGGCTGAATTGGCTGCAGAGTGCATCATTGCTAACAAGGTCTAAAGGGCCAAAGTGGTTAACTAAGCGTCTGTCTCCCTCACAGTCACTCCGGCTCTCTTTCGGTCTCCTGAACTGCCTTGCTGCTCATACCACCTTTAATTCTTATCAAATTTTTTGTCTTGTCAATCTCGATACCTGGGCAGTGTCCGACATGACGAATTTCAGCATCATCAAAGGAAGATTTTTCCATTAATGGGCCTTGACCTTGTCTGACTAGTCTACTTTAAAGCTTTCTCTGCTGCTCGGCGCACTTTCCCCTAATCACTCCCCTCGCTCCTTGACCCTCCCTCCCTCCACTCCCCCAACTTTCCATTTCACCTCGTCTCCTCACCATAATCTCTGATTTTTCTCTCTCTCCCTCCTCCATAAATTTTCTGCTCCTCTCACCTTACAAGAACCCCCCTCTGTTGTTTGTGGGGGCTTGCCTGATAGCCATTAGTGTTACACCCTATTACATCAGTAATGACTGACTGTGAGCTCTAATTAGAGATGTGTTAGGGAGAGCTGACTCCCCCCACCCCCCCACCCCCTCTCCACTCCCTCCTCCTTCTTGCTTTTCCGCAGAGCTGTTACTGTGACTCCATGGCCGTGGCGACACCATTAGCACAGCACCTCTAAGAGTTGCAACTCCTGACTGTTAAAACCATTACGTTCATTACAGGCCAATCAGAGGGAAAGGTGTTATGGCTAATTGATAAGCTGAACAATGCATAAAATCTTGTCTCTAATTGCCCTGCGGGAAAAGGAGAAAGCGCCCCGAGAGAAAGAGACAGTGAGAGAATGAAAGAGAGAGAGAGGGAGAGAGAGAGTGGGGAAGCGACTGGCGTGCTAATTTCAAAATCTGATATTTTTCCACTCGAATAATTTAGGCTTACAATATGTCTTCATCCAAACATGCTGTAGATTTTGTTCCCCCTTCTTGAATAATGGGATGTTTCTTCTGGGTTTGTCATCTGTGATAAGATGATTATCTGAAAGGTCTGGGGCACATTGTGAAGAGAGTCTCGCCTCTGCTGGAGTAGGTAATCCTGAGTAATAGCATTATGGACACAGTGTTTTCCTAAAGCCCATGATTATCCACTGCTGTTTGCTGTGGGATTGACATTGGCCTCCCTGGTCTCTCTCTCTCTCTCTCTCTCGCTCTCTCTCTCGCTCTCTCTCGCTCTCTCTCTCTCTCTCTCTCTCTCTCTCTCTCTCTGCTCTCTTTTTCTTACACTCTTTCCCACTTGTTCATGTCATCCTGTCTCTGACTCACCACTCCATCAAGCCCTTATATGCTCTTCTCTTACAATTCTACCAAGAGAAGAAGATGAAAATAGAGCACATGGAGCAACAAAAGAAAAAATTGCTTGTAGACAAGGGTGCCCCAGATTTGAATGGCATGTTATGCTCTCTCTGTCAAAAAATCGCACTTTCAGTTTGTCAGTTTGGGGTTACCATCCTGCTCTAAAACTCAATGAGGACCTGATGCATTAAGCTGTTAACTAAAAAATGCAAGTACATCCTTCATAAAACCCAGTTTTAGCCATCGCTGACTAAATAGTCTCCGCACAGGATCCTATTTATTTTCTGTTTTAATGTTTAATAATCTTATTTTATGTTTTTTTAAAATACCTTTAACTACCGTATTGTTCCACATTCTCTTTGTGTCCTTTTACCTTCAAGGACCTTTGTTGTAAAAGGTGAGATTTATTCTAAAACAGGTCGAGGTGCTATACATAATCAAAACAACCAAAAAGCTTATTGAACAATGGCCAAGAGTCAGGGATGAAAAAACACTGAATTTGTCAGAAAAAGAAGCCTATAATGTATGTATGGCTGTAAAAAATAAATAATATTTACACATAATACAGAGAAGTGTATTAACGGTCCAAAAAATAGCAACAAAAAAAATTCAGTATAATATTCAGAGGAAATAATCAGCTCAAAATTCATCTAAATCGCTTGTAACACAAACTTCCTGCAGTTGTTGCCTTCACTCTTTGGTTTTATTGTACAGTTTGTGCCTTGAATACAACATGAAATATCCACCAAATCTGTCATAGTCAAGGCCGTCAGTTTACTCTGATAGAAAAGGAGTCCTTTAAGGAAAAAGGTCGGGACTCAGAGCTCTCATAGGAACCCATAATGAGCACAATGTCTTTGCTTTTATTGTCTTTTACATTTTATGTTTTTATGCTGCTTTTGTGTTCTGGTGATCTAAAGACAATTTTCTACTTTGTTGGACTTTTTTGTTCAAATTGTGTAAATAGGTGTAAAAAATCATGCTGGATTACATGCTTTCTTAGTGTGCCTCATAGTTTTCGGTACTGAATCTTCTCCAAAAACAATCATTGTTTAAAATGGAACTTAAAAGCACGTAAGATACAAAGTCTGTATCAATCCCTTGACTTTTTATGAAGCCTTGCTGTTTTTGAGGTCTTTATGTATTTGAGTGTTGTGTTATGGAGATTTGTGTGTTTGAGAGAGACCGTATGAACTGAGCTTAGACCTCTGCTTTTAGCTGATTGGCTCACTCTTCCCTTGAACGCTTTTAGGCCTGAACCTGACCTGATCTCTCTCTTTCTCTCTCTCTCTCTCTCTCGCTCTCTCTCGCTCTCTTGCTTGCTGTCTTTCTCTCTTAACATTGCCTTTTACTTAGCTTTACCACTTTGTGTCAATCTCCTGTTTGCGTGGTTTGTATGTAGTAGTTATTTGAAGCAGTAGATCACTGCAAAGTGACAAAGTAATCTCAGGCGAATGAGTAAAAATGACAGGACGTAGAAGTTGTTTTAATCTGCTGGGAGGGGACGTTTTCTCCTTAGCAGAACGTAGATGAAAAGCTTGGTTAACCACCACTGGCTTATTGAGTAAAAGGTTTATCCTGACATTTATTACCAGGGAGTAATTGTTGTGATTTGAAAAGGTGGTGGCATTCATTTGTGTTATGAAATGTTTACTTTAAAATCAGATATTTCTGGTGGAAGGGACAACCAGTGCTCTATTTTCTTGCATGTATTATCTGTATGTGCTTAGTTTTCTATATTTTTTTTACTACCAAAGCTTTCCTGCTGTCCAGTTTAGCTCATCAAGTCATTATACAACAATGAATGATCACTTTTGTACTTAAACATCTCCAAGACTCTGATTTGTTGCCACCCCGTGTTCTACACTATTGTAGCTGCACAATAGAAGGCCTGGAAATTACTTTTATAGGACACAGACACAGACACATTTTTTCACCTTGGCTCCAGCAGTAAGCAGATGGGTGTGCGAAGCAGCACCGACACCTGCCAGCTACATCAGCTACAAGTCAGGGAGTCTGGCAGCTCGTGCAGCCCTGGAGCCAGGAGGCTGCAACAGGCAGCAGTGTGCCTGATTCATTAACAGTGAAGGAGCTGCTCAGCCAGCTCCTGTGTTTGCAAAACAAACGGGACGTGTGAGGGTTAGACCAAAGAGAAATTAATCTGTGAGGTAATCATCACCAGCAGAGAGGAGCAGAGCGAGCAGACCTGCGTGTGTCTGAAGCAGACGCTGACAGGGCTGCGTACGGCTGCAGCTAACAATTATTTTCATTATCGATTCTGCTGCTGGTTATTTTCTCGATTAATCGTTATTTGAAAAAAAGAATACTTACTGGCATTTTTGGATGACTCGATTATCAAAATATTTTTTCTGTTGATCCTCCAATCGATCCTCAGTCTTATATCACATGTGTCCACAGGTGCATTGGGGGAAACTAAGTACATTTACTCTAGTACTGTACGGTGTTTTCCCTAGTGTTTGTGCGTAACTTAGGTGCAGGTATTGGGCAGGGATGAGGGCCCCCCCCTGAAAAAATGTAACATTATCCAATTGAAAAACATGCAATTTTACGTAATTTTGGAGGACTATCTTTACAATATCTGTGTACAAATAGTTGGAAAGCTGCTGTAGAGCAGATAATAAATAAAGAAAACACAAGTTACCCAGCGGTATGTAATATAATATAGAAAAACATATATAGGTACATTAAATATAAGCTCCATATTTACCAGCTACAACATTAAACACATTAATGCATTTATAATTATAATCTAGTAATACAGGTGAAACACTTTTCACTCTCTGCTGTATTTCTCTGACATGATTTATATATGAATATTCAAACCAGCAGCAGATGAAAGGTCTCAGCTGTAAATAAATGTGTTAATGTTAACCACTGTTTTCTAAAACATGATCATGATTTGTATATTAAAAAGCTAAAGTTACAGTAAATAAAGCAGCCAATAAAAACAATTTGAACATTTAATGCAAACATGAACCACAAAACATCAACATTTTAATAGAATATCTGCCCATTTTTAAAACTAAACAACATATTTAAAGCAGTCATTGACCATTCAAAACATTATTAATTACCTACTTTGTTTAAATCTTTCAAAACTGTTGTTAATCTCTTTAAATACCCCAAGAAAACATACATGCATTACCAGCACATGTTAATGACATTTGAGCCAACCATCACTCATTGCACACTCTCAGATCAGATATCAAATACTTTTCCTTAAGTATGATCATTTCCAATGCAGGACTTTAACTTAATACAGTATTCAGTGTGGTTTTAGTACTTCACACTTGGAGGCTCATATAGGATAAAAACATCTGATAAACACTCACTCAACAGTATGATAACGGCAGAATATGATCAGAGTACTTCCTCCTCCTGTGTGTGTGTGTGTGTGTGTGTGTGTGTGTGTGTGTGTGTGTGCGTGCGTGCGTGTGTGTGTGTGTGTGTGTTTCCCTGCCTGGAAGCTGTCAGAGCCACATGCTTGCAAGCTGTGCAGGTTCATATAAACTAAATCTAATTGGATACTGTGGACTTCACAGTATGAAGCAATATTTGAGGATCACATTGTTGGACACAGTGTATGTCCCGAGTAAAAACAGCCTCCAAAGTCAATACCTCCCCCCCTTCAACCCTCTCCCTCCTTGCATCCTTTTCTGCTCCAGATCAGTAATGGGAGTCAGTATCCAGGAGGAGGCGAGGGGGGGTGCGGGGCTCCTCCCCAAGTCCTCGCCCCTCCTCCCCGAATGCGGCACAGCTGCCTTTCAGAACCCCGCCGCTCCAGCCCATTCATCCTGGAGAGCCAAAAAAAAAAGTGGCTATTTATTAGAATACTTGTTTTGTATTGTTCTGTGGCACACAAAAGACGCTTCATTATGTTAGAAGCAAGCCCCTTTCACAGAGAGAAACAATAACTTGGAATTGTCTTTTTTAGAGTGTATAATAAATGTCATTTCTTCTTGTCTCTGCCCCTCAGTGTGTGTGGAGTGGTGGGTTTGGGCACCGGGCACGGATGGCCTTGGCACTCGAGCGGCCAGATTGTAGTGGGAGTAGCGGTCTTACATGAGGCTTTGGAGGGTTTATGACGGCTTTAGGAGTATGGAGGGAGAAATCTGCCCACTTGCTCTGGAGTAGAGGGAACGAGGGGAACATGCGTAAGTTTGCACATGACAATTCCGTACAGGAAAAGCATTTTTTCTCACTATTTAGATGCATTATGAGGTAACATATCTGCTGTGCGTGAAATCTATTTTTGTCTAAGTGGAATTAATGCAGGAACCAGAACGCTTTCTCATCACTGCGCAAACTGAAATAAGTGTCTTTACTGGCAACCTTTATTTCTGGACGTCTGCGCGTTGCTGTGTTCAATTCAGTGCAGATAATGTGTGTGTGTGTGTGTGTGTGTGTGTGTGTCTCGCTGCAGGCTGTCTTTTTATTTTGGGACAAGTGAGACGCACCGGGGCTTGGCTGCACAGAGCGCGCTCTTCTTGCTGCTACCAGTTGCTCTCCAACAGTTTGATTTTTCTGAGGTGACATTATCGGCTGCTGATCTGCTCGGGGAGTGGGTTGTTATCATCTGTCTGTTGCATACTGTAAAACATGGAGCTGTTTAGCAAATTTGATTTACGCGTCTCGGTGGCTGTAAATATTAAGGTTACATGATTCTCTCGGTGTTTTTACTTTTCACGAGGCGGGTGGGAGGAGGAGGGTGGAGGTGGTGGGGGCTGATCGCCACATCTTTAGATTTCAGGGTCGGTAGAATGACGATCTAAAACAATTGCTTCACCCAGTTTATGTCCAGGTCTTCAGCAGGAGATCACAACTCTCCTTTTTCCCCCTTTTCTTCACCATCACCACTTTGTTTCACGCGCGCTGGCTTTTACGCACACGCACAGACACGCACCACACGTGGACATTGTTGCTCAGGCTTAGGTTAACTGCTTTAGGAGAAAAGATCACAGATTAAGGGGGAGGACCCCGAATACAAGCGGTCTAGGTTTTTTTTTTCTTTTTTACTTTCTTGTGCGTAAATGTTACTTCATGAAGGATTTAGAGATTAAAACATGGCTGCTGCAAATGCCCGTAAGACTTGTAGTTGTATTTATTCACAACCCTTCTCTTATTAATTAATTAATTAATTAATTAATTAATGTATTCATTTATTTATTCATTTATGGTAGTTAGGGGGGTATGGATAACTGCTTTGACCCTTGGCCCCAGTCAGTCGTGCACCATCAACGCAGTGCGCACATCCTGTTGCAGAGGCCGCGCACAAAGGAGCGAGGAGGGTTTGAAAGGAGGTTTGTTAAAAGAGGAGTGACTGATGGGGGATGACAGAGAGAGTAAACAAGGGCCACCGGGGTCCTAGTGTCACCGCAAAGCCTAATCCTCTACAATCCTAAATCCACTTCACAATGACAGGAACTAATAATAATATTTTAATGAATATTATTGATAGATGCGTAAATCTACACCGTTACAACAGGTCTATTTTTTAAATTAATCTACTGCATCAGATTGCTTGGTTTTAATACTATTGTGGATCCGTTGTTTTTGACGTCTTTTTCTATATATTTAGACCTTTATTAATATAGGAGTCACTGCTTTAAAAAAATATATGAAATTGTATTTTGAATTTTGAAAAAGAAAAAAATCATCATTTTTATTGCCCTGCATAGCCTAATTGGGCAATAAAATATGAATCCTTACCTTTTTATTTTGAAATATCTTAATTGGCCTATAGCCTATTTTTTTATGAAAGTGACTGTCATTTGTTATGAATTGGTATTAATTGCACTTAAAATGTTATTTACCTTTTATTCTTAGAATATTCTAGTTTTGTTTCTGGTGTGATGCCTTCACTGGCACTCGGCGCCCTGCAGCTCTTCGGGTCTCATCATTATGTTGTCATCTTCCTCGGGCCTTAAGCCACATGGCCCTGGACCACTGGAAACGTTTTATTGACCATTGTGATACCCCGTTAACCCTATTACCAGCAGATTCATGGATCTGTCCGAGTGATCCCGCTCCCTCAGGCCCTAAACACAGAGCTACATCAAGCTAAGCTCCAATTAAAATAAAAACAGCAAAGGACGTTAGAATGATTAAATCGTTAGTCTCGCCGCGGGGAAGTGGTATTTCGTTTTCCCTTTCAATTAGGGGTTGATTGGGCTTTTCAGGGGAGGTCAGCTGTGAAATCTGGATTATATATGCGCGGGTTTGAAGACACATAAACCGGTTCCCTCTCACGGGTAACTTGGTGTTAAATAAGGGACTTTAGAAGCATTAGCCACAAGAAAAGTGCACTAAAAATTACAAGAGCTGAGCAGTTTACACACTCCTTTTCTTTTCATATTCAGCTGCACACACAGGACGCATTCAGCACCGCCAGCAGACGGCGATCACGGCGCTTTGCCCCGGAGATTTCACGTCATTTTGGTGATCCATTCTCAGGGGCTTCTCCTCTTAGACCAACACTTTTACCAAATCTCTCTCACATCATCGTCCGCACTGAGTGTGTGTATTTTCTCCCAATGACACCTACTATTACTACATACCTTAATTACATACCTGCAGGGGAGAGAGAGAGAGAGGGAGAGAGAGAGAGAGAGAGAGAGAGAGAGAGAGAGAGAGAGAGAGAGAGAGAGAGAGAGAGAGAGAGAGAGAGAGAGAGAGAGAGAGAGAGAGAGAGAGAGAGAGAGAGAGAGAGAGAGAGAGAGAGAGAGAGAGATTTTGAGGCGCTGATTGAGCATCAAGTCGCCTGATAGTGAGCTGTTTTTTTGGAGCAGGCTGTGGTGAAATTCAAGTGCTCACAAATCCAGTTGGGCCCATGTTTCTGTGACGCACAATATATTTGGAAATATCCTGTTAGAGATGGGAGGAATTGTTAAAAAATTCAAGCACACATTTAGAAAGTGGAGAGTAAAAAATAAAAGCATCCAAAGTATTATTGGGATATTGGAAGGCGTATTTTAAAGTGATTTTCATATTTGGGCGCCCATACCTATTCTTAAAAATACCTCAAGATGTTTGATAATCACACACTGCACCCCGCTACACCACTGCTAACAAATCTTAGTTATTTTTGTTTAGCTGAAAGTCTCTAAGAGCGTGTTTGGAAATTTCAAATGCCTTGGTGCTATTTGTGGGATTGACCCTCCTGTCGCCTCCTCCTCCTTCTCCTCCTCCTCCTCCGGTGTGTTCTTCCTCTATGGTCCTCTAGTCACCTGACCAAACGCCATGCAAATCACTCTGCTGCTGGAGCCTCATTGGCCGCTTGTGGCTCATTTAACCGCTGTCAGTGCGCATCATATGGCCGCCGCTTTAACCAACTTCTCAACTCCGACAGGGAAAGTGGCTCCAATGCGCATTCTATCACAGTGGATGTGAACCAACCCACGCGAAGACAGGGTGAAATACTGGTTGGAGAACATTTTATATCCCTTTTCGGATTATTTTTTATCTCGCATTTGAATAATTTGGGGTTAGAATATTAATTTTGTAACCCAGTCGTCCTGTGCGCACCCGTACTTGTGCGCGCCGATCTTGAAATAGACTTTTTCTCTGTTGGTGGCGAAGTTTAAAACCAGGTGAATGTATAGCATGATGATGGAAACTGACCTTCATTCCCCCGGCCCCCAAACGAACACGAGCACGGGGCAAACGGGGCCGAATAGCGGGTCCAAAGCGAATCAGGAACGGGTGAAGAGACCGATGAACGCGTTCATGGTGTGGTCCCGCGGGCAGCGGAGGAAGATGGCACAGGAGAACCCCAAAATGCACAACTCTGAGATCAGCAAGCGGCTGGGCGCCGAGTGGAAGGTGATGTCCGAGGCTGAGAAGCGCCCTTTCATCGATGAGGCGAAACGGTTGCGAGCCATGCACATGAAGGAGCATCCGGATTACAAGTACCGGCCCAGACGGAAGACCAAGACGCTGCTGAAAAAGGACAAATATTCCCTTGCCGGTGGACTGCTTTCTGGGCCCAGTGGGGGCGGTGGAGTTGGTTTGGGAGTCGGAATGAGTTCATCCGGGGTCGGGCAGAGGTTAGAGAGCCCCGGGGGTCACGGAGGCTCCGCCAGCTCCGGCTACGCGCACATGAACGGCTGGGCGAACGGTGCGTACTCGGGGCAGGTGGCTGCAGCCGCGGCGGCCGCGGCGATGATGCAGGAGGCTCAGCTCGCCTACAGCCAGCACCCGGGGAGCGGAGCGCACCACCACCACCACTCACACCACCACCACTCACACAACCCGCAGCCCATGCACCGCTACGACATGACGGCCCTGCAGTACAGCCCCATCTCGAACTCTCAGAGCTACATGAACGCTTCTCCATCCGGCTACGGCGGGATCACCTACACACAGCACCAGGGCTCCGGCGTCTCCTCCTCAGCTGCCATGGGGACGTTAGGGTCGCTGGTGAAGTCGGAGCCGAGTGTAAGCCCTCCCGTCAGCAGCACACACTCACGGGGTCCTTGCCCCGGAGACTTGAGAGAGATGATAAGCATGTATTTACCGACCGGAGAGCCGGGGGACCCGTCAATGCAAAGTAGACTCCATGCCTTGCCGCAGCATTACCAGAGCGCCACGGCTGGAGTGAACGGGACGGTCCCTCTAACACACATTTAGAACTCACAGAATAATTGAAAACTGCAAACGAACACATAACCAAATATTTACCTCTTTTCTAAATAACCCCGGTCCCGAGAACTACCTGCATTTTGTACAGAATGTTTATGATATTGTAAATGAAGGGTAAATAGCAAATTCATCTCGGCTTCTTTTGGAATAGCCACCAGTGGAATTATATATTGATGCTGAGATATTGGTTATTGTGCTATCATCTTTTTGTCCATTACTTCACAGTCTTAGTTGAGGGTTCCGCCAGGTTCACATGGGGGGATTTGGTTCAATTGTCTCATAATTTTCTGGGGTTCTTGTAAGTTATTGAAAATGAGATAACGTGTCATAATCTTAAGAAAGTGCTTTAAAAGATATGGGGAAATCACATTCTTTAAACATTTGTGTTCATTTGCAGAAGCCTGTGTCTTAACTCTTGGAAAATCATCTCTTTTTATTGTAACACTCTAATTATTGTAAATTGTGAATAATTTTAATATTTCAAAGGATGACGGGCAACTGCTGTTGTAATTTAAGTGCTTTTCTGCCAGTGAAAAGCTCTGATTATTGCAATGAAGAAGAATTGAATAAATTTCACCAGATGTTGCTTTGATTCTTAAGACAACGGTCTTAGATTGATTATTTTCACAATGTTCTTACAGGAGTGTTTTCACGTTTTAGGACACAAGAATATCATCAAGAGAAAAAAAAATTAGCCACCTGTTTTAAATTTTGACACCACAGATCCCACGAGCTTTTAAATAGCTTAATTGTGTGTGCGTAAAAGCTATAAAGGCCTCCGAGGAAACCATTTCTGTAGGATGATGCTGTTTCATGAGCTTAATGTTGGTAATGAGAAATGTATTTATAATTCATTATTTTTCAGTGACTTGTAGGCCAAAATATATTCAACTTATTAATATTTAAGTAAGGCCAAGATCATGGCCCCTATTCCCCTTTCAAATAAAAAAGATTCCTTACACAATGCATTACATTTTCCAAAGGAATCTGATTTTATAGAGAGTACGTGAATGCCTCAATTGATAAACCACCTGTTAGTGTTTTTAACGAAATATCCTCATTTAGAAATAAAAGATTTTACTTAAATTATACAAATAACAGATCTCATTTTCCCCTTGTTAATTCTTATTAGATGTTACTGCTTCATATATATATAGCAATATTTTAAAATCTGATATTAAATGCTATTAAATCCATAGGCATTGTATTAATCAGTAGGTATACTTCTATTGATTCTACAGTAAATCAGACGTATTTCTTCATAAGACCACAATAAATTTTAAATAACGAAATATTCTTCAACAAAAATGTAACAGGCCATAAAACTCACCGGCTATGATATTGAATTTCAAAATATGGTAGTTCAAATATTAAAAAATATTTAAAAACGAATCTGAATAAAAACTTATGCAATAAATAATTTAAATATCATATATTTATATATTTTTGATTTACTGAGAGACATTTAATTCCACTGCTTCTGTTTTGAACACTTAACGTAAATCATGAGACGGACAAAGCAAAGAACATTATTTTATAATACACACTCTATTGATTAAAAAATATTTTCTTTTATAAATTAAATACTCAATTACTTTTTAGATATTTTGAGATCACCTGATCTCAGAAAAAAAAATGTTTTCATCCACTGCACTCGGGACGTTAAGTTTCATTAAATCTTCCACTTTATCTGCCTTTTGGCTTAAAATTTTCATACCTTTAAGAAAAAATATATGGACTGTAATATTGTATTTCTAGATGAATATATTGATAGCTACGTGGTGATCAACTGAAAAAACACGTAGTCCTCAAAATCATAAATCTTAATTTCTTTAGCTGTTGTTTGGTTTTCCTGCAAATCAAATGAAGTTCAAGGGTGATAAAATCTTGATTTTTACAAATATTTGTAATAGTAACTTAACATTTTAATTATATTTATGCTGAGCTGTGAGTCGGTGAGAGTGACACTCAATAGAGTGAAAGAAGGACAACAACAAGAGGCACAAACAGGGATTGGAAGAATAAATTCATATTTTATATTTATAAAAAACACTAAAGGAGACTCTGGGGAATAAATAATCTGTCAGTGTAAAGGAAGAAAAAAAAATTCAAATGCCAAAGGGTCCTAATATATAAAACTCAGCTGCCCTCACAGCAGAGCCTGAAATATTTTAACGTGCACACCCAGAGCCATGCATGCTAACTGTTGCACTGACTGGACTTACTCTCACCATTGGCCAAAGCACGCTCGTGTCAAGATGTGACTGATGACTCATCATAATTTTACAGCTGTAGATGTTTGATTAGAGATGAGTTTGCACCTTTTCTTTTTACGCACACACACCTTCACATGTTAAAAATGAATATACACCCATGTCATTCAGATTATTAATCCTCTTTAGAATAATGAAAATTTGGTCTGAAAATGACGTCATTTCTGACAGGCCGCAGCTGGCTTTGACATGTACATATTTTACTGCCTGCAGGCCTCATATGTACAGATACAGGCTAATAGCCATACACATGCAAATGAGGGAAATTTATGCCTACTTAAGCATTAAAAAAAATCAATTAATCTCAAATACATAGTTAAAGGGCCTATTTCACACTGATGAAGACTCGCATGGTATGTCAATTAAACCTGTTAGGCCTCATAGTGAAGCGTGTAACGTCTGGCTGCGCATTAATCTATTGAGAGAAATCAGAGGAACAATGTGTGGAAATTAGTTTCAATTCCAAGAAAACAAAACAAAAAGAAGGCGCATCTATAGAGACATCTCTGTGTGCGCCACAGTGCGCAGCGTATATGGCACGGGATGGCCTCCTCGTGTGTTTTAGCATCTGTTTCCATCTTATCTGTTGATGTGAAGAGATGCGGATTAGCAGTGAAAGCCCGGAGAGGCGGAGCGCGTCACGGCGCATCGCCGGGCTAAAAGAGGAGCGTTCTGGCAAATTTAACCCGAATAAATTACACCTTGAGGTGGAAGAGGGGTAAGTGTAGGGTGCAGCGTGTAAAGACTGTGTGGCAGCCGTGTGTGTGTGTGTTCGCGTGTGTGTGAGTGAGAGAGAGAGAGAGAGAGTGTGAGGGAGCTTTGCGCGTGCGTGTGTTTAGCTGACCGGCCAATAAATCTCTCCACCGCGCGCTACTCTTATCTTGTAGCCACCGATATATTCCGTGCTAGGAGGCCATCAGCTCCGGCGCACACTCGGCTGCTCGTAAAGCCCCGATCCCTTGCACTCCCTGTCCTAAATGGGGATAATTAGCGTCACTTTATCACGCCTCTGCATATTTTCTCCACGTCTCCCCCCCTTTTCCTAAAAAAATTACCAAGCAGGCTGCTCTCGTCGCCCGCTCTGTCACAGAAGATTATGGAGACAGATTGCACAGAGCGAATGTGCCGGGCGAGATTAGCGCGGAATAGAGAAAGCAACTGGGCCAATGAATTCCTCGGAAGGGCCTTATCGTGCAATTACACGTTGACATGTTTAACAATCTTGCTGCCTCTTAATCCTGCAGTGCTGCTCTATCTACCCACAGCTACCACGCTATATGCCGGCACACAGACCTAATGCACCGAAACGCAGCACAAATGTCCTGAAAGTTATGAGAAATTGCTTTATTTTTCAAACTTTGTCCAGCATTCAAACGCCTTTTTTATTTTCTATTTTTTATTTTTCAGATTTCTCCGTTGTTGGAATAGCATCTGCACTGGAACTTTTTGACAAGAGGTGAGATATTAAAATAAAAATGGCTTATTGTTGCCCTAAATCACTGTTAACAATGATCGAAAACTGATATAAAAAAGGAGGAAATGTTTGTGCCATGTCCATCCAGAGGGCGATATTACGCACAAAGTGTCCGTTTTGTTTGGAGTTAAATGTAGACTTTTCCTTCTCTCTGCCCACCGCCCCCCTCCCCTCCTCGCCCCTCCTGCCTGGCGGTATATCGGGGCCTGTGTGGGAGTGATTGTGGAGCGCCACTGTAGGAATTTGGCAGCGGCCGTGGTTTGGAGAGCCGCCCCACGCTGAGCCCCATTCAGCGGCCAGCGCGCTGTGAGGTTGGGAAGTTTCAGTCAGCCGTACAACTCAATGGCCCCCACAAAGGCGATTACAAGCCCCAGCGCATTCCTGTAGGGACCTGGGAGCGGCGCAGGTGCGAGGGGGACCGGGGTAACCCGTCAGAGAAGTGATAAAAACGGGACAGTGCTGGGCCCACACAAAACCAGCCACTCCACAGGAACCGGGGAGATTTTGGAGGAAGGAGGAGAAAGGGAAGAATAAGTTTGAAGAAGATGGAAGTTTGGGGGGTTGGGGTGCAGCATACTGAGTGGCCTCACTGTCCATCACTTAATAAAAGGATGAGGAGACTCTCAATCAGGGCTGAAGCCAGGACTTCACTGAGGTCATGAGTCCAAAGTCTCCAGACAACCTCCACCCATCTGATGAGCCACTAAATATTTCTTTAGAAATTCACATTTTATCAATTAATTTAAAGGTTCAATTATATTTTCTGTTAACTTTATTATGGCCGTAATATTTCAAAGTTTTATATTATCCTTGTGAAAAATCATTTAATCATTTATTTAATAAATGTTTTGATTTTAACACAATCAGTGTATAAATTAGGGATTTTTTTCAACTGGTTTCATACAGACCTGCTTCTCATGGCTGATACCAATAAAATAACTGATCATTTCAAATTTTTCTATTTTAAAAAGATGTTCATTGCATGTAGTTTATGCACACAAAAGGGTTTGAGGAACAAAGATGTAGTGAGCAAAATTATGATTTAATATAAAATATCTCTCACCAAAGTGACATAAACAACAAAAACAAACAACAGTTCTGACTCTTTAAATATTCATTCAAAACTTCACAAACATACTTTTGTTTTTGAAGCACATCAATGTCAATATATTGTCAATATATTAAACAATCAAGACCACTGACCAGCCACCACCACCGACTGTATCAGTAGAAAATTCCCAAATGACCAATTTAGGCAGATAAGGTGAATTATGAGCTAGAATGAAAATAAACATTTTTATGTGGACCGATGTAACTATAAAAAGGTACTCAGAAGGCAGCTTTCTTGAACAAATAACTTTATTCAAGAATATTTAACATTATTATATATACAATTACATTGTCAACCAATTGTAGAATGAAAATTAAGAATAAATCAAATGAAAATGAAAAGCGAGATAAACATCAGTACTGTATTTTCAGCGTCAGTTGATTGCTGACCATTTAAATAAACAATCAATTGAAACAAAATAAACAGCTGACACCATTTCTAAATCACCCACTCATGGTTTCCTGTATTATATGTTTTGAAAAAGCAGATAGATACCAACATTTCTGTAATATTGACAGATAAAATTAGCTAACTCGTTAAAAGGTTGGGCTCCACATCTCTACTAAAGTATGAGAATCTAAAAAACCGAACATGTTTCTGATCTTAGACCCCAAAATATTTTTGGAATTTACCAAAGACCTTGAGACCGGTGTCCTCGCCAATATGGAACAGAAAAGAGCTCCATCTAAAAAATATTCTTAAAATTATCATCCTTTATTCTGTGCAAGTAAAATGATTCCAAGCTACATCTGATATAGATTTACTCTCACATAAAGAGGCTTTGTGAAGAAAACCATGAAACTCTTCTCATTCCTGCATTGAAATAACTCAACAGAGTTGATCAGTTTGCATAGATAGAAGCAAATACATTTTGAATTACACTTTTATTAATATTTATTAACTTTTATATATCTGTAAAGGGTTCAAAGTGCTCATAGTAAATATATCCATGACTTTCTCTTAATTTATTTTGCTTCCCCTGTAATATTGGAAGAACATTTAAAGGTCAATGTTTTTATTCATTAAGTCAAGGTGCAACAAGTCAATCCGAACAGCACAACAGATCCATGTCGCCTTCCAAAACAACCTTCATGACTTACAAAAAAAATATTTCTGAGAACGGTTAAAGCTGGTTAAAGCTGCCCTAATCGACACATTCATAGTAAGAAGTGGATCAAATAACTGTGTAATGTGAACTGAGGTCACTCGTGGTGACAAACCCGCCGGAAATTATCACTGAACTCTGCAGTTTCCCTCTGCTCTATTGAACCTATTTACTTGGTTTTTATGCCCACAAAGTTCTGCAAGTTCTGATAAACCCAACACACTCACTGTCCAGCACATGACAGTGGACACACTAAGTTAGTGAATAGCTGCTAAACATAGTGGAGTATTTAGCAGCACATGCACCAAATATTCCTCCAGGAAATTGGGCAACAGTTCGCTAAACTGCCCCCAAACGGCCAAAACATTTATTTATGCAGCTTTAAGTTTAAGGCAACAAAAACGTATTGGTTATTATTAATTAAAGATCACATGTAAAAGAAACCATACAACCCCACTAAGGAAAGTTAATCAGTAGTACACTGACTTATAAACTGGTTTATAACAAGAATTGAGCTATGTTTTAATGAGACTTTTATTCAGACCAAAAAACAAAACCCCATAGGGCTCTTGTACAAGCAGCTTACTATGACCTATAGTTATGTTTACTGTGGACCTCAAGTGGCAGTAGTAATTATGATGGGAGCAAAGAAGGTAACTGGTAACATAGTTTAAAGAGTGACAAAGTACGCATAGAGAGGATGTTGGGTTGGATGGATGAGTAAACGAACACAAGTCCTAGGAGGCCGCAGTTTGTGTCCTGTGTGAAACCAAAAGTCAAAAAACAGTTATATTAACTTAAACTAATAGCTATGTAACAGCATTCCTAATTTACGTACGTATGGAAGTTGAGTATCAAACGTATTTATCTTAACTCAAACCATGATCTTTTCCTCCACTTTCGGAACCTCCCCTGTTTGTTCTTTTGGAGGTTAGGAACAAACAATGGAGTCGTACGGGTTGAAAGACTTGTTGGTTTTATTGCACACAACTATCACTTGTTATGAGTGAAGTTTCATTTAATGATGGCAATCAGCACTACGACAAGTTGATTTTTGCTGCTCTTTAAATGCTGTTGGTTTTTTTGGAGTTTGGTGCGGAAGGAAAGTTGCAAACGTTTCATTCAAATGAAGCAGCTCAAAGCAGGTTGTTCGGTTTATTTGCTAGTAATTGACTCTTTGACATTGCACTTACAGCAGAAGTTGCTCAGCTGGAAATTTGGCAATTCTGTCGACAAAAAATTCAGAGGAAATGTGCCAACACATACAGAAAAAACGCTGAAGAATATAAGCACTCTAAACACTCCAGTAGATGAATTTAAAGCAGCACCACATGTCAAATTTAAATGCAGTTTTAGCAGGAATGTCAGTGTAGCAGTCAGAGGGCAATAAGACAGTTATACGTTGTTCATGACAAACCTGCAGCCGCCAGTTTAAGAAGTGCCATCAAGCACAATGATCCGCTATGTTTAAACCATGTGGATGCTACAAAATAACCTCACTCACCTCCACACACATCAGGTTGGTGGCTTTTTACTCTGCATTCTCCCAGTTAATGCAGGAGATGCCGTATTCATTAATCATGTGCATCATGGCCTCCTTCCAACCTCTCTGGCAAAATGTCATTTTGTGTTTTATTCATAAAAAGCAATTTCAATTATGATATGAAGTGATACAGGATTATTTAAATTAAGCGAGTGATGTCATATAATTGTCGCAATCATTTATCTCTGTATTTACACATTTTATTGACACCTAAAACAGAGTCAGCAAGTGCATATTACAATAATTATGTGGATATATTTTTACATCAGCATATTGAAAAATAAAACTGGCAACATAATGAAGGTTCGATGATGTGATTCTGCTTATCTGCACAAACACAAACTCCGTTGCAGAAGCCACCATCTGCCCTTGGCTGTGGATTTGTTGTGCCATGCATTCAGGTCTGCACCAACCACACAACAATAGTACTCTCTCGAGAAGAACTCTCTCCATTCTGGGTGCCATTTTTGCCATTCCCCCTGTGATTAGCACAACTGTATTAGTGGTATGAGACCAGTAATGTGACTGGCTAAGATGAAAATGATTACTCACCATATCCTCCAATTTATATTCCACTTTAGATCTTTTGTATAAAGATCTGCAGCTCCTAACAGGTGTACTTGGATTTTTACTTTCTTTTTTTTTTTTTTCTTTTAGCTCTGACCATCAGTTTTATTAACATCTACTCACCAAAGTAACTCCTGAGATCTCTGAATGTCTTTAAGTCTTTAAAAATAGGTCCAACATGGCAAAAAACACTAGCAGCCAGACAATCAGACAAGACCCCAAGGACAAGTAATCAGTAAATCTACAGCGAGCGTACCTCTCAATCCCCACCAGAGAATAATAATGAAGGTGCAATGATCGCATGAGAATGAGAAACACTCGTCACACGCAGAGACGTGTCGGAGGGGAAACTCTAACACTATAGTGGAGTAGTGAAATTATATTGTAAATCAGAAGAATAATTACAGGAGCGTGGGTCTTTTAAAGTTAATCTCAATTTGTTCAAGGTCTCTATGAGACATTTTTAGGTCAGAACAACAACGAAGGGTGACATGATAAGTTTTAAGGATCCTCCACAAAACGTATACTTGTATACCTGAAGGAAGGATCTTTGGCCCAGTTTTCACTGTTTTTTTTTTCTCTTTCAACATGAGTGGCTCCACAAAGAGTTCTTTTCGTGGCGACAAACAAACTTGCTGTTTGATGGTGCAGGTCGGACTATTTTACAGATGCCCTAGTGACAAATTGGGAATTTAGAATAAAGTGTTAATGAAGTGAAGTGGCTTCCTGTTCAGTACTTATTGCACACAATAGGCCTGAATCAAGTCATTTGAATTTGATTTTCGGCAAGAGCAAGTTTTTTTTCAGGCTAAATCAAATTCAGGAAATGTAGCAACACAGTTTAAAACATGTTGATACTCTGAAAGGAATGATACCTCCTGCAGACGTGTATTATTTCCTCCTGGTGAAAATGCTGGTGACATGGCTCTATAGATGGCAGTGTTGGTTGGTTGGTTCACCCCTCTGGTCCATTCTGAAATATCCAAATATAGTTTAATCTATTGCCATAAGATCTCTACCTGTAGGTAAAAGCCTTGACCTGTTCAATGAAATATCTTAACATCAACATTATACATTTACTCAACAATGTGTACAGGCATTCATGGTTCTCAGATGATGTCTGTAAGTGACTTTAATTAACTTTCTTATTCCCAACTCGTCACTTACTGTACCTTGGTAACCCAATTCTTGGTTAGGACCCCTTAGAATCACTTTTTAACATTTTGGGTAGATCTACACATCACACTCCAGTACAGTCAGTATGGAAAAAGATCATGGTTTGGGTAAAAATAAGTACTTTTGTAAATTAAGTTATATAAGCTAAGTAGTCATTGTCTAGGTTGACTTTTGGTTTCACACAGAACACAAGCAGGGGTCTCCTGGGTCAAAGTCCTGTGTTTGTTTGGCGCATCCTCGTCCCTCAGCGGACTTTCTCGCTCTTTATACTATGTTCCTTGAGCAGTTCAGAGTACTTTCTCTGAGCGTCTTATATTGCCATCAATGGGTTTTTTTATTGGAGATTGTGAAAAGCCTGCAGACGATAAAGGCGCCTTGTGTCTGTCTGCATCAGATGCCAACATCTGTATTTGACCACCTGGGAATGAGAACTGTATGGACCTTTTCTTTAGCGCCACCATAAGATTCACATTTGGATTTTTTTTTGGTGAAATGTCAACAACTATTTGATGCATTGCTATGAAAATTGTACGGTTTGGCTGACTTTTCTTTAACTTGTCCTATACTTTGTCTCAACATTGGTAACAAGTAAACAGTCCCATCAGCCTCAGCTGTGCTTTGTGTTTGATGCTATTTAGAAAATGTTAGCGTGCTAACACAATAAACTAAGATGTTGATCTAAGTAAGCATTATACCTGCTTAATCTTACAACCGTCTTGATGACCTGAACACTTGTATGAAATTAACAGGGGAGTGTTTCCCATCTCTGCCATTCCTCTTGGGTTATTTATTATCAGTTGCTTCATAGTTTGTTTAGTTTTTTACCACTAAGCAAATATGAGAGAAAGAGAAAGAGATGCTTGTTGCTGCTTCTCACTGTTGTATTTGCATCCATTTATAAATCTCCAAAATAGTTTAAAAAGTATAGTCATTTTGTTTATTGGGTACTGAAACCCAGTATTAAATGGACCCTAGAGGTAAATTATTGAAGACTGTAATATTGATTAGCTCCAATGTTACCTGTTCTTTTATTGGTATACTTTTTTTTTAAAAGTACTGTAATGCTTTGGTTTTGCTGTTCAACCAGTCATTAAAAATAATAATAATTCTGTTAGCATTACAGCTGTTGACAACAGTCCAGCTGTTGACTCTTTAGTCTTGTCCTCATAGACATTACAACCCACTCAGTGTTTGACTGACAGCCTCCCTCCCCACACTGACTCTCACTAAGTCACATTTTACTCAAAAAGGTGTTGTGTACGACACACCTGCAGCGTTTCTCTATCACCGGCCCGCACACATGCATGGCCACCAGATGCTGTGAAGGATTTCCGCTCCTCCGTGGCAGGTGATAATTCTCGGTGTGGTAGAGAATGAGGTTAATATGGGGTCAAAGAGTTCAAATAAGAAACAGCAGTTTTATGGTGCCTGCTGCGCGCTGATAGCTGTTTGAACCGGCTGACCTTTGAACCCTGTGGGGTCAAGTGATCAACAAACCCCGGTCGTTTAGATAGGTCAGATTGGAACAAGTGAAAGATGTGTATGTCACAGCAATATGTCCGAGAGGTACAGATACATTGTTGTTAATGATTATAACCCTATGCTCAATTTGTTTCCCGAGCCATTAGATTGTTGTCGGCTATCAGGCTGTTTAAAGTGGCGGATAAATTTACTAATTTGTAATTTAATTTATAACCTGCTGGCTGTTAAGTATTCAGCCGACTGAACCATGTGCTTGTGTGTCCCTTTCTATTAATAAATATATAGATATACATATTATTATCACATTATTTTATAAACCTATATATAAATTCAGGGTTCTTCTTTGTTCAGCTGTGTCTTTATTTATTGACTTTTGACATTTGATATCCCTACAAATCAATATTCTCTCTTTGTCCATCTCCCTCTTTCTCTGTCTGTCTCTCTCTTCCAGCAAACTGTCCATCATGGCTATCACCAGTGGACATGGATCACTGTGGGGCCTGTGATTAACAGATAGCACCTCGTCTCCTCTGCTGGCAGGCCATCATTACGACGAGCACTAGAAGATAGGTGCTGTGGGCGAAAAGACCTTTAGTGAAATGTCAGTGACAGTCAGAGCCCCAAATTTCCTCCATTCACTCTTTCCCGTGTGATGCTGCCTCCTCTAAACCCCTTAATTACGCAGCCCCCTTTTTTCTCCTATTGCCCAATGTTTTGTATCTAAGTACAGTGTTTGATTTCAGAGCATGTGGAGATTTTATTTTATCTTTTTATCTTCTGTGGTTTACCTAAAGATCGGCTGTAAAAAAAAAAAAAAAGGAAAAAAATGACAACAACCCCAGCCCTATATTTCATCCATCTCAGCAGAAACGAACAAAAAAACACAGCTCCCCTTTCCCGTTCCCTTTCACTGCAGCCAGCTTCACTGTCTTAATACTCTTAGTCCCTCAGTTGGCATGTTTTCCAAGAACCCGCTGCATTTTCAGATTTGTAAAATCCGTCAAAATGCCTGTAATGAATATTTCTACAGCCTTGAGTGTATTTAATGTGCTGTGTGACCAGCCCAATAAGAACCGTGCACTGATCTGGCACTAGGGACCAGAGCATCAGTAGACAGACGCCTCAGTCAGTGTTGAAACAGTGTGAAACAGGTCATTTTTTTCATTTAAACACAAACCTATTTTATCAAGAAAGGCATAAAGGTTTTATTATTCACATAACATCTCCAGTGCATGCCATGTATATTTCTGTTTTAAATTGTCAAAAAAGAAACTACGATTAGTACAGTTTATTTCTTAGCTTAACCGTCATCTTGTGGTCTTTTAATTATACACTTACATTGTACAGTCTGTTTTACTGTTGTCTTAGCTTTTGCTGAAAAAAAAATTAAAGAATCTTGCATCTTATTGCTGCTTAGGATTAAAATACTGTGCTTCCTGTCTTTTTCTATTTTTTCCTCGCACATTCAATTTGGGAGGTAAATTAATACATCAAAGTGAGAAGTTATGGAAAAGTTTTAACGTTTAAACTGTGTATTAATTTCAAGGCCTGAATGCGCCCTCAATTATCTTACCATTGCCCCTAAGTAATTGATTTTAGGTAGAGAGAAAGAGAGAGGTGGTGAGGGGTGATGTGTGTTGCTGTCTGAAAACCGCAAAAGCCAACGAATGAAAAATAACTAACACCATAATTGCTGTGAACGTTGTAACCTTGCTTTATTGATTTTTTTTTCATCGAGGCATTTGGCTAACATTAAAGTTAGTCCCATAATAACACAAGTTGTTTCACCGCTTTCTGTGATCATTTATGTTTTGTTCGCTCGCTCAGCCTCTCGGTCTATCGCTGACTGGTTCAGGTGTGTGCAATCAACCACACAAAGACAAACACTTGTGAGACTCGAGTCCAGCAGCGTGTTGTGTGTGTGTGAGCAGACATAGACAGAACCGTGTACAGGGACCAGATAATGAGCATCTCAGGTGACTACATGCAGTGATTACCAGGTTGCTGGTGTTATAGGAACTATATCACATAAACATACACTCCCACTCTGCACACGCACACATTCAGACACACACACACGCACACACACACTCTTGAGAGATCCTTGGTTATCACACCCTTCCAGATTGTTCTGAACTACTTATGGAAAACACACACACATCTCAAGATGTGGCCACTCTTGCCAATATGAGCCCAGTGTTAAGAACAGTTGTTGTCGTTGTCGTCGTGTGGTTTTTTTTTAGCATCTCTAAATTCCTAGCGTTGCTAAGGTGCTTTGGGAGGGGATTAACAGAGGCTGGCGCCGATGAGCAAGCCTTGCAGATTTCCAACTAGCAGGAAAAAGACAAAGAAAGAGGGGAAAGAAGGAGGAAAAACAGCAGTGGGTTAGACAACAGGGAAATGGCAGGAACAGCTTGTGTAAACATGATGACTTGAGAGAGGTAAAGAGGTAGGAATGAATGGCTGAGCGACGGAAAGTGAGACTAAATAATAAGTATCCTAAGGAGGAGGCCTCAACTTTCACACAGACGAGGCAGATGAGACTTTCCCTTTCAGTCTGAAAAAATGTTTCTTTACCTCATCTCTCTACATATTTCTATCTCCTCGCCCTTTTTTCATGTGCTCTCTCCACTCCTCTCTATTTCTTCCTATCTCTTTATTCCCCCCAAGGGCAGTAGTTTCAGATCCAGACACTTTTGTCTCTCTTTTTCTCTGTCACAACTTCAAACAGCGCCGGCGTTCAGGTCATACTGATGTGCCCGGAGCATCAGTGACTGTGGCGTCTCAGGTGAACGTCTCCCAGCGTGTCCTTGATGACACTCTCTCCCTTTCTCCCATCTCGCTGCTTTTAATTAGTGTAGTGAGCAGTGGAGGCAGCACAGACAGCTGAGCCACGTTTACCAATTATCAACCTGCTAGTACTGTAGGTCGCTCTGCATGCAATGCTTTTAATACTTCTGCAGCACCACATCTCCTTATGAGCTCGCTCTGAAAAAAAGGTTTTGATTTTCACAAAATCCCAGGAGACACGCTCAGAGAGGAAATCAGAATGCATTTTCTAAAAGTGAAATCTTCATTAGCCAAAGAAGGCGCACTAAAGGGAGGGAGGTCCACATGCTTTTCTTTGAATCCTCTCCTCAGGCTCGGCGTCTCAGGTAGAGTGTAACTGGATGCGGCCTGTTTGTGGAATACAAGGCACTTGACCAAGGGCCAGCTCTGCTCCTCCCTCCCCTCCCATCGCCTCCCTCCCCTCTCCTTCCCCTACCTGGGTCAGGTTACCCCTCAGCCCCCCACCTCCTCCTCCTTTCCTTGAGTGGTGGCAGGTAGTGTGTTTTGCAGCCGCATCAGTGTCTCTGGATGTTGAAAAGCATGTGTCTGTATGTTTGTACTCTACCCAGACAGGTGTTTGTGACTCTGTTTGGGCTCGGCAGCTGGGCTCCTGTAACTCCACCTGCGCTGGCTAATGTGACTGGGTTGGCTGAGGCATGGAGGCGGCTGTCTTTCAACCACTGATCCCTCAGAACTACTCATCTGATCAGGCTGGATCTGCGCTTCACGGCTGCCGGGGTCACACAACCCAACCCCGGGGTCAACCAGCTAATTACAGACCCCTGTGTCCTCCGTCTCTGTCACCACCGGGGAGATGGGGAAGGTGGGGTGGAGAGGGAAAAGCCTTAGAGGGCTAAAAAAGAGAGAATATTGACTTTGACATCAAAAGGTCAACAGTGAGTATAACCAAGCTGAACACATTTCCCCCCTTCACTTCTGTGAACAGAGTGTGAGGCTCTGGTTTGCAGCATCTTGGTCACACCCTTCCCAGCCCTCAGGCAGAGATAGAAGCTTAGACCCATGGGACCAGAGCTGCGTCAGTGGATGTGGATTTATGTATCAGCCTGCCACTAACTTCACATGCAAGGGCTGTGCCAGTGAATGTGTCTTTGTCTCCAAGATTTACTGTAGCAGGAAAGCCCAATATATCGCCCCTATCATGACTCCACAGTGAGACAGACCCTGCTTTTAAGACACGGAGAGTCCAAGTGCTGTTCTTGATTTCCTCTCGCCTGAACTTTTGCTGTGGCCATGACTGAACTGGGATTTGAAGGATGCTGCACACTGGTAGAGAGAACACACATGCACACACACACGCACACAAATATGTACTAAACCATCATTATATTATATGAGGCTGCAGGTTCATTAATCACAAATGTGAGGGCTTCTCAGCCAATGTAGGAAATTAATCAAAAAAGGGGACATTAATCACATGCATGAACAGCAGTAGTTACACCTGTGACAATGCCATCTGATTTAAACGTGTTACTCCAGACTGTGTTAATGATGCCACCCAGGGCCAGGAAAAGCAACCTCTCCGCGAATACTGAAATAATAATAATAATGCACTAACTATGAAGCAATTTTCTTACATGTAGTCATGGAGTATGCTGTTGCACGTTGCACAGGGGTCAGTGGGTGTTGCAGCAATTACCAGGTGGAGCTTTTTCCTCACAGTCTGACCACCATGAGTTTTTTTTTTTTTCAGTTTGACTGTTGAAATTGTATTAGTTAATCATAATTCTTTTCTCTCCGCAGCCATTTTGCCTTGACAAATATCAGTTTAAAACAAAAATAACTTGCTGCTTTAAAGGTTTAATTCACAAATGATGAAGAGTGGAATGGAAACAGATGTACATGTGGTGTATTGAAAGAGCAACACTGTGCATGTGAGAGATACTGACATAGAGGACAGCGACGAGCGAGCCCAGCATGTGTGGTTACACTGCCCTCTTTTGAATGCACTGCAGTGCATCCTGGTGATGTGCTGCAGTGGTGGAAAATATACAACAGAGATGTAAAATTAATCAGAAATCCAACACAGCTGATGGTAATTTTAAAATGAGACGGACTGAAATAACCTTTAAGGATAAATTATAATATCATAGCAAATGCTGTACAACAAAATACATTCAAATTAAAGCTGTGTGGCAGTCATACTGCTGCATTCCAAACATACATGCATTCCTGCAATCCTTTTGTCCCTGAATTTCATCATTGTATATTTTGTTCCACTCATAAAAGAAAAAAATGTGCCTCAAATGAAAGAAATCCTTTTTTTCACATGCTGCTAAAAAAAAGCTGGGCTGAAACAATTACCCGTTTCTGTCCTTGTACATGATGGAACATATGTAGCATTATGAATAACTAATTCTGGTTTTATTAAATTTAGAGTTCAATGTGGTAATGTCCAGACTGTAATGTTTGCTTTAGGACACTGAAAAAACAGGTGCAATGCATTTAAAACAAGTGTTGTGTTATTCTAAAATACATTTTGAGAGCCCCTCAAAAAAAGAGGGAGGTTAAAAGAGGGATTATTATGTGAAGCCAGATTTAGATATTTCTAAATTAGTAAAAGAGTAATAGTATTGTATGTCAGTTCTGGAAAACTAAAAACAAAATGATCTATAATATGTTATGCAAAAACTGTTTTTTTTTTTTAATGTATTTCAACAATAACAATCCACTCAAATACATCCTCAGTGTGTGTATGGTTATAATGATTATAATGACATTAGCTCCATCTATTAATGATATATTTTAGGACTATAAAATATTAACATTACACTTAGAAAAATATTCAAAGCAAACATAATATCTGGATGAAAGAATGTGAGATATGTTCCAAGAAAGAAAGAGTTATAGTCGAGAAGCACCTTGAATTAGTTCCTTCATAAAGCCAAAATCAAACTCTATTTATTTCTATTTATTTAATTCTTCCTGAGATTGGAGACTAAAAGCTTCTAATTAAAACAGAAAGAAACTAAAGTTCAAGTGATGATCAGACTTTCATCATCTTCACAAAACTTGAAAAGATAAATTCAAAACAGACTTTATTTACTGTATGTTGCAACAAAAAAACAAGTCACACATTATTAAAGTGCTTCAAAAACAAACAAAACGACATTTCAAAAATCGTTTGAGGGATAAAACATGAGTTCAAAGCCCACCCCGTCCCTTCTTGTAAGTCCTCAAACACAAAAAGTGCTCAGCAGAACACTTTTCTATAAAAACCTGTTAAGTGTTTTTATTTAGTGCCACATCAAGCACAGCATGAGATGATCTTTAGCTTTATTCAGCTAAGTTTTGAATGATTAGTAGGTCTAGTGGTACTTGTTTACAGCCTGTACTAGTGGTAATGAAACAGTTACGTCAATGTACATGTACACACAGTGGCTGTACTGTCATTTAGTTCCATAATGATTTCTGGTCTTCTGCTGAGGCTTTTAGCAGCGTATCCTGAGGTGAAAGGGTCTTTTTCTTGAGATCTGTGAGCTATTTTGCGTCTCTCTCACGGCTGCGCCACGTTTGTGCCACGGCTCCGTCTGCAGTTTGCTCCGACAACACCGTTCTCTGACCCCTGCAGCCTGACAGGCAGCTCTGATAAACTCATATCACACATGACAGGGAAACCGAAGACCTGGCCTAATTAGCAGGCGGGACGAGAAAGATGGATAGAGAGAAGATTGAAAATCAAAACGAGGAAGACTTTATTAACGGAGCTGGTGACCCCTTGTTATTTATTCATGGGATTACTAAAGAGGACTTTGGAACAGAGTGCCCTGCCAAGTTCCCAACAACTGTGTTGTGTCTGTTTTGCTCCTCACAGGTTTCTTAACAACAATGTTGGGGAGAAGTGAACTACCCTACGTGTTATTAAAGTAGTTTAAAAAGGTACATTTTGCTATAGCTTCACCTACATTTGCATAGTAATTCAAGTAGTTCAATTACTTTTTTCTTTTTCTTTTTCTTTCTTTTTTACCATTTTCTTTGTACACAGTTGACCATAAATTTATAATAATTTTGTTTTCAGTTCAATCAACAGCTGCAGGTTTCAGAGGGTTCAGATGGAGGAAGAATGAAAGTAGTGGTGGAAAGTAATTAATTTACTTAAGAAAATGTTTGATCAACTTGTTCTTTACTTGAGTATTTCCACTTTCTGCTACTTTAAAATTCTACTTCATTACATTTCAAGGCAAATATTGCACTTTTTGTTCCTCCACATTTATTTGACACCTTTAGTTAGGCTACTTAATCAACAAATAAATGATGATGTATTATTATTATTATTATTATTATTATTATTAATAATAATAAAAATGACAGTAAACTGCACATTAACCCTTTGGAATTGATAGGCCTATGAAGTTGCCCAAAACTATATATGGTAAAAATTGATGGAAGCAACATACACAGTCTCCCATAAAGTTGGTCTAATGTTGTTTTCAGACACAATCCTCCGTTAATTGTGGTTTCATTTTCATTGTGATATGTTTGGAAGAGATTGATGAAAATAGTTTTGAGAAGATATACACTTTATCTGTCAATAACAAATCACATCGTCACAATCCTTTCAAGGAAAGAGGTAAAAAAAATATATATTTTATTCCAACTTTAAGGGCGACCATGAAGTTAATTATTGAAACAAATTTTTTTGTGTTGTTTGCATTGGGATGGGGCTGCCATGTGATTGACAGGTCACTACCACAATGCACAGTGTGTTTTTATCTTAACACTTTGACTTTTTCATAGTTCATTAAGGTTAACTGTATTATTCACTCTTAAAATGTCTTGTTTAGTCTTTTGGCAGACAGAAGACGATGTTCATTGTGAATAACAGATGCCCATGCTAACCACGCTAGTTAGCTAGCATAAGATTGTAACACAGCGCCCTTCAGACTATTTAAAGAATAGATGACGCGCCTCCACTTCCTCCCACTGTAGAGAAGTGAGGCCAAAATATCCTTGATACGGCTACTGTCATTTTGGTGACATCATTTGCCTTGGTAGAAAAAAGTATTCAGTTCCCTAAGTAAAAGTACTAATACCACACTCTGAATTTACTCCACTACAAGTAAAAGTCCTGCATTCAAAACTTGCTGAAGTAAAAGTAGGCCTATAAAAGTATCAGCATAAAAATGTACTTAAAATATAAAAAGTAAAAATACTCTTCATGCAGAATGAACCCACTCAGATTGTTTTATATAATCCAAATATATTATTGGATCATTATTATAGATTATGCATTTATGTAAGCAGCATTTTAATTTTCTCAATGTAGGGCTCATTTTAACAACATATTATACTGTTATGAGGTTTAATTTAAAAAAAAATGTCTCATCACTTTAAATTGATCATGTTTGTGTTAATTCTTGACCTGAAAGGTAACTAACGCTGTCAGCTAAATGTAGTGGAGTAAAAATTACAATATTTGCCTCAAAGTGAAGTGGGATAGAAGAATAAAGTAACATAAAATGGAAATACTATCTCAAAATAAGTATCTAAAATTGTACTTCACTGTACAGTACTTGAGTAAATGTACTTAGTTACATTCAACCACTGATCATTTGGAGTCTACTTTGAAGTATTGAGCTGCTATCGAGTTCCCACAGTACAATGTACAATGAGTACAATCTAATGTGTAAATCGTTTTGGTTTTTTTGGCTCATGCCCCATCCACTAACATGGAGAGCATAGACTCCTTATCAGAATTCATATAGTCAATGTTTATATACAAATGTTTATGACCTATACTGCAGCCAGCCACCAGGGGGCGATCAAGCTGTTTTGGCTTCACTTATGGGGAGCTGTCAGGCCTTCTATATTTTTACAGTCAATTGCATGTACTGGTTGCAGAAAAATCAAGACATTAACGGCCAAAATGCCAGTCTCAATAAGTAGCAGAGGTCTGTCTTTGGGTGCACCATACTGCTACCATTTGATGAAGTTTAGGGACAAAAATTAGCTACTTGGTTAGGTTTAGGAAAAAATCATGGTTTGGATTAAAATAAGTATATTATACCAGAAGTTAGAGCATGTGTCATGTACTAAAGTGTGCATGTAATAACCCCAGAGACTGCTGAATCTACCCAGATTACAAGAACATTGGGGCTCTTAAACATATATAAACAGAATGCACCACATTCAGTGTATATTTACAAAACTACATTTTATCAGTTTGAACTTTTTGTACAGTTATAATGAATACATATAGCAAAGGGTTTGCTAATTATAACATTGTTTTATTCATGTTTTGTCAAGCTTGTATTAGTTGTTAATTAGCTTGTATTAGTGTATTAGTTACGTGTTGTCATAGTATTGCTTATTGCTGGCTGTCTGCTTATTATGGCTAACTGTGTAATCCTGTTTAATGCAATATCCCCAGCTGAACTCCAGTGTCTGACCAATGGATAAAAAATGATTTTCACTGCACTTTCCCATGATTAGTGGAGTACTTTATTATTATTCTTGCTTATGTATGACCTGAACAGGTGGAGACTTTTTGCAATAAACTAAAGCTGGAATGTATGTGTTTGTATAATATTTGATTCTACTTTTGTACCATACGTACACTGTTAATTGGATATTTTTTACAAATTAGTTTGAGCTGCTTTTTTAGTTCTTCTTCTTCCAGTGTGAAGTAATTGGTACTTTCACAGTAACCTCACTGCTAAGCAGCATCACAAACTCTCTTCTTCTCACATACAAACTGCCTCACATACAAACACATGCATGCACTTGACACCTTCCCCAGTAGACTTACCTGTCCAGGTATTCCAGTAATCCAGGCCAAGCCTTGTCAGGTGGAAGAAAGTCTATCCCAGGGTGGAGACGGGGGGAGGCGGAGGAGGAGGGGGAGGAGGGAGGAGTTGCAGTAAGTCTAGCCGGTGGGGTGGAGGAGGGAGGGAGAGGACCAGAGACAGGGGGCAGGTAAAGGGGATCGTATTCAGGCTCCTGGGGACAGGAGGCTTGGCGTGGCACCGCACTGCCCACCCAACATCAACACTCTCAGGTTCCCTGGCTCAGATGGGCCAGATAATCACCCTCTCTCCACAGGGACCATCTGGAGGCAGGGAGGGAGGTGAGGGCCATATTTTATTTCCATAAAACATAAATTCACTCATCTGCTGGTGAGATGAAAATAAAAACACTGGGGTTTTTTCTCCCCCCTCAACCTGAAAGCAGATTCACACAACACATGAACACACGAACATGTAACGCCTGGAAACATCACACGTGTTCACGCTCACAGCAGTGCTCCCTCTCATCTCTGAGTGTCTCCAGTTTGATTGACGCTGCTATCCCTGTAGAGATCAGAGGACGGCCACTGTGATTATCATCTCACCGTGGTAACCGAGACACCCCTAATCCCATAATAATCCCTCACAGTCAATCAGCACTGTAGTGTTATGACCTCCTGCAAGGAAAACAACATGCACACAAAACATGTGCACACACACACACTTTTTACAGTTTTTTTTTTAACACACACTCAGTGCCAGTTTCACCATTTATCTCACAAGTATTTTTGTCCCTTACACGGGCGAAAAGTAACCTAAGTTAATTTCCTCAAGTACTGTGCTTAACTTGCTACTTTGTACTTACACTCTACTATATTTCGGAGGGAGATATTGTACATTTTACTCCATTAAATTCATTTCCACACCTTTAGTTACTAATTACTTTTCAAATAAATATTTTTTTATTCAAAACATTTTATGATCTTTATAATATGACATTGTTATTGGGCTACCCACTAAAGATTAGCGTCATATTGATAACTGTAAAATGCTACTTTCATGTCAATAAATCGGTATTAATATTCCAATAACTTCTGAAAAATATTACTGTATAAATAGGGACAGTTTGCACAAGTGGTTGGGTAAGTACAATGTTTTTAATGCATGATTTGTAACAGAGACTCTTTACTTTGTCAACTCATTTATTAGTTGAAATATATCCTCCAAAATTTGCTCAAAGCGCAGCCCAGTTATGAAACACACACTCTCCTGCTGCCTCTCATTTCCAACAACATCTGCTGTATTAATGTTAAGTAAGGTTTGAAAAAACAGAGATCACAGATACTGTTGCACACTTTGAACATTGACACCGCAACCTGGTAATGTCTGCAGATTCTCACAGGTGAAAGAAACAGCTGATATTATTTAACTTCACGATTAATTGGATTTGGCACCTGCAAGAGAAAAGTTGAAGAAATCTATTAACAAAATACAGAAATCAATGAAGTAAATATTTGGACATCCTGCTTTTCCCATTAGCACATATGAACCTTCAGTGGTCTAAAAGCTTCTAAGAAGTTGTTAATGTGATGTTGAGAGCTTTGGGTGTTGATGCGTGTTGATCCATCTTACAGACAGTAGCAGCCTCTAACATCATCAGCCAAACTGGTGTGTCTTTATTAGATGGCACTTCTGAAACTGCAGCAAATCTTCTGTCCTTTACATCATTAGCATTATAAATAAACCACTAGTTTTGGCTTGATAAATTTGACAGATTATTTATTTTAAGAGCTTTTACTCTTGTATAAGGAGACTGCCTTCTTCCAAGATAAAACCTGCTATGGGTAGTCTGTATGAGCGGCCTATTGCAACCTATATTTATCTTTATTGTAAGTTTTGACAGGTCATGTAACGTAGTAAAAAGAGTGATAAAGTCTGTGGAGGAGCAGGTGTAAAGGGATGGGGGTTTTTCCCCAGCAGAACCCTGTTCATGACCAGTAAGCAACCAAAACTCAACTAACATACTTCATTTAAATCACATATTCGGTTAATATGTAGGTAACAAACTAGAGCTAACTGGCTCAGACTAGAGCACAACCGATATGAGATTTTTGAGATTGCTGCCAATACTGAGGGGGGAAATTAATCGATAACCAATATGGCGACAGATAGACATTTTTTGAGCTGGAAAGAATATAGACTTTTTATGTGGATTGTGCACCGATTTTTCGTTTTGTACCCTGAGAGCCACTTTCTCAAACATAAAACTTTTGTTAAATACCACTTACAGTGTATTTTATTGTCAGCCAATTCTATAAATAACTGAGTAAATAAAGAATAAATAGGAATAGGGGGGGCTGCTGTTCTTTCCACCAGGAAACTGGTCCTCATGTCTCATTGCTGGAAGTTAAATGTTGTCTTGAAGAGGTGTTTTGTTAAGCCTAACTTGTGCATTTAAATAAATGCATAGTTAGCCTGCTTTGCTGCTTTTTGTTACTCTAATTTAAGCCACCTGCGGAGACTCATTTCAGACTAAACACTAGCTGATCGGAACCAGCTTGTCCAGCTGGGGAAAAAAGCCATGTCCTCAATTGGGAAAAAGCTGATACTGGGGTCAGTGGTTAGGGTTTGCATTACACACAAAAATATTAGTTGTTTCTTCCTAACCTTAAGGACGATGTTTTGGCATCTAAACCTAAACCTAACCTCTAAACGTTTAAACTCACAGCTTAAACAACGTCTGATTGTGACAGCAGTTGTCACATGTCAACAATATGTAGTGGTCATGTGATAAAAAACAGTGTTCATCACGTCACATTTTGTAGAATATCATATTGTTTAAAACTGTTAGATGAGGAAATGTTTCTCTGCTGCTACAATTAGGAGGTGCTAATGTAGGAAACTCTCCTTGGTAGGAACAAACAACCTGTATGGTTGTATGCTTTGGAGGAGTTGTTGAAAAGTTGAAAAAGTTAATTGATATAGTTTATGTTTAGATGTTTATCTTTTTTTCTGTGAAGAAGTGGAAAATTTGAATAAAACTCTTGCTAGTTTTATTCATAAAAGCCACTTAGAATGTAGGAAATGAAACACAGAGTTCAGAAGTTAAGACTTGATTGAAAGTCAGAAGCCACTGGAGTAGAGCTTATTCTACTTTGAAAGCCTGATTATACTGTATATATGATCAACATATACTAAAAATGCATACATGGATAAAGAGGGACTGATAAAATCATAAACAGGTAGATTTTCTTGAAGTTTTATTTAATCTAAATTCACTTAGACTAGTGCAGTGCCCGTAGGAACTATGTATTCGTTAGCATGCTAATCGTGAGATAGCACATCACGCAGTATGCTGAACTAAAAGTACATTAACATGAACCCCTGATATACTATATTGCATGTAAGTCTCTCATATCAAATGATTATGGGCATTTACGCTAAGCAACATGAACGTCATCCCTGAATTACATAGTAATGGAACATAAGCTAAATCTCGGTTTAGCATGCTTATCGCGAATAATAGAATTTGCACATTACATGGAGACCACTTCAGCATCTGCAACTCCATAAAATACTTACTTTTCATAAGGTACGCACACAATCCAGCACATACACATTGAACATTGTTATTCGCTGGAAACTATTAGAATATTATTGGAAAATCGAACCTTGTAGCGTGCTTTAAAACTACGAAATATAGGTAGGCTAAATAGCCTTATAGATGAGATGAGTCAGGCGTGGAAGCCAGAGTGATTTGTGTTACTGACCAGGTGTAGGCCTATCACACAATGGGGCGAAGCTCCCCTAAAAGGCGTCAGATCGGAAACAGTGCAATGCCGCAACACATCCTACGTAAATAATGATATTTTGAAAAATGAATTAAAAAATCTTCAAAATCGAGGATGCACACCTCCGTGCCATGCGCAAGCCACATATGAAATCTTCGGTCAGTCTGACTAACGGTCAGCGAGATATGCCCTAGACAAACACACACACACACACACACACACACACACACACACACACACACACACCTACACACACAAACGCTTCATGTTTTTATAGATAGATAGTACATTTTATATGCCCAGCAGCAGCAACATCAGTTTATTTAAAATAAAGAAGAGAACAGCGTGGCAGTAAGCAGCAGTGTAGATCTGACTATTTGCAATTATACACAGCAGAGCCATTTTTTTAACTGGCCATTGAATACATTTACAATCCAAATGCATCAGCTTAGATGCATACATTGACCATGTGAATGCTACTTTAAGGCTAAACTGAATTCTGATTTGTTTTTTGTTTTTCTTTTAAGTTTTTTAAGTTTTCTGTAAGTACATTTTTGTTAATCACCATTATAAAGGAAAAGAGGGAGTCATGGAGGGTTTCACGTCTGTGGGCTAAAACCATTATGAGCATAGTGTGCAGCCGTTCCGTCCTAATGAGACGCTGAAAAACTTATTCATGCATTTATTTCGAGTAGATTAGATTACTGTCATGCTCTGTTTACTGGTCTGCCAAAACAACCCATTGATAAACTACATACATACAGAACTGTACTGCTAACAAGAAGGAGAGAGCAAATTCCCTACCCTAGGTTATAAAAGATGTAAGCGTTTTAAAACCACAATTTTAAACTTATTTATGCAGCACTGCTTTTACCCACCTGTCACCTTTTTCACATATTATACTGCTCAGTTTTATGCCTCTGTTATTTATTTATTTAATGTCTTGGATTTATGGCAGAGTATTTGCAGTTGTTTTAATTGTCCTGTTCTTATTTACTCAGTTGTTTTTCACTTTGACCTCCACTGTCTAAAAAGGAGCTATATAAATTAAGTTTATTATTATTGTTGTTGTTGTTGTTGTTGTTGTTGTTGTTGTTGTTGTTCTCGCTTTTGTTCTGCTGTTCTCTTCTTGCTTTAATGGTATGTTTTGCACTCTGACCTGTGTTTATTTCTGCATATTCATAGTATACTTGCATGCTCTGTGACGTGACTGCAGCTCTTCTGAAGAGGTGGACTGATGGCTGGTTCGCTCCTGTGTTGCTCTAACTGCGGTGAAATGTGCTCAGCTGGGGGTCTGGGAGTCAATAGATGTCACTGTTTAACAAGCTGTTTCAGCTCTGTTCTATAGACGAGAAAAACTGCAGACCGCAGACAGGACAAAGAAAGACCCTGCAAGTCTCTCTCTCTCTGTGTGTGTGTGTGTGTGTGTGTGTGTGTGTCTGTGTGTGTCTGTGTGTGTGTCTGTGTGTGGATATGGTAATAACACAGGACTAGGGTGAGGAAGTTGAAGGGGCGCCCACCGTATGCACAGGCTTTGGGGGGTCCAAATGGGTCATTATTTCACCTCCTAGGAAGAAATTGGTAGCCCTGCTTTAAATTTCTCTTTTTCCAGTGGCAAAGTGAGCCAGAGTGACACTCTTGTTATCCAGAGTTACCTGTGATTACTTCTGACAATTTGGATTTCATTACAATACTTGAGAAATTGACCTTCCTGCTGTTCTTTTATTCTGCACATTCAAGGCATTTTCAGGTGGACTCATTCCCATAATGTTATTTTAGTATTGTAGTTCAGTGTAAGTTTATATAGACTCTCATGACGGTGGCTTGAGTCTCAAAATAGCATCCTATGATGAACAACATTAGTAAGTTATTACAAATTACACAAACAGATGCACACAATCATTTACTTATGTCACTTTTGTGGACCTTATAGATTTAGATTTCCTGGAGATTTAGCATAACCCAAACTACTACTTTCTTAACCGTAACCGTAACCACTTACACACAAGTCAGTTTTTTTTCTCAATTAGTCCCCAAATTGGTAGGTGTTTAGTCTGAAATAAATCCCACGCCTAAGTTAGAGTAACAGAGTAACAAACAGCAGTAAAGCTGATTAAAGGGGAACTATACACATTTTAAAAATTCATTCATGTTATTCCTAGACTGTCCAAAAATATTAGTGAACATGAACAACTCTCCCAAATCCAAAGACTAGAGTGTTATAACTGTATTATTAATGTATTTTTTAATCAAGTATAAAGTCTGGAAATAACATATTTGAATGCTTTATTGCCCTTTTATGACAAACGTATTTACTATACTGCTCTGCAGTGTTAAAAAATAAGTAGGTCAGACACTCGCTTTTTTCCTTCCTGTATTTTCTTCCTATTAAATAAATAAAAGTCCACTTACACACAAAAATTTTCTGATTCTGCCATACTGTGCATCTATTCCTTAGGGTTTCTGTGAGTATTATATTTTGACCACAGCTCTGTTACTCAATTATCATTCATCATAATTTCTCAACATACAGTATTCAAATAAGTCAAAGGGATTTGTGTTCTATAATGTACTATCCATGTCTGTCAAGTTTGATTTTCTGTCTTTTTAAATTTACTTTAGTCCAATTTTTGGAAGAAATTATCTTTTCACTAGTGTCATAGAGATTTTGATTAAAAAAATGTTATACCCACAAGAAAAAAAGATACATACATATGCCGTGTTGGACACAACCCAATAAATTGATATATTACATTAAGCAATAATGAAGTAATTAAACACGTTACCAAAAGAATCTCAATAATACAGTTACTCTGTCAAGTTACGTGTGACACGTCTGTAAATAAAAAAAAAAGTACATCAACTTCCCAGTATGAACGCTTAAATAGTCTGTATTTAAATCTTAATCACAATCTTTCACAATCAGAAACAGAATTAGAATCAGAACTGGAATCAGAATCAGAATCAGAATTAGAACCAAAATCAAAACCAGAATCAGAATTGGAATTGGAATCAGAATTAGAACTGGAATTGGAATTGGAATTGGAATTGGAATTGGAATCAGAATCAGAATCAGAATCAGAATTAGAACCGGAATCAGAATTGGAATCAAAATCAGAACCACAATCAGAATTAGAACTGAAATCAGAATTGGAATCAGAATCAGAACCAGAATCTTTTTCTTTTTTTTTTGCCAAGTTTCCACATACAAGGAGATTTGCTGTGATGTATTGGTGGATAAGAACAAAAGGTACTAAAATACAGATATAGAAATAACTTCTTTAAGTTGTAAAGTATGCTAATAGCCAATTAAAAAGTCACAGGAATGTAAGAAACTGTAATGTTATCCATCACAGTGGATATCAGTAAAGACATTTTTCTTACGTGTGTATGCACACAAACATGTGACCCCTGAATAAGTCAGTGCCCTACTTGGGCCACCTCCAGTCCTCTAAAATGCAAAAAGTAAAAGGTCACATTTCTGAGAATAACCTATATCAGAATTATGTTACAAAAGTATAATTAATATTGCGTTCATATTTTGATTGCTTCAATTGTTTAGCATATATGCTTTTCGGTAACTTCTGAATTTTTTTAGTATGTTTTATATTACTAATCAGAAATGTAGTGAAGTAGAATTATAAAGTAGCAGAAAGTGGAAATACTCAAGTAAAGAACTAGTTCATCACAATTTTACTTAAGTAAATATACTTAGTTACTTTCCATCACTGCTTTCATTCTTCCCTCCACCTGAATCCTGTAAAACCCGTAGCTGTTGATTGAATCTTTGCAGGGTAACTTTTCTCACAGATGTAATCCTCTGCACTGCGTCTTTAAGTGAACAATACAATGTGTCAGAATGTGACATCTTTTAGACACTTTTAGGTAAGCCACCACCGTACAACTCATTTACAACTTATTTATGTATCATGGTACACAAAAAACATACATTTTAATGTCAACTGGCCTGAGTCAAACAAATACAATCCACCTAGCATGTGCATATTCTTTATATGACGGACAGAATCAGACGCTGAGTATCGCCGTGCCTCACTGCCTTCTTCTTTCTGTGTCTCAGGTACACACACAAACATACTGAGACGCACTTTGGGAAAAGAGTGCACAACCTCACTAACACCGCAGGATATCACATTTTTATGACTGGTCTCAGTGGTGTAACTACAGTACACATCCATCTCTTCAGCATTAGTGTGATAGATGTATTTTTCATACTGCCATTAGGGCTGAAGCAGTATGCTGTGCAAGGCTTGTGTATGCTAATGTGCCCTCTCACACCTGCAGTTTCCAATTACCCCTGAGGAATAGAGCCAAGACTCGGTTTGCATCCACCAGCAATAATATGAGTAATGGCAAAATTGCACAAGTCCTTTGTGGAAAATTGGGGAAAAAATAGAAATCGTTCAAGAGGGGGTTGGAGAGGGCATGGAACAAGAGGCAAGGAAAGGAAAGAGAGGTGAAGGCTGGAAGAGAAAGAGAAAGTGTGAGGAGGATAAGAGAGAGGCAGGGGTTCTACTGTTTTGCCTTGTATTTTTGGTCACCACACTTCTACTATGTGATGGTTTCCTCTCTTTGAACAACATTTACAGCAGTCTCTCTCAGAAGCGATCAACTTTGGGGTTTGGTGCTTCCCTCAGATCAGAACTGAGCACAGAGATAAACGAAGAGATGTGATCTGAAATAGAAATTCCCAGAAGCCCTCAGATACATCCATCTTGCTTTTCTGAATCATTTCAGCTCCTCAATCATCTGTGCTTGGGTTCGTAACTGATTTTGTTTTTTCTCCCTTTCTTGTGCTCCGTCAGCTACAGGCGAACAGAGCCAACTATGTTTTCCTTTCTTCTACTCTGCTCCATGCAGACAGAGCCAACTATGCTGATTAGATATTTGTTATGACCACGTGAGAGAGAGGGAAAGACAGATGATACTTGATAGGCCTATTTTCTGGGTATTGAGCTGCTGATAGTGTGCGTGTGTGTCAGACAGGGGGGTATTAGGGGTCCTGGTGGCTGCTGGCCTCGATAACAGGGGGCGGAAAATCAATCACTCCCTTTGACAGCCATGTGAGTGGCCCCGCCTCTTTATCCCCCCCTCCTCTCTCCTGTTTCTCTCTTCTTGTCAACCTCTGTCAGTCACTTATAGAGGATGATCTACAACGTGCATGCAGGATACCATAAGCACAGATATAAGCCCATATAGGCATGCACATACACACATATAGAAGCAGGCACCTGGTAAAAGCCCTGGCAGGATTAGTGAGCTGTATGTTACAGTGAGGAACACATGTTCAGGTCACCGTCTCTCTCACTGCACTGTGTTATTGCTCCAAACACTGTTCTTCTTAGTATACTCCCCTGTTTGCTTTGCTTTTCTTTCCCTCTCCATCCACAATCCCCCTCTCTTTCTCTCCCTCTCTGCACGTTTGTGTGTGTGCACAAGCTGAATATGTTTAAGGGGTGAGGAGGGGGGCATCAAATCCGTAGAGAGGACTTGGCAGTTGCTCTTCTCCCTCTCGCTTCATTGCTTCGGTCCTCCCCAAATCCTATTTCATGGTGCCAAGCATCCGCTCCCTGGGATCTCCACAGCTCCCATCTCCAGACGCAGGTTTAAGCCCCTCTCTTGGCACCCGGACTGGGCATGGAGAGAGGAGGCATGTGACGCACATCAGCACCGCCAGAGACACAAACACACCTATTATCTTTGCTCAGAGAGGGACCTGGCATCCTGCAGTGTGTGCACTGCTTACTCACACAGTCTTTACACACACACTGTGTTAGCCACATTCAGTAACCTCTGACATGAGTCAGGAGGTCACACATGAAGCTGTAAAGCTGCACATTCACTCATTCATCCAGTAAATCACTCACCAAACACACTAAAAAACTCATTCAGTCAAGTAACAACAAATCTGTTGAAGCGGCATTAATTAATAAACAGTAGACAGAACACTGTAGGCCTAATTGTCACCTTCAGTTAAATTGTTCTCCGATGATGCAGAGTAAACTCATGCTTTAACGGTACTCCAATTACAACTAATCAAAGCAATTAATTAGCTGCCAAATTACCTGAATCTACACCAGCAGAGTCATGGAGGAGATATGAGCATGATGTATTTATGAAGCAACTAATGTGTTTTTGTGTAACAGCCACTAGATGGCACCAAATACCTTACTTTACTTCTCGGTTGCACAGGAACAGCCATCAAGAATGGACTTAATTTTCCTAAATAATGCACACTTTTATTTATTTAGTTATTTAGTCATATAATTCTGATTATTATTATTGTTGTCATTGTTGTTGTTGATGTTACAGTTATTATTGTTATTGTTATTGTTATTATTATTATTATTATTGTTATTATTATTATTATTATTATTATTATTATTATTATTATTATTATTATTATTATTATTATATACTTTATTAAATGAGGATCTCACATTTCCAAGTAAGACCTGAGCACTGAGAAAGAAAAAAGACGGAAATAATAAAAAAATAACATTGGTTATGGTATTTACACAGAAATATATTAATAAAATAAAAGAACATATTGACATATAATTTGTATGCAAATGCTCTAGATACACATTCATATAGACAGCAGCAAGACAAAAACAAATGCCTTCTGAAATATCCTTGCTAAAGGTATAAAAATTGAACAAAAATACAAGCATATTATTTAAAAAAATAATGTAGACAACAGCATGATAAACTATAAATAAATGTGTCTTAATGTTATTTGGTGTGGGTATAACATAAATGAAATAAAAACAAGCATTTTATGTTTAAAAAAATTCCCCTTAGTTGATCTGTGATAAGCCTTTCAATTCATTTTCAAAGCTGATGTAATTTCTGAAACCAAGTGAGGCAGTTTTAATACCATTCGGAATTTTGTATATATCTTCACCATGAAAGTAACTTCAGAAAAAAGAGAAAGGGGGCACGAAAACCCTGTGAGGATGCAGACAAGATTATGAAGTACAAGATTTATGAAAAAGGGAGGATTTATGAGAGTAAAGTTACACCAAAAAATGGCACATTTGCCCTATAAAGCTTTTTATTTTCCTTTAAAACCATCACTCAGGAGCAGATAGAAATGTCAGAAAAAAGCTAATAAAAGTGTTAATATTATTAATAAATTAGCCTTGTATGAATAATTAATGAACTTATTTTTGATCATAAAATCTCCTTCATCTGTATCATCCTTATCCAGGGGTCATGCAGCAGCCATCAGCCTCCACAAACCCATGACTCACTTGCCAGGATGTGTGCATTCATGTTTTAGTTTATGCTGTAATTTGCTTATATTATATGGTTTATTACATACAAAATACACCAACCACTTTTTGAAGAAAGCAACTGTCCGGTATGTATAATGTGAAGTGAACATTGATAGACATGAATTATGTTAACAAGCAGTAGAAGCTCCCCTTACATTATATAACTGTAATCAACACTGTAGCATTTAGCAAGGCTTTTATACTTAATTACTTTTGGGATTTAATATATATTTAGATCCAATGCCTTGCAGCAACACCAACCTATTCAAACTAACTGCAATCATTCCACACAAGCCTCATCCCACACCCATATTTTTTGTTTCCCGCAGCCAGCGAGTTGAAACAGGGATAAATTCAAATCTACAGCATAATAGGATCCACTGTTTGTGCTGACAATAGTACAGAGTCAGCTTCTCGCACTGCAACAAGAGCTGTAATGATTTAACCTGGCATGAAAAAAATGATACTTAAAAAACAAAACAAAAAAACATCAGTGGGAAGCAGTTTGAGGTTTCCGCTAATAAGCAACATGTCAGCATTAAGACATCAGATGATTAGCTGAATCTATATTGGCTTAAGTTCAAGCTTTTTTTTTTTTATTAACAAAATTTTCAAAAAAACAACGATCTTCTTTTCAGTTTACTGGCAATCGTATCATTGTTTATCCTTCAGGATTTACAGTGGGGGAATGTAACTAAGTACATTTACTCAAGTGCAGTTGTGAGGTACGTGGACTTTACTTGATTATTTCCATTTTATGTCATTTATACTCCTACTTCACTACATTTTAGGCCAAATGTTGTACTTTTTACTTCACTACACAACTGACAGCTTTAGTTACTTTTCAGGTTGTGACTTAACATGAAAAACATGATTGATTTAAAGTTATTAGACCTCATAACAGTAAATTAAGTAAAATGATACCTATCTTTATCAAATTAAAACTCTGCTTACATAAATGCTTCAATACAAATAATCGAATAATATATTAAGAATGTATAAGTATATCTGAGTGGGTACTTTTATACTTTAAATACGTTTTGATGTTGATACTTTTGCACTTCAGTAAGTTTTGAATGCAGGACTTTTATTTGTAGTGGAGTAATTTCACTTTATTAGTACTTTTACTTAAGTAAGGGATCTGAATACTTGTGATTTATATCAACCATATGACTGTTTAGAGTTGCTACTCCACAGACTAGCTGTCAGGCTCCTATTCTCTGCCAACAAGTCAGTTCTCAGTATAAACACAATTCATATGAAAGACAAACATTACTTATTTTGTCGTATTCCACCATGATTATTCCACCATCTTCAGAATGTCAGCAGCTAAATCTATTTGTAAAGTAATTTTATATGTCTTGATTGCTACCATAACACTCATTATTATGTCTTATTAATATGAAGAGGTGTTCCAGATATGCAAGTGGCAGATTTATTCCCACGCAAGGCTGAAAGTAACCCACTGCCCCATATGTAGCTGTCCCTCGCCCACACACAGAAGACAGAAGGAAGGCGTGAACAATGACCCAGTTCCTCCACTCAGATGGAACAGTAATAGTCGGTCAGCTATGTGATAATCACGGCAACTGCAGCGGAAACAGCAGCTTTTAAAATGAGCATCAATTTCGTCCCGGCTCATGTGGAAATCAAGGCCAGCTGCTCTTGGAAGGAAATTAAAATCGGATACAATCAGATTTGCTGAAATGACATGTTGGAGAAGTCTCTTCTGCATGCAAAGACTCCAGTGTGTAAGGTGAAAAGTTGCTTATTATAGCATATAATACTAGTATTATATCTGCTGTTGTGACACTGCATAAGCTATCTTAAATTTTTTGATTACTGTCTTGTTTCCTGGAGGTGTGACCAGTTTGTGAAATGGGAATAAGAGACACTCCTATCTCCTCAACATGACAATGACATAAAACACAACATGCATATAATTGTCACAGCCCATAAACAAAGAGCATGTTGTAATCTGTCCACTGAGGCAGAATCATCATTAGACACTAAGTGCCCCGGGGTCTTGAGGGAGGTAAACAGCCATACCAAGCATTAGTAGGTCAGAGCTGAAAGTGCTGGATCCCTATGCATTATTAATAGTGTCGGTGCTAATTGAAAGTCATAATTCCACAAATGAAACGTCTGGGGCTCAGACATCACGCCCTGCCGCACCGCAGCAGGAGGATCCCCTTAGATGGAGATGCAGCTAATTTTAGATTTTCTCTCTGCTCATAAATGCAGTTGGGTTTCATAAGGTTTTTGTGAGTCATGACAATGACAAGACAGTTGTTGTGTAGCTGCAGTAAACATGAGCTGTGTTACATAAGAGACAGTGAGCTTTGACTTTAGTATTTGCTTATTATTTCTGCCTTAAAAGTTGCTGTTCTGTCTTTTAACATTTTATTTTGAGTCATTTTATTGATGGTACTTTTGATATATTTTTTCTTTTGGTTTGTTGGTAATCTGATGTTAATAAATCACCTGCACCACATGTTTACATGCCTGTGTGTGATTTTCTCCTTCTCATAATGTCAAATAAACCTCTTGTCAAGGTGCATAAACAGCACATATGGAAAGTATGGATACACAACAGGCACCACTTTCTAATAATTTCTTATAAGCTGTATCTAATGGCTTTATTAATGGATACTAAATCATTAACTTCTTTTTGGTCATTCAAAGCAATTAAAACAGCTTTTGGGTTGTCAGGTTGTAAAAACTTAATTTGTTGACTAAGCTCTTATTTCTACAAGAGGCTGATATTTTACAACTAATATTATGAACATTTATAACTGCAGATTTTAAGATAAAATACCTTTTTAATGGCTTATTGACATTTAAAGAAAAAAGACCTGATGGCTTATTAAAGGGATACTCATCTAGGTCAGGGACAAGGTAATAAACAGATAAAAAAAAGTAAACATTAAAAGGCTCATGACTCATCTTTCCTTGAAATTATTTATTTTCAAATTAACTCATTAACTTATTAATTAATTAACTTGGCAGATTAGATTAACACTATAGACCTATAAGACAAATAAACCAGATATTTCACTGCATTCAATACCTGCAGCTACATTATTAGTTGTAAAGACAGCTGGAAGCAGCTTTTTGTATCATCAAATGTTGAAATGATTCATAAACATAATGCATAAACATAACCTGCCCCTATCAGGGACAGAATAGTGCAGCATATTTAGCCTGGGCATCTGTTAGGGGATTCGGGGCGTATTCCGTATTCCACTGGCACTATTTTTTACTCATATTTAATGAACAAGCTCTATTTTAATGCTTTTTATGCACTCTGGTGGCTTATTTAAAGAGTACAAAAAAAAACAAGTGCATTGCGTGCCAGGGTTGGCATGTGTAGTTGGAGTACGTTGTGAAATCAGACAGTGGCATTTAGAGCACGTATGCAAGTCTCTGCCTAAATATATGCAGAGTCAGAGGTTAAATATACTGTTACATGGATTATTTATGATATATATAGAATAACGATGTAACAACTACGTCAAAAAGTGAGACCTGCAATACACTGGGCATATTAACTCACATTTACTTATTTTAATTGTATATTTTTTATACTACACAACATTTAAGAGAGAAGTAATGTTTTGCCTGTATTGTGGGTACTTTAACTTTATTTTGAGTTCATTAAGCTCTTTAGTATTTTAAGTTATCTGTAACTAAATGTGCAATGCTTTTACTTGCAATGTTTCATTCTGTGGTATTGCTACTTCTGAATATCATGTATTTATTAAAAATCAGTAGTGGAAAGTAACTAATTACATTTATTCAAGTACTCTACATTAATAAAATGTTGAGGTAATTGTACTACACTTCATTAATTTGCTAAATTTAGTTACATTGTAGATTCAGATTAATAATTCTCAATATACTCAACTAAGAAATTACTGAACTATCATTGTAATTGATGCATTAATGTGTCCATTACTTTATTGTTGCAGCTGGTAAAGATGGAGCTCTCTTGAATGACTCCATATACTCCTAAATCTATAATAACACATCATACTTTATTTGTTTATTTATATTTATAATTTATTAATATTAAAATCTGCAAAGTAACTAAAGCTGTCATATAAATGTAGTGGAGTAGAAAGTACATAATTAACCTCCATAATGCAATGCATTATAAATATTAAGTAGCATAAAATGGAAATATTAAAGTAAAGAATAAATACCTGAAAAATTGTAGCCTACTTAAGTACAGTACTTAAGAAAATGTCTCTACAGTGTTTATTTTGATGCTGATGCTTTCACACTACGAGGGAAAGTGACATTCAGAGAAATAAATGTACAAGTAACTAAATAAATGTAGGAATAAATATATGAATAAATAAATAGATATATTAATAAAATAAATACACATATGAATAAATATTTGAATAAATAAATAGATGTATTAATAAAATAAATACATATATGAATAAATACATATATGAGTAAATAAATAAATGTTGAAATGAATGAATAAATGTAGGAATAAATAAACATGTGGAAATGTAAAAATAAATGTGGAAATGTTAAGATAAATAAATGAAAATGTAGAAATACATAAATACATAAATACCAAAATAAATAATAAAATACATGTAATACTACACTGTAATATTGTTTCTCTGTTTAAAATTAAATTAATTAAATTATAATTAAATATATTCTCAAAACTTTCGCAAACCAAAATAAAAGTGATTTTCAGAGATTATCGTTGCTCCTGTAGTGTTGCTCTGATTTTTTTTTTTTTTTTTAACAAGATCATGAGTCTTAACCATAGACTGTAAAAAAAATGGGTTTAACTGATGCACGTGCAGGTGATTATTGCAGTGCAGTACTTTGATAATATACTCCAGTAGAGGAGTGCGCATGCGCAGCGTAGTCATCTGACGGTGTGAGCGCTGTGGACGTTTCGCGTTGCTGCTACATCCAGAGGGCCAGCAGAGCGGGACACAGACATCCTCCATGAGGGACCGTCTCCTGCAAGAATAACACAGTTTACCAAACGGGGAGTAAACAGCGAGGCCACGCAGAGGTTTGGAGCTTTGCATGCGGTGACATTTCCCCCTGAAATGTAGCCTGGAGGGTGAGTGCGGGTCGTTGTAATCGCTCGGTCGCTGCATGGCTCTTCACAGGGATGCCATGAAAATCAGAACAGCCGACTGAGAGAGCGCTGCTCCTCGCTATCACAGACACGGTGGCGGTGGCGGCGGCGGCGGAGGTGGTGAGCGATGGATACTGGTGGAAAGATCCACGTTAGGTAGCGTTTCCGAAGATCCGAGGAGAGCTGAACGTCTCTGCTGCACAGTTTAGTCGCCGCCGGAGCTGTCTGAAGGATGGATTTCACCCTGCTCCGGAACATCATCAGCAGATACGTAAGGGCCCCCGTCTGTCTGTCAACACTGTCACAACTGTAGCTCTCTGTCTGCAACTACAATGTTACATATCATTGCATTCTTGGTTTCTGCCACACACTATGTGTTGCAAATTAACTTGCACGCCGCCGCTGCCCTCAGTGGGCTGAGCGTGGACGCGCAGGATGATGAACTCTTTGCTCATCTGCAATGATAAACATTTCACCCGGGATGCTTTGGCAGGCCATTGACTGTGGGCTTTACAATGTTGTTTGTGGTGCTGAATGGGGAATGTGCCAGTGGCTACAGATGCAGTGATGGCTGGTGAATGTGCAGAATAGAAATGAACTTGGCTGGCCCACTTAAATTGCTTTAGTGAGCTACAATATGCATGCACACTATCAACTAGCTGGCTGCCACTTGCCCTGGTCTGCAGTGGAAATAAATCCCAATCAGGACTCACAGACTGAGAGGCCTTGTTGGGACTCTGCACCACTGATTTTTACACTTGCTGGTACTCACTGGCAGCCTGATAGAGTGATGAGTTGTACAGGTTGAACTACAATAATCCTCAACATGCACTGACTAGGACCCTGAGAATAAACTACTGAATCTTATTCCTTATCAAGACATTGTCAGTTATCTAATTAGTCATCAGAATATTATTATTTTTAGGGAAGTAATACGGTTTTGGTTTAGGCAATAATTCAATATAATCTAATTTCTCATCTTTTAATGCAAAAGTATAGAGAGGAAATCATATATTGACTTATGATTATACAAAATTACTAAGCTGATGACAACAAGCACATACTAACTTACATTTCTCATATAGCTGATATGTATGCATGGATATTTAGTTTTTTTAAATATATATATAATTTATCTTGAAGCTCTTAAACAAAAAACATTATGTATGTAATTCACAGAGGAGTATGTAAAAAATAGTCTTTACAATGTGGCAATATTCATATAGACTATTTATTTATTGAATAACCATAAAACATGCTATATCATATATATCGTTAATCAAAATATGAAATTAGCTATATCAGGACAGAATATTTTGGCCTTGTCGCCCAGCCCTGTTACAGTTCAACTGTAACAGGGCTGGGCGTGTGTGTGAATTGTGTGAAACAAAAAAAATAATTTTCTGTCATACAAATAGCAGCTTTTATCCCAAGTAAATCCACACTAGTACTTAAATACTTTTTTTCTGTTCTACGATTCTGCTATAATTTATTTTCAGTAATTAACTCTGTAAATTGTGCCATTGATTAAAACTGCACAGGTGGAATTGGGTGCTTTTGACATCTGTATAAAAATCAAAACAGGAAACAGTGATATGACGTCATTAGGAACAAACTGATAAACTGGAATCTTAGAATAAAGAACCTGTGAGATATGAAAAAAAAGTAGACGTCATGGTGTCAGCTGGTTCCCAAGTAATAGGACGAAGGTTAAAGTTGTCACTCTCAAACACTATATTATTAGCTGTGATGTCGGTCTAGCAGGAAATGTCCACATAATAAGAGAGCAGCTGATGGTGAGCTGTAACCACATTACTGGTTGGTCTGGTCTGAGCAGGCCGGTGCCATCAGCCGTCTCTGCTTATCAGCCGGAGCAGGAAGCAGCTGGTTGCTGGGTGGCTGAATTAGAGAATAAAGTGTCTAGTGGGAACCAAGTCTGACAGGTCTGGTGATGTTCATCAGACTGGGCACCTCAGGAGTACCGTCACATCTGCTATATACAGTCTGCTAGCCTTTCACCTGACCTTAAACTGGCTCAGGTGCTTTGAAGATAACTATCAGTATGAGTGTGTGTGTGTGTGTGTGTGTGTTTTCATGCTTCTGTGTGCTTAATTATGTATGTTCGTCAGGCCTTTACCAGAGTGTGTGTATCTGCGTGTGGTGACAGTGTGTAGGGAGCTTGACGGATGCTCTGGCGAGGCTAATATCTGGGGAAATCAGAGGCGGAGAGGAGGGAGGGATGGGGTCAATGAACACGCCCCTCATCTCTCACCCTTCTCCCCTTGTGTCCTCACTCTGCCACCCTATGAAGCAGACGAGGAATAAATCATTAATTCAATTATCCATGTATTGATTCAGAATTGGAGGGATGGATGGTGCATATCTGGTCCTCTTATTACTTGTGTATCACCCTCTATTAACCCTGCCATATTCTGAACAGCTGCTTCCTTAATGAGGCTACATAGAAGAACAAACATTACATCATGCAAGGTGATTAACGTGTGATAAGCAAGCTGCCCGAGCCGTTCCTCTGGACAGAGGGAGCAGTAAACTCCCATCAAGGTCACTGCCCAAATGTAGCCGGCCTCCCATACTGTCATAATTTTGAAAAAGAAAAAAAATGCTGAATGAGTAAAGCTTCAGCTATGGAAGAATGTACTTCTGATTTAGTCCACTTTACTCCACTGGGCAAGTTTATGATCCTTTCACTCCATATCTTGTTCCTGAATTATCACCCTGTCATTGACTTGTGATTTGTCCTTGATGTATTTTTGTGCAATGGGAAAAAGGGTTTTGTAGTGATGTTGCACAAGCCGAGTCGACTCTGTTTTGCTTGTTTTTGGTTTGGTTTATTGACAACATTGTAGTATAACTTTTCCTTTTGTTTTTTAGACTTTGTTGGGGACAGAATGACTGCAGGGGTGCCATGTACAAATGTTGTACAGCCCAGTGGCGAGTATCTTTGAAGAGGGCTCGATGTGGGCCAGAGTATGGTCCTAAATGGTTAATATTTCTTGTGATATCAGACAGAATCACTGAGTATTAGATACTGACAGTAAAAGTTGCATTTATTGCATTTACTTGTGATAGTTGGAAGTGTGAGGGTAAAAAAAAAAACTAATCCCAACCTGCTGTTTCCTTTAGTGTTTTCTGTCTAACAAACAGATTTTGCTGATGAGCTTACAACCATTACATCTATGATTCCAAACAAAAACATTCAGGCCCAGTGGGCCACCGGGCTTGCAGCACGCTGAGGGAAACCCTGGATAACCTCCATTGTTGTCTGTGGTGTTTACACAGTCCAACAACCATTGTGAAGACAGAGACGGGCCTTTATTGTTTGACACTGAAAAACAGGAACTGAAATTATTAATGGGTTGCTTCATTTTAAACTTTGATACAATACTAGTATATACAAATATATATTGGCCTCTAACTCTTTCTATACTAAAGCTAAAAAAAAACACGAAATAGGATTTTTTTTCTTTTTCCAACCTGCACATAGTGATGATACAGAAAAACTCGCATATCAACACATTGATAATATTATTGATGTAACCCTGATTCCAGAAAAGTTGTTCGCCCTGTAAATAAAAACAATGCAATGCATATAATTCAGAATGACTGTATATATTTCTTGTCTTTGTACTGTATTCAATTCAACAATTGCATTCTGTTTTTATTGCATTTTCCCCAGCATCCCAACTTTTTGGAATCAGTTGTATAATAGCAATAATATCGCTGAAGCCTTGGGGTGAAAATCTGTTTCTTAATGCCATCATTACTTTTGATACTAGAAGTAATTGTATTGTTTTAAAGACATGGTATAGGTAAAGTGTCAATACTTTTGATAACCTCAAGACAAACTAAACTTAATGATATGAACAAGTGACACATTTTTAAGGAAGTAGACAAGTTAAAAAGTATTGTAGACATCAAAAAATGAACAACTGTATGAAGGATGTTTATTATTTGAGATAAATCCATGATTTGGTTTGCATGAGCTGTCACTGTGAAGTGTAAATTGTGTCACCTGATGCACTTTATTAGTATCTGCAGAGAGTTTTTCACATCGATGCAGTGCAGCACTTTATAATGAGAAAGAAATGTAATTTAGTGAAGGGAGTGCACTCTGTCCTGCACATAAGCCTGTTTTCTGACTCCAGAAAAATTGCTGGTGAATTGAGCCTGTACAGTTTAGTAAATAGTTTTTGTGGAGAAAAAGATGGTGTCATGGTGTTTTGCAACGGGTGTTAAATGGGACATTTTGTTGCGTAATAACCTAAATCTTTTTTAACTTTTTTCTACTCTGTCGACATAAAAGAAGGACTAAACCTAGATGCAATTATATATATATATATATATATATATATATATTGTGTGTGTGTGTGTGTTCTCTTTTTCTGGTTTCTATGCAGACCCTGGGACATTAGATATTTATAATGAGATTTATATGTAAAATTACCTCCTTTGGTTTGAGTCAGATCCTGTGTGTGTGTGTGTGTGTGTGGTAATGTGTGGTATGTGTCCACTGTCTCCACTCCCTTCTCTTTGGTGCCTTTTTGTCTTCTAGTAATAATAATAGCGACAGCGTGAGAACTGCGTGAGGTCATGATCCGGATAAGAGACATGCCGGTCATATTAAAGATATGTGATATCTTACATGTAATATGTTCTCTTATTTTTAACATTTATCTTTTACAAAACAGCCTCTTGTGATAACAACATTTTGATTTATATCCGCCACCACATCTCCTGTCCTCAGCATGATTTACCCTTGTCCCCCCTCTATCCTCACCCTCCTTTACATCTTATCTCTGAATATATGACTGTTATTCTTGCGAAGACCTCTCACAACCTCAGGAGATAAAAAGAGAAAGGCCAGCCATGTCTCCCTTTGATCAAATGGGCGCCAGCAGAGTCCCGGAGTGCTGAAGGGCTTTAGAAAGGTTTCTCGCAACTTTACAGCTCTTTGAGTCCCCTGACTGGTGTTGAAAGGCAGAACACAACCTGCTAGATTACTGTTTGCCACATTAGCTGCTACAAACGGTTAAGGGCAGTCTATTCCTGGCTGCAGCCCTCCTCAGAGATGGGGCCCTGGCGGGGAGACAGAGGCTCTAGGTGACAAAAACACACAGGATTTGTGTTTGGGCAAAGCTTTGCCCGTTGGCCTGTGTATATATCAGAGAAAACAGCCATGCATCAGCGTGCCGTCTCATAAGAATAAATTCTGCCTCCCGCAGCGTGCCCTGGACACAGAGTTTTCATTATGAGACACAGTGTCAAGCTTGTATTGATGTTTTCGCTGTTAAAAGCAGACAAATTGAGAAAGAGGTTGTTTTTTTCCCGTTTTTTTTTTCTGGATTTTGATTACGGTGGCGGGAGAAAACGAGAGGAGCGAAGGAGGGGTGAGGAGAAGTAGCACAGCTGGATTAAAGACTTATGTAACAGTTGGATCACAGCATGTCAAGTGGGAGAGGAAGCTGGAGCAACAGCAGAATACAAATGTTGTCATTTTATAGTAATCTCATATTTATCCTTTGAATTTGTTGCAAGTCTTTTATATTATTTACATCATCAGAGGCCTGGTGGCTTTTGTCCTTTAGTGTCAGCGATTCAGACAGTATGCACAAGCTGAAGGTTGTTGTTTTTCCTCTGAGCTTTTCCGGCCAAAACACTGTGTTTACCTGTGCAGCAATTGACCCCAAAATGTTATTCTAACAGTGAATGGCACATCCTTTCCCCCTGAGCTACATTTCCTCTCCTTACTTCATTAGTTTCATCCTCATCGCTGCTTTTGATGTTTACTCTTTCATCCTGCTTTGTTCCAAAAAAAGGGTCGACCACAGAGAATACCGTCTGCAAAGTCCTAGCTGAACCAAAAAACAGCATGAAGAAGATCTCGAGGATATTGTCTGGAGCACTTCACATTCTTCTTAAAGCCTCATAATCTCTTGTCAAACCCAGTTTCACAGCTTTAAATTAAATGAGAAAATCCTGCGCACGTGATCCTCAGCCCATACTTAATGAAGCCTCTGTGGTTGTTTGCGTTATGAACCTGCAGACGTAGCAAAGCTGTCTGTTGCTGCATACTGTGTTGCTATGGTGATTAATGACAAATGAGTATCAGTGGAGTGCATGTTGAACAGGTAGCCTCCTTCCTTTTCAGCTGATCAAGGTCTCGAGGCTCCTTTTATCTTCGCTCAATGCCAGGACAAACTTTACAGCTTTTAATAAGAATGTTGAAGATATTTAAAGGTGACTTATTATGCTCATTTTCAGGTTCATAGTTGTATTTTGGGTTTCTATTAGAACATGTTTCCACAAAACCCATACTCTTTCTCACTGACTGCTGCACTTCTATTTACTCTCTGTTTGAAATACTGTTGTAGTGTCTGTCTATGTAAGCTCCCTCTGGAAAAAGCCCAGTCCACTCCGATTGGTCAGTTTCAGAGTCTTCTGTGTCTGTGCTGTTGTGCCTCTTTACTATCCGTCATTGCAAGCTGCTAAACCAAAACACACAATCTAACATGTTTCAGCAGGAAGGTGTTCTGAAATTTAGAACATCAGCAACAAGGGTTGTAAAAATGTTTACTTCTTTGATCAGACCAGACCGGTATACATCAGCAACCAGCACAGTCGCTTCGGACAAAAGCGTCAGCTAAATGACATGTAATGTAATGTAATGTGTCAGATATGGCCACTATAAATCAGATTATATATTTTGCCTTTTTTTAAAAATGCTTATATGTTAGTGAGCCAACGTTTATCATCAGGCCCAGTTAGTTAGATAACACACTTGGCAGTAAGCAGGTGTAAATATTTATCACCAGCTAAATTTATACATCCCATTTTAATCTAATTATGTGTCAATGTCCACTTATATCTAGCTATGTTTGAACTTAAAATAGAGCTGGTACAGCTAGCTCTAATTCCATAAATGTCTATGCAATAACTTTTCTAATGCTCAGAATTCAATTTTCTTTTAAGAATTATTATTTATTATTTTTTCATAATAAGGTGGTTAAATTGATACTCGAATGGCTAAAATCTACCACTTCCTGTATATGGATGTTGTGTAGTAATGTCTCGTATGTTTCCACATCCTCTGAACAGTGAACATAGGCAGTTCATTAAGGAAGAGCTCAATCAGAGAAATTTGATCTGTGAGTTTAATGAGGGATACGTGCTCAACATGCTGTGTGCTTCTGCAGCGCAGCATTGCAGGACAGTGTAGGAGGGATGAGACACGACCACTTAATCAGGCCAGTTAATGGTCTATACCTTTTATTACACCTCTGCGGCAGAGAGGAGCTACAACATGGGGGACAGATCATGGCACTGCCAGGTTCAGGGGTGGCTTTCACACAATGAAAATACAGACAGCTGGCAGAAAATGCCAGAACAAGAGAGGCTGTCTGGGCTTTTTAAACGTTAAAAGTGGCAGATCTGTTCTCTAATCCAGAGTTTAAACGGTTCTTCTGCCCAAGACAGTGCACCACCAGAAACATGAAAGGAGAAGTTACGGTGGTGGGATTTTTGGTCTTATCAAATCCATCTTGTCATCGTTGATGATTGATGGTGATGTAAGAGCAGCCTCTCTGCTCGGAGGCTGTTTCAGTGTTGTTAATAAAGACAAAGCCTCCATGTCCCACGACCAACCAGCCAGCCACTTTGTCAGATGGAGCAGTGGAGTGAAGAGGGAACAGTGGGCCGGGGGTTGATACGGATCAGTGAGGATTAATGATCAGATAACTACAAACCACAATGCAATCTCTCTGTGTCTTTCTGCGTCGCTCTCCCACAGTCACACTGTCAGAGTGTGACACACACTGCCAGGAGACGGAGGGAGCAAAAGAGAGAAAACACTGAAGATAGAAATATGATGGCACGAATGATGAACATTTAAGATTTAGAAAGAACATTTTGACTCTCATTTTGACATTTGTACTCTCTACCACTCTGTATTACAAGAGTTGCTCAAAAATTTCCTTCGAGATTAAAAAAAAGTTTATTTTATCTTATCTTTAAAAAAATATCTGATTCCAGCTGCAAATATGTCAGGATTTACTAATTTTTCTCTGTTCTAACATTTTTAAATTTAATATCTTAGATTTTTTAACCATCCAATGCAAATTCACTTTTAAAAGGTGAATTTGTATATTGAAATTCTGGAGCTGCTTATTTAGGCAGTATTATTTATTCCATGATTAAGGAGCAGAGCCAACCTATTTGTGACTTTCTATTGACACAGTTTTGTTTTGAGACCAGTGAACATGATACTGTGGTATCTCTATGACAGTGCATGTTTGAAACTGTTCGGTTAGTTACACTTTTCCAAAATAACAAGTGCTCTGCAACATCTCAGCAACTACAGCTTCCATTTTCCCTCCCGAGTTGCCTTTTGTTCACTGTTTAACTCTGTTGTCCTTTCATTCTTTTCGTCCTCGTCAGTCTCCTGCTCCTGCTGCTCGCTCCACTTCAATCTGCTCCTCCTTATTCGCCTCACTTTCCATTTCCCTCTCTTTCCATTGCACTGTATCTCACTGGGTCATGTTGCCCCCCTAATGTTTTGGAGGGGTCTCAAGCCGGCTGACACTGTTGGCTCCATGTCTATTTTTACCCCACTGCCAAGCGCCTGTTGATCACTGTGGATATGTTTAGACTCTGCGTTTTCCCTATTGCAATTTGCTTTTATGACACAGCTTCTTTTATTTATAAGTTACATTAGCTACATCATTTGGTCTCATACCTAATGATGTAGTTGTATTATGATGAGTTTGTATTAGTTTTCCAGTTTAAACTTTTTAAAACTTGTGGATATGAGCCTACAAGGTTACTCTGGACTCTGAACAATAAAAGATTTGATCATTGGCAGTGATCAGCCTCATCTCTGCCAATGAGTTGAGGACATTTTAAGCACTGGAGCGTTGCTTCCACTAAAGTGCTTGTTCCAGAACTTTTTGTTAATGGTCAACACTTCTGCTTTGAGCTGTGTCAGGCAGGCTGCTCTGCCAAAGGCTATGCTCACACTGCCCACTCAGGCCAAAGCATTAGGAGCCATGTAGGAAGCCAGATGGAAACAAACAGCTGAACGCCGTGGTCTCTTGACTCTTGTTTTTTCTTGGAAAGCTCTCTTTCTACAATAGTGTTTGATGAAGGACACCTTGGAAAAATATGTGCTGCGCTAAACTCCCAGAATGCACTCTGTTAGTCCCCGGGGAGCTACTTAGATGTAATATAGATGAGAGATGAACTGAGATGGAGGTTTGCATACACACGATCTAACGTGTGTTCATTATTTTCGTATTAAAGGGTCGGACTGTTAGAGTAAAACCAACAGTGTTGTTTTGGGTCCATGCAGAAGAGTAATGGAAGGATGGCAGACATGTCCTGCAGGAAGAAGTGACAAGATAAATGACAAATCCACACTTGTGTGACTCAGAGCCGATCCCACGTACACACACTGTCTGCTCTCTGAAACGAAGTGACTGAAGTCATGAAACAGTCTTGTGTAACATTCTGCTTCTTGACTGTGCTGTTAAATCCAGGCAGGCTCTTTCATAATTCATTCAGGGGATGCACAATATGGATTTCTTCTCAGTCGATACCTATAACCATTAATTAACATGCTTCTCATGGGCAATGCCAATAACATAACATAATAAATTCACATTTTGTACCTTTTATAACCTGTAGTTTATGAAAGAAATTCAGAATCTTGAGAAATATGATTTGGTGTTGTTTAGGGCCAAAACTTTTGTTGTCAAAATAATCTGTGATAAAAACTTTAAAAATATATAAATTAATAGTAATTTTAATGGCATAAAAAAAATGCTGAATTCCTTTCTCAGTTTCCCATTGTCTCCAAAGTGCTTGTTTGTTTTTGCTTGATAAACTAAAATGATTGATGATAAATAATACTTGATCAACAAGTCAATTAATTAACTTAGTTTATTTTCAGTGTTAATGTCAATTGCATGCTCTAACTCTCTTTCTTTCTTTCTTTCTTTCTTTCTTTCTTTCTTTCTTTCTTTCTTTCTTTCTTTCTTTCTTTCTTTCTTTCTTTCTTTCTTTCTTTCTTTCTTTCTTTCTTTCTTTCTTTCTTTCTTTCTTTCTTTCTTTCTTTCTTTCTTTCTTTCTTTCTTTCTTTCTTTCTTTCTTTCTTTCTTTCTTTCTTCCTTCCTTCCTTTCTTTCTTTCCACCTGGTAATAATCGGTGTAAAAAGAGGCAACATCAGATACTCACTTCTACTATAGATGTATATGTTTCCAGTGGTCTTTGTCAGTCTACATTTAGTTAAAGCATGGTTGTATAAAAAGATTTTGTGTGATTGCACAGTGTTTGTGAAGGCAGATAACAAAATGTGTTATTATAGCTTTTGAGTTGTAGGCAGAGACATTACCAGGCTGAGCAGCGTGATTTAACCCCATTTTTTTTCTCTCCACCTGTATTTCTATTTATAACTATACATATCTCTCTTTCTCTCTCTCTCAGTGTGTGGGGGAGGAGATCTGGGTGGACAGTCGGACGGTGTACATCGGGCATAAAGAACCTCCTCCGGGAGCTGAGGCCTACATCCCTCAGCGTTATCCCGACAACCGCATCGTCTCCTCCAAGGTGAGCGAGCCCCAGCCCCTGAGTCAGAAACATAACAGCATTTATCATCACGCCGTTCTTTTGTTTCATATTTAGACAACCATGTAATCTCTTTTGTGGCCATGTTTTTAAGGATGACACATTTCACTTTTCAAGCTGTGCATCACCGTTTCTCTCGCCAGAGGGACGGGATGATGATGATGTGCCATTGTTTTCCCTTTCTGTTTTTATGGTAATTCTGCTGTCACTCTGTCCCGCAGTACACCTTCTGGAACTTCATCCCCAAGAATCTGTTTGAGCAGTTCAGAAGAATCGCTAACTTCTACTTCTTGGTCATATTTCTGGTCCAGGTGAGATTTTTTTTTATGATAAGCTTTGGTAATATTTCCATCTGTCTTTGTTTAATCTGTAAACACAACAGTGAAGCTACAAGGAAATACTCTCCCAGCTGTCCATGTGTTAATGCATTTCTGGGTCAATTTTGTGCTCTATTATTTTATTTTTTTTCTACCTACACTGGCCTAAATTTAATTAAAGTGCATGGCCTTGCAGCAAGATATTTTCAGGGCAGCTGGAGACATTTGACAGCTAAAGGTCACACTAGATAGTATAGATTATTTTCCGAGAAATCTAGATTTTGAAGCAGGTTTCAAATGAATGTGGCACAGTGCAAACACAAGGATTATTAAAGTCGATTGCTGTGTGTCTGATTTGTTATTGGATCTGTAGAAGCAGAAAACCAGCTGAAAACATTGTGACATTGCAGTTAATTAATAATAATAATTTTAATAATAACTTCCTTTAAGCAATCATGTGCACTAACCAATCAAATGAGCACTGATGGCAGTTTAGACCCTGTTCTCATTGTTCCCACATTTCAAAATAAGAGCAGTTATCGAAGATTAACCGTTAAAACCTGCACCTGTGTTTGAGTTTACCCGTATGAGGATTATCAAGATAATTTGAGTTTCATGTTATCTTGAAATAATGAGTGCTCTCTTAATCAGAATCAAAGAAAAACATCTTCTTCCTTGAGCCACTATATTGCACCAAATGTTTAATAATCATGCAAGAACAAACTAATCATAGAGGAGGAGGATACCATTTCTTTACCAGCAGCCGCCTTAGTAGACCAGAATGCAACATGGGCACACTCGGGTCTTTGTGTGCTGTATGTTTTATCAGTAGCATGTGAAATACTACACCCTCTTAATGGGACAAACTGAGCATGGCACACAGCAGCAATGTTTGTACTCCTCTTTATTTTTGTTGACTGAAAAGGTTCGCTGTTATTGCTTTCTACCTCTGCACACGTACCGTTTCTTAAAAAAAGAAATAAGGAAGGAAACATAAAAAACAGTTAATATCCCTGAAGAGATTCTTCCTGTAAGTGCAGATGGAGGAAATCAAACAAGATTTGATTACTGTGATACTTTAATGTTGCAGGATTGGTGCTTGATTCCTTCTTACAGAAGCTTTTCCCTGCTGCACTTCCTTACTCAGCGTTGCATTACTTGGCATCCTGTGCTCTCTCCTTTCTGTTGTCCCCCCCTTCATCCTCCTCCTCCCCCCTTCCCCCCTGCACCTTCCTCCCACTCTTCCTCTCCCTTGCAGCTTATCATCGACACCCCCACCAGCCCAGTCACCAGCGGCCTGCCCCTCTTCTTTGTTATCACTGTCACCGCAATAAAACAGGTAGGACACACACAAACATGCTCACATTTCCGGGAAATATTGCCCCACTCTCACACCAACTCCCAGCCTCAAATACACACACACTCTCTCTCTACCAATCGGGTGCTCTATTATCTGTATATACACATTCCTCTCTCAGCGAAAGGACATGCCATTGAATATGTCTGGTGATGTGAGAAATATGATAATGAATGGTCTCCTCTGTTAATCACTCTAGCTGAGGATCCCATGCCCCTGGGAGATGCATCCTCTCTACCGCGTCCTGGTACTGAGGGATGGGGTACTATCAGTGATAGATAGAGCTGTTCTGGCTAAGGAAGCCCGAGCTTTGCTGGGACATAAATCTAAAACATGACGTGTTGGCTAGAAATTCAGGAAACAGGTCACTAAGCTCAGGGAGCACAATGCTAATTAATTACAGTGTATGACTTTCACCTCTCCCCCTCCGTCTCTCTTGATCTCATACTACGCTCTGGCCCCGATTCTCTCTGCACAATAATCTATATTCTCTGTTTCCCCCCCTGCCAACAAACACTTGGCTTTCTCTTCCTTTTCCCCTTACGATCTTGTTATCTTCCCCCCTCTCTCTCTCTCTCTCTCTCTCTCTCTCTCTGTCTCTGTCTCTCTCTCTCTCTCTCTCTCTCTTGCTGCTTCTCTCTCTCTCTCTCAGGGCTATGAGGACTGGCTCAGACACAAGGCTGACTGCTCTATAAACGAGTGTCCGGTGGACGTGGTGCAGCGGGGGAAGGTGGTGAGGACACAGAGTCACAAGCTACGGGTAAGAATGGCCTCATTAGAGCAGTATAGCACCTGAGGCCACAAAGCAACACTACAGCACTGCTGCATAGCTCACTTTACCTATAACTGTCCCTCACAACTCCCCTTCTCCTGCTCTCTAACTTTGTTTCCTTCCTCTCTGTCTCTCTCTTGTCTTTGCCACCAATTAATTGCCCTGAAACTTTAGTAGAGGAACAATTATAGTGTCCCCTGGTGCACCATGCACGCGTCCCTTGGCAAAGGGAGAGGACTGATGTATTTCATGAGGCAGGATATTCCTGTCATCATCCTGCGATGTTCTCTTATGTCATTCTGATGCAACAGCAGATAGCTGTTTGTGCCTCAGTCTCGTTCTTGAAAATCTCTTATAATAATCCATCAGACTCCTAACAAAACCTCATGTTGAAGCTATTTATATCTGGCATTTTTTGGCAATAAAATTCAATATTTTTTGTAATGTTTCATATAGTAGCTTTTATTGTTAATTATAGAAATGTTTTTTTATGCTGAATTCAATTTCCAAGCAAAATGGATTTCATATAACGCAGATATTTGATCCCTGTTGCACACAAGGATTTTGTTTAGCCTACTTTTTTTTTATCTGTATAAACAGATAACTCCATAGGAAACATATAAGCAAGTTCTTCTTCTGTTACATTTCTGACAATGCATGTCTTTTACCATTAGTGTTTATTAAGTTCAGTTCCCTCAATTAAAGGCCATAGAAGGTATTAGGAATATTACATTTCATCTACAAAGCTCTTGAAATGTTGTCCTATCTTTGGTAGACTGTAAAGGTGTGGTTAGACCAAATGCGAAGAAAAGTAACTTAGTGTATTTGGCAATTTGTGAATATTTGTCCATAACAGCCAATGTGAGTTATCCTTTACTTCCCATGATATCTATGGAAGTAAGTCACTTTACATCCACATTAGCATTTATTTATACCATCAACTATGACCCCAATGATCGCTATTGCTGCCTTGTACCTGTTGTGAAAAATACGCTTTTTTTCTCTTTTATAATTCTTGGTGATGTTAAATTGATCTCAACCCTAACATTTGCACCAATGCATTTTTGTGTCTATTCTCGTCTTTGCATTAACTTTGTATGTATCAGAATCTCTTTATTGTCATTGCACAAGTATAACGAAATTGAGGTAGAAGCTCGGACATTCAATGGAGTTTCTACATAAAACTGAACAAAATAAGTTAAAAGAGGTATAAGTTATAAAATAAATTAATACATATATGAATATAAATATTGCAGTTGTGATGCATTTCAAGTGTTTCAGGTGTGTAATTGTGCAGTATTTAGTGCAATATGTCTCTGGGGTAGAAACAGTTTTTTGGCTTTGTGTTTTGGTTTGGTTTGATTGTCCTGAAGAGCTTTATTGTCCTGATCTCGTCTTGCAGAAAAATTATCTTTGCATTTCGTCTGAACACACCTAAACATTAGTTATATGCATGTATATATGCAAGTGAAACTGGTGTAACTGTGGATTTGCATGCAGGAGGTTGTTTAATTATTTTTTGTGAGCCAAACATGGTTGCTGTCACCAGCCACAGTAATGTGCACTTAGTTCAAGCAGCTTATAATTAATTGTAGGCCTTATTGTTCCTACCCTCTCTGTGATTCTTTGACTGGTGTGAGTTTGAAAAAGATCTTAAATTGCATTCGTTATTGTGTGTAAACGACCTCTGATTTTACAATAGACATGAATAATTTCAGCATTATTTTTTCAGGACAGATTGCAGAGTGCTCAGCACTTTACAGCCCCAAGAATAGTAGCAAGACGATAGAGTAAATAAGACACCCATTAATATTGTTTTGTTTTATTCATTAGTCCTATTCCTGGTAGCAGATGTCTGGGCGTAGATTTCATGAGAAAAACATGAAGCAGCTTCACTGAGCTGGCATTTTATTCTGCAGATATCTATCTCATATCAAACCAGCATGCGTGAAAACGGAGGTGTCAGACTGCATAACGTGAGCGTCTAGCTCAGCACCTCCTATGTAGATGTATAGATACGCTATATCTCAGTCTTTGTGTCGGAGGAGGGTATATAATGGGTGCAGGAACATCTCATTTTTGCTGCGTCTGCTGCTCCTGTCGAGTGCAGACTGTGAGAGTCAGCTTAGAATAAAGCTTCAATAAAGCTGCCCAGCCTTTAAGGTTATAGTTTGTGTTGCCGGTGGCAGTTAGGAGTAGTTTTTGCTTAATTTCATTGGTTGAAAAAAAGACACTTTACGTCAGAAAACAGAAACTCTCGTGCTGTCTCCCTTTGTCAGTCTTCCAGCGTTCTCTGTACCAAGGTTTCTCACTGTAGATCAAACAGAGAGGATTAGAGCGTGAATTGGGAGCAGGAATAATGATGAATATATTAATCATGCAAAATCAGAGAGCGTGTGTCATGTGTATGGTCACCGTGGAGATGGGATTTATGAGAGCTTAAGCTGCTCCGCTGGCATAATCCGTTATGCAACTTCTCAATCCTTTTGAAAAAAAAAAAAAAAGGAATGGTAAAGGATGAGCAGACGATTACCCGCCGCAGGTCTGCATGTTTGTCTTTTACCATCTGTGTTTACATGAAGCTCTCGTCTTTATACTTCTTGTTTATTATTCACGTGGAAGCCATTATTGGGATGAGTGATGTTTCTGTCCTGCTGTGTCAGGTCGGGGACATCGTCGTGGTGCGGGAGGACGAGACTTTTCCATGTGACCTCATCCTGCTCTCCTCCAGCCGCCATGATGGCACGTGCTATGTCACCACCACCAGCCTGGACGGGGAGTCCAGTCACAAGGTGCCCAACTGCTGCAAGATTTTGATTATATGTATTTAAACTTGATTTTAAAAGTATTTGATCTCCAAACAGAAAAGCTTTGTGATTTATTTGGTCTTTAACCCTTTGAACCCTGAACAGTTTCAGAGCTTTTTTTGCCACATTTTATTCACTGTGACCTCATTTTTTTACTGCAAAACATGTATTGTGTGCAGTATAAGAGCGTTATAATGGCATAAATTATTAAAAAGGGGAACAAGGCAAATTTAAGATAATTTATATAAAAAAAATATGGGGAGAAATACTTGAATCCATATATACAAAAAAAATACCATAGGCCCACAATAGTTATTGTAAATGCTTAATAAACAGTTCGAGCTTCTTAAATGTGAGAGTTTGATGCTCTTCATTGTCAAACAGCGTGTAATAATCAACTGAATACCTTTGATTTAAGACTGTTTAAGACATTTGAAGATGTCATGTAAGGCTGAAAATAACTGTCATGCATTTTTCACTATTTTCCAGAAAGAAAATAATCAGCCCGTTAATCAATAATTACAATAACTGTTAGGTGCAGCCCTATACTAATCATCAACACATGAACTCAGACACACAAACGCATAATGATTTCAGTGACACACCTTCACACATGGCATTTCACATTTTCCCTGCTCTGATGTTCATTGATGTCATTCACATGACCGCACACATGGCACACACACACATATGTCCCACAGTGTAGGGTAGAATACTCCACCCTCCCTCCTCATACATGCCCCCAGGGTGACCCCCTGACGCGCTCTCCATCCCAGCATGCCGTCCTCTGCTGACTCTGGGAGCGGTCTATAACGGCTCATCTCTCCGGTTCGCCCAGTCATTTAGAAAATCTGCAGGAAGCCAGACTGAGGAGTCAAATGAACCTTGCTCTCATTAGAGGCTGCAGGTGACATTTTCCTCTTGTCTTCTTCTTCTCCCCCCCCCCTCCACCTCGCCACCTTTCTATCTCAGACCTATTATGCTGTACCAGATACCATGGCCTTTAGAATGGAGCAGGAGGTGGATTCGCTACATGCCACTATTGAATGTGAACAACCACAGCCTGACCTCTACAAGTGAGTGTATCACACGCTCACTGATACATCTTTGTACACATATTATTATCATCCACAACCTCTCAGAGGTAGTTCGTCCCTCATTACTGTTCTTGATTTTATTTTGCTGTGACTTTTCTGCAGATTTGTGGGACGCATCAATATTTACAAGGACAAAGAAGAGCCTGTGGCGAGGTGAGTGTGCTTTTTTAATTCTTCTTTTTGTAAATAATCACATGTAAAAATGTAATTGTGTTGCTGAAATTAAGATATTTAATGATTCATTTTTGCAGACCGCTCGGGGCTGAGAATTTGCTCCTTAGAGGAGCCACATTGAAGAACACACAACATATTTATGGTAGTTACATTTTTCTTGAACATTTAAGGTCATTTTGAAGAAAGGCTGATGTCATTATTGTCTAAATAACTGAGTGTTTTCTCTCCCCTCAGCTGTTGCAGTCTACACTGGTATGGAGACTAAGATGGCGCTAAATTACCAGTCCAAATCTCAGAAGCGCTCAGCTGTAGAAAAGTATGAATAACGTCCCCTCTTTTAAAATGTATTATTTTGATTTATAGTGGGATTGGTCCATTTCCTGTTTCCTCTTCCTGAGCTCCACTCTATCTCTGTTTGCAGGTCGATGAATGCCTTTCTGATAGTTTATCTGTGCATCCTGATCAGTAAAGCGGTGATCAACACGGTTCTGAAATACGCTTGGCAGTGGTCTCCGGACCGAGACGAGCCCTGGTACAACCACCGGACCGAGAACGAGCGCCAGCGCCACGTGGTTTGTACATCAACCTCCAACTTAAAGATTTATGTTGTTATTTTTCAATCTGGAGCCTATTTTCACAAGTTTTTCACTTGAATTGACTAATGGGAGCAAGAATTCTTGAAACTGGTCCAGTATTGAAGAAAGTGCTGCAGTTGGCAGCTGCAACACAGGCTGCAATGAAATCCTCAGGGGAAATTAATTTATATACAAATATTATAATCAGCCATAAATCAGTTGATATTTTGCAACTACTGCTAGCTAATTGAGTGATGACTTTCTGCAGTTCTCCTGCCATGCTTACTGTAATGTAATGATGCCAGGTCATCACAGTAACCCCAGATAACAACTTTACCTCCACTCACACTCTTGGAAAAGCATTTTTCTTTAGCACAATGTGATTTGGTAAAAGATTTCTTCTCCTCTTTGGCTGGCAGTTATCTTTACCGGTCAAAATACAAGTGTACGGACCGAAGTGTTAAGATTCAACTTGTAGCAGACAAGTAGCCACAACTTCAGCCTCTCTGTATCGGACAAATGTAGTCTATGAAAGCTCTTTCCATAATGTTGGCAGACACTTATAATAACTATCTGAGCCGACAATATCTGGCAATGGTAAAAACAAGCATTTTTAGTGGACGCACATTGATGGGGCGAAAAGGTTAATTTCCCCAGCCTAGCTGCCAGCTGCAGCAGTCTTGTTAAAAACTGGTCCAGTTTCAAGAACGTTGTCCCTATCGGTCACTGAGACACAAAAACATTGGAAAATAGAATTCAGGTTGAAAACTACAAACATTACCCTTTAAACACACAGTTGTGACACCTAGTCTGAATCTAACTTCTCTAAAACGTCTTATCTGTTGTCTTTCTTGGTCCTTCTTACTTCAGGTAATCCGAGCATTCACAGACTTCCTGGCCTTCATGGTCTTATTTAATTACATCATCCCAGTGTCCATGTACGTGACGGTGGAGATGCAGAAATTCCTGGGCTCCTATTTCATCACCTGGGACGAGGAAATGTTCGACGAGGAGCTGGGAGAAGGTGCTCAGGTTAACACCTCTGACCTGAACGAAGAGCTGGGACAGGTACACACACACACACACACACACACACACACACACACACACATCTGCATACAGTATCAAAATGAATCAACTTGCAGACGTGCCCTTACCCTACCCTTCTCTCTTCCCTCCCTCCCAGGTGGAGTATGTGTTTACTGATAAGACAGGCACTCTCACTGAGAACAACATGGAGTTTATTGAATGCTGTGTCGATGGGAACGTCTACATCCCACATGCCATCTGCAACGGCCAAATCCTCAGCGCTGCCTCCAGTATAGACATGATTGACTCCTCACCTGGCGGATACCGGAGAGTAAGTGTTTGTCAAAGTAATCAGGCTTCTAAATCCAGCCTGAATAGACTCTTGGCTGTGCAAAGTCTGCTACCGTATAGAGAATGAGACAAAAGTAAAGAAAACTCTTAATATATTTTAGCTGAAATTGGGAGTGAGATTAACTAACATGTTATGTTTTCAGAGAGGAGGAGCATTAAAGTAATTATCTCTGATTTTCATATAAACAAATGTCTGTTTTGCTGATAAACTCTTTAGGGAAACATTCCGTATATTCAGTTCATGAAACTTTTTCTCTTTATAACCCATAAGTGTTTGCTGTGTCTTACATGGGGGGAAAAAGTCCTCTGGTGTACTGAAAAGTGATGAGGCTTGCACTTCTGGCAGTGGCAACAGTGATTTGTTTAGATTTAATAGAAGAAAAATGGTGTAGTCAGCATGAGCAGCAGAAGCCACCACAGATGACCAGAGAGAGAGAAGAGCAATCCCTGCCAAAACTTAAAGTGCAGAAAACTTTAGAAAAAATGTTTTTTCTATTGATGTGCAGCTTTATTGCTACGTAATTCTGGCAAATGTAGTATGAAATACCACAGTGATGCATAAATAGCACCAAACATGTCCACATAAGGGCAATGAATGTCTGGATTATTATTATTATTAGTATTATTATTTTTACACTTTCTTTAGTAGATTTTAATTTTCATAAATCTGTCAATATACAAACATGCAGATGACAAATAAATGATCAAATAAAATAGATTAGAAAATAAATGTATAAAATGTAAATAAATTCACAAAATTATTTTTTTTAAATGTAGAATTTTTTTTTTTAATATTTTAATATTCATTTCAATAACAACTAAATTTGTAAAGAAAAAAAAAGGTACTTAGGATTATACTGTATGGCTTTGTGTCTGTAGGAACACGAGGATCTGTTTTTCCGGGCGCTGTGTCTGTGTCACACGGTGCAGGTGAAGGAGGAGGAGACGGTGGACGGCATCAAGAGGGGAATCCACCAGGGTCGGCCCACCTCCTTCTACATCTCCTCCTCACCGGATGAGGTGGCTTTGGTGGAGGGAATGAAAAGGTAAACACACTAAAAAACCCAATTTGCTAAATGACTTTGCAGTCCTTAAGCGTTAGGGCAGTGTCTCTTTTTGTCGTGTCGGCTCAGCACTCTATCAAATTGGATGTGAAATACAAAAAGTTCAGATTTTCAACTTTATTTGAAGGTGTTTACACTGACATTAAGTCAACACTTTAAGAGCTGGAGCTTTTTATATTTGAAGTCCCCCGAATATAGCAGACCGGGATAAATCAGACTTTAAATCCCCCTTCCAGACCAGTTTTAAAGTGTATAAAAATGGATCATGCCCACACCAACACAGACCCTTACTTTGTTTTTGACACAGCGCTATTTTGGGTCTTCACGTGGCCTTAGACACATGTCAGACACATGGGCCAAAATGCCAAATCACAGTTTGGTGCTCTAACATATTGCTTTCCCAGATGTGAAGTACTGTAGTAAGTGTGTGTGAACTCTGCTCATGTTACTCTAAATGCGTCAGAACACCTTTTCAACAAGTGATTAATACTGCATACTGTATATGGTCAGTTTCTGTAAGTGCTGGTCATTTATGGCAAAAATGACATCACGATTAATTTAGGCAATATTGAGGTAACAACAGTTCAACACAATTACTCACCGACTTTGGAAACACCCTGCATTTATTAAACCATTAAAAAAAAGTATTTTATACTGAGAAGAGAAAAAAAACTAATATTATAAAAATATATAGATATATAATTTAGATAAATAATGGAAAAATAATACATTTAAATAAATTAAATTCAAAATAAATACAAGTAACTGTGTTGGAATATTTGTGAAAATGTATATATAACATATATTTAATATATAAAAATGATTAATAAAAAAGAACAATATAAATGAAACAAATAATATATACATATATTATTATATATATATACATCTATATTATTATATATATTGTGTATATATATATATATATATATTATATAGTATGTGTGTGTGTGTGTGTGTGTGTGTGTGTGTGTGTGTGTGTGTGCGCGTGTGTGCGTGTGTGTGTGTACCTGTCCCAGCTGTGTGTGTAGTTTAGATAAATAATGGGAATAATAATCAATTGTAATATTAATAATTGTAATATTAGTAAAAATGTAAAAACATATTCAATATATAAAAATTGTGAATAGAAAATAAATGTGTTATAATGAATTAGATCAAATATATTATAGTGCACACAACCTACTGAAAACATATTAACATATATTCAACATTTTGATAAACTATATTCAACATATTCCAGTCAATAACTCAGTGAAAATGAAAGTGTTTATTTATCTTATCCAAAATCATAAATAAAATACATAGCCTTTAATTGGTCAGCAAGCCCTGTAAGTGAGTTATCCTGCATAAAGCAAATGGATCAGACTTAAATGAATCCTTTTCTCTCTCCTCTTCCCTCTCATCGCCAGGCTGGGTTACACCTATCTGAGACTGAAAGACAACTACATGGAGATCCTCAACAAAGACGATGAGATTGAAAGGTTAGTCTGTTGAAGGCCTGTTGTGGTCACGCCACGGGAGATAAAACAGGAGTAATTCAGTTGATGGAGCTGTGGTCATACATCAGCTGCCCGGAGAGAGAGCCCTCTCAGATTGTGTTACATGTTCAACAGAGAGGTTACAAAAAAGCCACAACCACAGAAGAGTGGGCAGGGCGGAGGGTTGTTTTTAGAAAGTGCTCGATCAGATCAAAATGCTCCGACTGATCTGGAAGAATGAAAGGCAGCAAGATTCCATTAGAGAGTGGTTTTGTGGAAAGTGTCAAATGTTTTGATCTGTAGGAAGTGCTCATGTAACCACCCTCTCCCTCCATCACTCTCTGCAGTGGCCTGTCAATAGTGAGCTATTTTAAGGAAACAGGGGAGCTGGAGAGGGAGGGGGGTGCATCCATCAGATGTGAAGACTTTGCAGGGAATGGAAAGGCAAAAGGTTCTTGTTCAACACTTGCTGTTTAACTTTATGTTTTTGATATTTCTTTTTTTTTTTTTTTTTTTTTAAGTCAGCACATTACAAACAGACAGAGGCTGGGTACTTTTGTTAAAGAAGTCCTTGGTCCACTTAGTATAAAGATCAATGTGCAAGAGAACTGAATTGGTGAAGTGGATTAGTTTTACTGAATTTGCAAGACTTTGGCAAACCCCACCATAGAAGGGGAGGTAAAGAAAGACAACCCCCTTTATGAAAAGACTGTCTCTCCTTTCAGGTTTGAGCTGCTCCACGTGCTGAACTTTGACTCTGTCAGAAGAAGAATGAGCGTCATAGTCAAGTCAAGCTCAGGTAACATGTTCTGTACTCTGTGCTGTTTTAATACGATTTATAAACACTTGATCAGACACTAGATCTACTAGACTACTTGTTCTTGCAGTTTGTTTAAAACGTTTGTCTGTGTGTTTGTTGGATCTCAGGAGAATACCTGCTGTTTTGTAAGGGCGCAGACTCGTCCATTTTTCCTCGGGTCGTGTCTGGGAAGGTGGAGCAGGTGAAAGCTCGGGTGGAGCAGAATGCTGTGGTAAGTGTGAAGTTGGACCAGTACTGATTGTGAGAATAGAGCTATTCTTCTCTACCGTGGGGTTAGGGTTTTGGGCTTGCCTCAGCCTTGTTTCTAAACAATCCTGGAGATTATTCTTATGCTGCATGACTTCATATTTATTTTGTAATCCAGGCAGTGGCAAGTCCAAACAAACTTTTATCTAGAATAATAATTTAACCCTCCTGTTATGTTGCGGGTGAAATCGACCCATTTCAAAGTTTAAAAATCCCCCCAAAATAAGAAAGTTAAAAGTATTTTTTTATAAAAAATAAAAAAATGTAAAAAAATAAAAATAAAAAATCAATGTCAGGTCTTTCCAATGTACATAAAAAAGGTTTAACTTGCTTTTTTTTTTTTTTATGAAAAATGAGTGAATTATCTTCATTGAACCATGATCTGTGAGAGGTAAAGAACACCATTGCACTAAATACTGATTTGAATGGTTAGTAATGGAGTTAATGATTAAATAGAAACAATGTTTATTGGGATTTTTTAGTTTCTGACACTTAAACATGCTAATTAAACATGCCCCGGGTCAAATTGACCCATAACCATTATTGCTGTTCCTGAGAAACAAACATGACAGTAGGGTTAGAAATAGAGCTTTAACCTTTAAACCTGTCCCTCAATTGCTCTGATCTTTATGTTCATGGATGGAGGAATGCCTACATCCGCTATTCTTTTGTCCTCAATTCATCAGTTCAGCTTAAATACAGTAGTTAATTTGTCGAAGAACTTCTTTGCTTGTATTCTTCATTTGTGCAAAAGTTGTTGTGCAGAAGTTTCCCTAATTGCCTGCAGGTCTAGTTCATTTTTGTACTTAGCTTGATGAACATTTTAAAAGCATCCCAACAGCAGATCAATATTTTTCCCAAGCAATTTTTTATTTCATATCGTGTTCCATAAGCATCAATATATTGCTGGATTTCCAATTTTTCATTTCCTCAAATCCCCACTAGAAACTCAAATCCAAAAAGCTGGAACATGCAAACAAAAACAGAACACATCAAATTCAGAATTCATAGTGTATATTTTTTGTAACTTATGTAACTGATAAGCATGCAATACATTTTTATTTCATGGTTAATGTGTTGGTATTATGATGACCCTCTATCTCTCTTCTGCTCTGAAACACAGGAGGGGCTGCGGACTCTGTGCGTCGCTTACCGAAGGTTGTCCGAGTCTGAATACCAGGAGGCGTGTCATCACCTGAACGAAGCCAAACTGGCCCTGCAGGACAGGGAGCAGAGGCTGGCGCAGGCCTATGACATCATTGAGAGGGACTTTGTGCTTTTGGGCGCTACGGCAGTGGAGGACAGGTTGGTCACCGTGGAAAAAGAGAGAGGAAGAGAGAGGAGGGGGGATGGGGGGACAGGAAAGATTTAAAAACAGTGCAGCAGCAGGGGGACAGGCAGGAAGATTAATGAGTCATAAAGCCGTCTTCAAAGTATTGTAATGACTCATGGGAGCAAAAAAGATTCAGTCTGCGCTCTGATAGGTGACTCACTGCTGTGCCTTTTGTTTCCTTTTTCCAGTGTATTTTCTGCTCTGTTAGAATATGAAATGTTTGAGCGAGACTTCTGTACAGTTTTCCCTAACGGATCGATCAGCTGCCTGACAGATTGACTTCCTGGTAGATAAACTGGCGATGGGCGGGGACAGGGGGTAGTCATGCATTGATAAGTTATCACTAGGTGGTAATTGATTGATTGAAGTTTTGATGGATGCTTTAACCCACACCACTGGAGGCTGAAGCACTTATCGACTTATTGACGTGCAGGCTCCAGGAGAAAGCTGCGGACACCATTGAGTCACTGCACAAAGCCGGGATGAAAGTTTGGGTCCTGACGGGGGACAAGATGGAGACGGCAGCGGCTACCTGCTACGCCAGCAAGCTGTTCCGTCGCAGCACCCAGATCCTGGAGCTGACCAAGAAACGCACAGAGGAGCAGAGTCTGCATGATGTTTTGTTTGAACTGAACAGGACGGTTCTCAGACAACGCTCAATTTCTGGGTATGAAATAATATATATGTATTTATATATACAGTGCTGATAATTTCATGATTAATCATGTAATTTATACAACATCAGAAAATAGTTCAAGATGACAGCCATAAATGTCTCATTTTGTCCAACCTGCAGTCCAAAACCCAAAGATGTTCCACTTATTGAAATGTTACACCAAAAAATCAGCAAATCATCTCATTTAAAGAACTGGAACTTTCACATTTTACACAACATTTGAGAAATTACTTAAGACAATTAATAGTTTATCAAAAGGGTTGCTGATTCATTTTCATGACAATTTAGTCTTTTTTTTTTGTCCAAAGTTTTTTTATCAACTTTTTAGATTATACAAAATACAGCTTTTCATACAGTTAGATACATTTAGATGAAATTCCATCCCACAAGTATCCCCAGCCTATTACACCATTGAGTCATACAATTTGATTAATTAGATTATTGAAATTATTGTTTTAGCTCTACAATATATACATGCATGACCCACAAATCACATAATCACAGTGTTTTTGCACCTCTGGTTAGATCAGTACAATATCGAGACAGCAGACTGAGCTGTAACTGTCTGTGGGAAAATCCTAGTTGATCGGTCTGTGATATTTTGTCCCAGGTTGTCAGTAGACTGCCTCGACTTCGGGCTGATCATCGACGGAGCCACTCTGTCTGCGGTGCTGAAGCCCAACCAGGAGGGGGCCGGTTCAGGCAACTACAGAGAGATCTTCCTGGACATCTGTCGCAACTGTAGCGCTGTGCTGTGCTGTCGCATGGCACCGCTGCAGAAAGCACAGGTGAGAGAGCTGCACTTCACTCTACAGATATACTCAAGGAGCAATCCAAACAGTTGTCAAGTGACAAGCAGTCGGGGTGACTGAAGCTGGCTTCTGTTTCTGCAGATTGTGAAGCTAATAAAAGCCTCCAAGGAGCACCCCATAACGCTCGCCATCGGCGATGGGGCCAACGATGTCAGCATGATCCTGGAAGCACATGTGGGAATCGGTGAGTTAAGTGACCCATTTGCTAAATCATCCATTGCTCTATGAGGGATGATGTTTCTGTTGCAGCCCAAGTTGATTTCTAAAGCTTACTGATATTGGTATTTGAGAGAAAAACAAATCTAGTGTAGACGTTTGGGTCAATATATGTTTTTTTTTTTTTTTTTTTAAACAAATGCATTATGTAACAAACATTTGATCAGCTGTGACATGTACGGAGGCTGGATGCTTAACATGTCTCAGTAGACTTTCATTATCAAAGATCATAACAACAGTTAATTGAATGTTTTAACCAAAAATAAATTATAATCATTATAATAAGAAAAGTCCTCCAAAAATTTTTAAAAACAGAAAGAGAATAACCTATTAAAAACATATATAAATATATTAAACCTGATTTGAAAAATCATCACATAAACCCCAAAAATTCACCCAATAAAACATGTATCCACTCGATTTATTTTTGCATCTGCCAACAAATTCTGTGATCCAATGTATAATGCAAAATCATTAATATAGGATGAACGTCTTGAGATGTACAATACACATAATGCAAGCAAAGCAACAACATTAAAGTGGAAAAGGACAAAAAACACAGACATAGTAAAGAAATACAAGTTTTAAATGGCCAAATGGAGCCAAATACAGGTTTTTTTTAATGTTGCTGAAACATGTACAATTCATCTCATAACAGGAGACCAAACATAGGATAACCAACATATTTATTTTTTTCTTTTATTTTTTTTAAGGCATCATGGGTAAAGAGGGCCGACAGGCGGCGAGGAACAGTGACTACGCCATCCCGAAGTTCAAACACCTAAAAAAGATGCTGCTCGTCCACGGCCACTACTATTACATCCGAATAGCTGAACTAGTTCAGTACTTCTTCTACAAGGTACAAGACGGATGCCTGCTGCACTCCACTGGCTCACACGTTTTAATCACTTTATCGTAATTCCCAGTGAAACACTGAGTTACAAAGAAGCAGATTCTGCAGCTACTCTGACAGATTACTGGATTCATGAATCCCTGGTGCAACATTTTCTCCTGGATTCATGGCTACGATGATCAGTGTGGGCGGCTTCCACAGCAAGCAGTGCCCTGCCAACTGATTCATTTTTTCCTTTTGGCAGGCCAGCTCTTTGCGGCCCACTCACTGAGCTTATAGCTCACAATCTCTGCATAAACAGAAATGTGTAGATAGTAGCATTTTTAGATTCTTCAAATCTCTTCATGTGTACTTGTCACAAGCTTATCACTTCCTCTATGTGTTTTTTCTTAAATCTTCCAGAATGTGTGCTTCATCTTCCCTCAGTTCCTGTACCAGTTCTTCTGCGGGTTCTCCCAGCAGGTAAGTACGCTATACCGAGTTAGCTCCAGTCTGCAAGCACACAGTGTAGTATGTAGATTCTCATTACATTTCCTCACAGTAGCTGTGTTTACATTCACATATTTTTATGCACATTTTGAATTAATACATTAATAGCTGAATGGAAATAACAACATTTGATAAAACCTCCTTAATTGTTAAAAAAATATATATGTGCAAAAGCAGCGCATAGCAAGTTTTTCCTTATATTTTCCCTTTAAGGTTGCCTTTCAGTTCCAGGTATCTGATGCGGTCTGTATTGTTTTTGTCCCTCTGCAGCCACTGTACGACACAGCCTATTTGACGTTGTACAACATCAGCTTCACCTCACTCCCCATCCTCCTCTACAGCCTGGTGGAGCAGCATCTCACCATGGAGACACTCAAGAGGGACCCCTCCTTGTACAGGTCGGCACAGTTCTGCTGAAAACAATGTTATTTGTGTCTTTTCTGTGACTTTTATGATGGAATGAGCATAATTCTCTTAAAACTCTCTTAAATTTCTCCTATTTTTCTGTTCAGAGAAAAAAAAAAGTAAACAGATGAACCAAACGTTCTTAACTTTAGTGCGGCGAATGATGAATCCCACTTGGTCATAATTATCTATTAGCATAGATAACCTCCACTAAACACTGTATAAGGGCAGGTGTTGTGCTGTGTGCAAATCCCTTGGCACATGCTCAAGAATTGGAGAGATGCTGCCAAAAAAAGGCTGTAAATCAACACACTTTAATAAATTTAAACAAAGTAAACCTGATTTTCTAGATCGTCAGTACTGGCATTACATTCATTCATTATCCTTAACCGCTGATCTGAACATTGGGGTGAGGGGCAGGGTACGCCCTGGACAGGTTGCCAGACTAACACAGGGCTGACACAAAGAGACAGACACCCATTCACACTCTCATTCACTCCTATGGGCAATTTAGAGTCACCAATTAAACCTAAACTGCATGTTTTTGGACTGTGGAAGCCGGAGAGAACCCACTGACACAGGGAGAACATGTAATATACATATATTGCATATAATAACATAATAATCTATTCATATAATATTTTAATTTTATCATATAATTTATTATACACAGTCCCCCATAAAGTTAGACTAAAATATTTTTTTCCTCTGTCCATGAAATGATTGTGACAATGTGATTTATTCTTGACAGATTAAGTGTATATCTTCTCAAAACTTTTCCAATCAATGTTTTTCAAACATATCACAATGAAAATTAAACCACAATTAACAGAGGATTGTGTCAGAAAACTAAATAATTCCAACTTCATCGGTGACCGTGTATTATAATAATGTTGTTTTCTTATATTGCAAAGAGAGCTCCAGACAACTTGTAAAACTTTCTCTGACCTAAGTGAAGACCAAAAAATAAGAATTCCAGAAATCAACGGGTACGAACAAAAGAAGAACAAATCGTGGTTATACATAAAATATTAGAAAATTTGTTCAGCCTAATATTTGTTGATTTTGCTCAACTGTTTTTTAATATACTTTTTATTGGCATTAAATAAAAAATGAAGGCGACCAAAATAAATTATCAAATATGCTGCAGTGCACTGCCATAATCTAATGGAAAAAAAACCCGCAATATATTAAACAACAAAATATATTAAATGTACAAAAATAAAAAAAAATTAAAAAAATTAGACTGACATAAGTATGATACACAGAAAAGGAACAGTGAAAAGTATAAAACATGTAGGAGCAATCTTTCTTTACCACCTCATCATAGGTGTGTAGAAATAAAGTATATAGTTAGTATATAGTTAACTCATCTTTCCTAGCGTGACATGAATAAATCTAATTTATAATTAACATATGCTGTGATCTTGTCCATTCTAATGTCTATACGTGCACTTAAGGTTGGCCTCTCCTGCAATAACCATTTCCTTGTAATGGCCTTTTTATCTGCTACAAGCAATATATAATACATATTTGTCTCTTCTCATCCGTCCTTGAGGCAAAAGGCAAAATAATTTACACTAAAGGAGCAAATAAAGAAACTGTTTCTTTTTTTCTGCCCGTCTTTCTCAGGGACATAGCGAAGAACTCCCTCCTCCGTTGGCCCGTCTTCCTGTACTGGACGTGCCTCGGTGTGTTTGACGCTGTTATCTTCTTCTTCGGTGCCTACTTCCTGTTCGACAACACCACCTTCACCAGCAACGGCCAGGTGAGCCTCTGTCTCTGTGTCGGCAGCGGCAGGAGGCGGGGATTTGTCTTTTAGCTCTTTTTAGTGAAACGAGTAGGAACAGAACAGTTTGTGGGGCGTTCGATGTGTCCTTCAGGGAAATTAAAAAGAGAATAATGGACAAAAAAAAGTTAGTGCTTCCTTTAAGAACACTCATCCATCTCCATTGGATTTTCATGAAAGAAGTGTTACAGGATGTCATGTTTTTGTAGCTGTGGATCTGTAACAGTAAGGTTTCTGTCCCAGGCCCCCAAACAGCAACATTGGATCTCCATTCATATCGACAACGCAATAGCATCTTTCTCTGTATTGTTAATTTGTATCATGTCAACTGTTTTCTATTGCCTTTGGTCCTGTTTTTTAAGTTGAAACATCCTGAAATTCATTTTGTCCTGATTCCTTTCTCTTTTCTTCCCCCTCCTTCTCTCTGCTTCCTCTCTCTTTATTTTGCTCCTCCTCTCCTTCTCCTCCTCCTTCTACCTCTCCTTCTCCTTTTTCTTCCTCCTCAGCTTATGACCACCAACACACAGATGGTAAGCCTGTCTCCCTCCCTGTCAGCTCTCTCTGTCTTTCACGCTTTTTTAGTTCCTGTCGTACCGTTTAAGCTTTCAGTTTGGCCGTTTCATCCAGTTTCATCCCCTCTCACTTCACATCATCCATGCACTTTTCATTTGAATGTGTAGTTTTCTGCTGCTCCATTATTCCCCTAATCTCTATAAAGCCCTGAATCCTACACAGTACCTGATCTTAACAACTCCACTGACATAGTAGAAACCTTAGACGCTCCCCCACATTATCCTTGTGTTTCCTTGTGGTAGATATTAGAGTAATGCTAGTATGTACTATAGATTAAGATCCAACATCTGTTTGTTGTTCTGTTTAATGTGTTCGTGCATCTGTGTGTGTATTTGTATGTCCATGTATTTGTGGTAGCAGTTCTGGGGTTGGGTGGTTTTTAATATCACTGCTGCAGCATCCAGGGGTTAGCTGGACTCTATCCATCTAATATAAATAAAGCAGATTTAAAAAGGAAATTCTCTCCATAAATTAAGGGATTAATGAGTGAAGTCGCTCTAGGAAAGATAGGTGCACTGGTACCAACAACCAGCTGTGGTTATTACATAAATTCCCTGCTTTTCTTTGTCTTGATCTCTCTCTCCCTCCACCCTCCTCCCTCTTTCATTCCCTCCCTCTCAACTCTCATTCCATCAGCTCACTTCTGATGTCTGCTTAAAGCTTTCTAGGATTTCAGCAGGTAGAAAAATTTGCAAAGACAGTTTATTTGCCCTGACGATAAAAAAAGAAAGAAAGTCCCAGAGAATATTGTTTTCCAAACAGATCAGCACAAAATTAGTCACTCCTTTGTGTGCTAGTGCTGCTTTATTATGGCAAAATTTTCACTTTTATTTCTCAATACTGAGATCACGATTATTTAACATGATTGATCATTGATATGGGGAAAAATCCTGCATTTATTTAACTAAAAAACTACAGTAAAACCCAATGACTGTTCTTGAACTTTATATATAATCCAACTGAAAAACAAATCAAATAAATGTAATAAGTCAATAATATAACGATAATACATAAACATAAATGTGATAGACTATGCTGTATTTCCAAAACCTATATAAAACAAATAAAAATATATAATATATAAAAATAATAAATAAAAATAAAAATAGATCAAAATATTTATGATAAACCATCGTGTAATGTTCGTGTAACGTGCAGTTCCAAAACCTACTAAAATGTATTCAATATATTAGCATAATAAATAAAAATAAAATAGACCAAAATAAATTATCAAATATGCTGCAGTACACTGCCACAATCTAATAAAAAACACTAAAAGTATATTAAATGTATAAAAATAAAATTAAAATTAGACCAAATTAAATGATCAAATATGTTGAAGTGCACTTCCACAACCTACTGAAAACTCCTAAACATATAGTCAACATTATGGTAAAGTATATTAGCTATTATTACTATATTGTAGTAACAAAAAGTAAAAATGTGTAAATGTGCAACGCTGGAAAGGAAAGATGCACACTAAATATATTTTTTACATAATCATTGGAAGCCAAAATTTGAATAGAAATAAAAAAATGTATTTGAACCAGCCCAGCCCTAATATATTGGCTGTTAAACTGTAGATGTTCACTAATCCATGGATGCAGGCTGATGGAGGTGTGGGATCGATGTTGCCGCTAACACTTTTATTCCTCTCTTTCCTTGCAGATGTTTGGGAATTGGACCTTCGGGACTCTCGTCTTTACTGTGCTGGTGTTCACCGTTACACTCAAGGTGTGTGAGCATATGTCTTCAGAAATTAAATCAACAAGAACTGAAACACACATGTATACTGCATTGCATAATCCTTCCATTGAAATGAGCCCATTGGCATTGCACGTGGGCCCGATCGTGTGTGTGGAAAAGCTTGCGGGGCACTTGTTAACTAGCATGTTACATAAATGATCGACTACACAAGCCGCCCAGTTTGCACAACAGTAAACCCTGAAGGCAAAGACATTGACTTCATTGACTGGTTGAGTGTTTACTATGTTTATATTCTGTTTGTTTCAGCTTGCCTTGGACACACACCACTGGACGTGGATCAATCACTTTGTCATCTGGGGGTCTCTACTTTTCTACGTCATTTTCTCTCTTCTCTGGGGAGGCATCATTTGGTATAATATGCTTTGCTTTTTTTAAAGGGATGTTTCATCCCAAAATCGAAAATACACATTTTCCACTGTAGTGCTATAGATAGACTTCTCTCAAATATAAAGGAACAAGATTACACCCTGCTTTTGGTGCTCAAAGTGCCAAATAAAAAAAAAAATAGAAAGGTTCAACAGCATGTGTCTCTTTTTGAGATCATGACCTGTACTCATGATAATACACAGACCCTGTTGTGAGCAGGAATCTATTTTCTTTATACCATAGTTCCTATTTTCTGGAAAGAGACATTAACATTGGTGGACTCAGAGAGAAAAAAAAGTGTGTCTTTTTTTTTTTTTTTTTTTTGGGTGAACTGTCCCTTTAAACATGTTTATTCTTTATGTAGATTGGAACATTTCTGAAACCCTTTTTCTGTCACTTCTGCTCCTGCTCAGGCCCTTCCTGAACTACCAGAGGATGTACTACGTGTTCATGCAGATGCTGTCTAGCGGCCCGGCCTGGCTCAGCATCATCCTGCTCATTACGGTCAGCTTGCTGCCAGATGTCATCAAGAAGGTCCTCTGCAGGGCCATGTGTCCCACAGCCACCGAACGTGCACAGGTAGGATCTTGGCACTGAAGCTTTAAATTGTCTTGTTCCCAGCTTAGGGTTTTTTTTAGGTTATTTTCTGTAGTGACTTCTTGCTTTGCTAAAAACATTAACCAATTAATGCTTTTCCCATTTAAATATATTTAAAAAAATGTGTCTTTAAGCAGGAACATATCAAACCTGATATAGTGAGTAGAATCCTCTAGCTGATACTTAATATTTTGACTGTAAGGAAACCATATGAGCAAGCAGCAAATCTATTCCACTCAATTAATCATCCAGGAAGACCATTAGGATCCTTAATAGCTTTGAGCAACAGCATGATTTAGAGTGACTTTCTGTTCCCCATGGCTAAGCCTCACCTTCCCGTGAAGCAAGCTTCACCATGAAAGAAAAAATGAATGACAGATTTCTCCCTGCTGTGCTCTTTCTTCTCTTTTCTCTCTTCTCTCTGCACCCCGATGGACCACCATAATTCACGCCAACCTCCACCGTTCCTTTCCCTTTCCCTCTTTTTCTTTTCATTCACCTGCCTTCTCCTCCTTCCTCTTCTTTTCTTTCCCTCCCTCATCATTACCGTCTCCTCTCTTGTTTTTCCCCCCACTGCTCCTGTGTGCCTGTGACTCTGCACCCTGCACTCTGCACTCGCTCGCCCTTTCGGGGTAACTGCAGTCCTCTCGCCCGTGCCTTACTGTGGAGCCGTCCACCATCTTCATGCTTTCTCAGTCCTCCAGCAGAATGAGTTTCTGATTGGCCCAGAGAGACGAGAGAGGAGCAGAAGAGGAGGTGACTCTCTCTTTTAAGCCCTCGTCTCTGTATGCATGGTGGCATGTCCCAGTTTAAACCACTTATCACTGTCTCAACACCTTGCTCCATGTTAAACTAATTCAATGTGAAACTAACCATTAGGGGGCTATTTATGACACAGTGTTTGCTTTGTAAGCCAGGTTACAATTTTACATTTACTTCTTCTAAACATGTTTCCTGCCATTTCTCAAGTCATCTTTTCCATTATGTATTTCATGTGTTTTGTGTTCCCTTTTATATCTATGTTGTGGTATATATTTTTGAAAAGATTTTTGTTTTTTGTGTGACCATGGTCTTAGTGAGACACCGATAAGGGTTACTGTTGGATCTGCAGAATTTCTTCCATTTAAAACATCAGTTTGATAGTTCTTATTTATTCTAGAGCTTAAAAGAATAGTTAATAATCAGTCCATCAGTTGCCAAAAAAACTATTTTGATAAATTATACATTTTAACCATCAACCCTTGTGCCTTAGTTTGCATGCATTAAAACAGCCAAAATTATACAAATAAAATAGGAAAAAAACCACATATGTCCCTAGTGAGGCACAAAATATAAGTATTTTTAACGTCTTTTTTCCTATGTTATATGATTAAAAATTGAATATTTGGGGGGGGGGGGGGGGGGGGGGTTGGACTTTGATTAGATAAAACAAATATATTCTACACATATATAAAAAATAAAATAGAATAATTAAATTATATAAACAGAAAAACTGAAGTGCAGTTGACATTTTATACAAAAAAAGCTACCCAGTTAAACCATTCCACATCATATATTAGCTATCAGATAGCCTGATTTTGATTCCACAAATGTTTTTCTTTTCTAATCCCAGAAGTCAGGGTCAGCGATGTGAGTGTCATAGCTGTACTCAAAGACCGCCTTGTCAAATTTGTAGTGTGAAGAGACAGACAATGCTCCTATGCAAAATTTGCTACATGTTATTGGTTTAAGCTAACCAACCACAACAATGCTTTTGTGTGCATTTCCTTCTTCTGAAGCTGCATGATTGAGTACAAATGTGTAATTTCTCAGTTTGGCAGTGGTCACAGTTTCCCACACACAAAATCAAACATAACCTGATTAAAAGGGGTCGCTTTGGAGCTGCATTTCGGTTATACGTGTGGAACCGCTGCTGGTTTTAATCTAATCTAGATACAGGCTTAATGTATACACTAATTTGCCAGTTTATTAGGTACACCTAGTAACAAGCGCAGTACTAAACAGCAGTCCTAAGGATTTATCTTTAGTTTTAACTAGGTGTGCCTCATAAACTGAGTATATCTGGGTCCAGGTTCCATCATCACCTCCTTTCCTCTAACGTCATCCACAGAAGGTAAGGACAGCGGGGCCCCTGGAGGGTTGTGTGGCTCCTGGCTCTACTGGTGGAGGGGGAAGCAATGAGAGGAACCCGCTCCAACCTGATAGGACCAGTGAGGGAGACAGTGGAGAAAAAGCTGCTAGGACCTATGACTCCATGATGTCACACAGCCACAGCACCCCTCTCAGCAAACCCTAGAGCACCCACCCCCCATAGGTGGGCTAGGGTCACTATGGTAACAGCACACAGAGGGCGTTGCCGGTGGGGAGTCGGGTTCTTAATGCTGCCTCCACAATGCTTCCTGCTGCTCTGCACTGCATGGGGCATGCTGCCGTGCTATGGCTCGGGCTGAGGGGGGAAGGGCCGATATAACCGCATCACACGAGAAATTTCTTTCCGTCAAACCTACTTTCAGGAATCACAATCTCCAATTAACTGTGCAGTGCTGGTTGCAAAGCGTGCTGGGCTTCTCACTGCATGTGGGTTGAGAATTAACTTGATGTGGGGAACAGCTAAATGAAACATTTTATCCTCTCTTTATTAGACCCGGGCTAATAAAGCGTAGCTCGCTTGTCGTGGCTCGTTTTTGGTCCTGACCTGTGGTTTAAGAGATGTGAAAGTAAGCTAGACGAGCTCAAACTGAACGTTCTGGGTCAGAGTGAGTTTAGGTGTGAAATCTGAGATGACTGTGAGGTTTTTAGAGGTTTATACAGACTTTGTTTACATTTAGTTAGTGCTGGGGCTCATATTGTATTAGACATGGTCACCTGTAGGTTACCTAATCCAGAACTGTAATCACAGATGAAATTGATCCGAAAAAATCCAGGTGGTATCTGAAAAGTGCCCTTTTTTTAATCAAGGATACTGATGACATCTGGTGTTGGAAGTTGTAATAGCAAGTGTAATTTAAGTCTTCATTTCATAAGCATGCTTAATCCAACAAAACTATTAATCATAATGGGTGTTATCAGAGGGTTTTCAGTCAGTTAGTTCTGTCAAATATCCACACTAAAAGGATTTATTTTTTCTCTGACTTGTTCAGTAAATTTGATCCAACGATCATTAAAGGGGAAATATTCTGCCCCAGGTTCATACTAGTATTTGGGGTTTCTGCTAGATCATGTTTACATGCTTAAATGCTCTAAAACACTTTATTTTTCTCATAAAGTGTGTCTGAATATACCTTTATTTACCCTCTGCTTTTAGCATGTCTCTGTAAAGCCCTGCTCCGTTCCTGAAAAAGGACAGTCTGCTCCAAATAGTCAGCATTTCTGAGTCTCCTGAATCTTAGCTCTCGGTGTCTCTGTTGGTCATTGCAGCTGGGGAAATAACTGTAACAGAGTAAAGCTGCACTTTTTATAGCTGGGAAATCACCAATCACAGCTCCAAAAACCAAATTGAACAGCAGGAATGTGATCTGAAACTGGGGAAAAAATGACAACATCATCAACAAAGATTGCAGGTTTGCTTGATGTTGCACGTAGAAGTGTATGTAATGTAAACAGTGCAGTAATATGTCTACAGCAGATGACAATATATAGAAATCAGTCACGAGCTGACGTCAGCTGGAGTCGATAGTAGAAAAAACGTTTATAAATAGCACATTCTAAACATTGAGTGCATTGATTTACTGCTTTTTAAAAAACTTTGGCCATGTTTAATGTGAACATTCGACACTGTAACATTATATATGACAAGAAAGAAAAATCATAATGGGTCCCCTTTAATCATTGAAACTAAACTTTTCAATATGTATTAACCTATTAACCTTTCTGAATATAACCCTGCTGTTGGATCTTGTGCATCAAACTGTCTTACATCTGTTCTAATCCCTGTGATTTGATTTGCATGGTGCGATTATTTTTATTTCTTTTCCTGCGTCTGTGTTTTTGGATTTTCTTGTGACGACGCGTCCTCCGTTTCTCCGTAGGATCATGAGAAGCTGCTGCGGGGTGGCGTGGCTGAGCTGACTCCACTGTCCTCTCGTCAGTCCTGCAAAGGCACAAGCACGGACTCCTCTCACCTCCACCTCGGCGCTGCGGAGGCACTGTCGCTCCGCAGGTCTGATCCCCTTCCTCAGAAACTGCTGGTTCACTTGGCAGAAGGTGGAGGGGCAGACTTGTGCTCTCTCAGCCCCTACATGCTCCGTCTCTCAGGGGCAGGATTTGCCTACTACGCTCCAGGGCCGGAGACCTCGGTGTGAACACAAACACAGGCTCTGGAACTACGTGTATGTGGATCTCTGGGGGGGGCTCACATAAAAAGTACATCAGATCTGAGTCTCAAGGATCAAAGGATTTATAGAGCAAAATACAGACAAACATGTTCACACAAATCCACCTCCATGCTGAGTTCACCATGTGCATTTTCTGGGCTACACCTGAGTGAACAACCCTTTAGATTTCACAGCCCTGACGCCTCATCGTCATACTTTGGTGACATTTTTTTCAGTGTAGTCCCTGTCTCAGTCTCATCAAGGTTCCTACTCAAACTCTTGCTTGAAAAAGTCTAAGAACAAAAAGGGGAACCATGTGTGAAGGTGCACTGTTTTCATGCACTATCAAACTGTTTCAACATGTCAACAGCCAGGCCTTTTTGTATTCCTAGTCCTCATTTTCAGTCTCACATTCTTGCCTGTTTCTCCATTTTTATGTCCTTTTTGCTTCTTTATTTGAAAAAAAACATTTATGTACATTATGTGGTCTGGCCAAGTAAGGGGCAGCCGTCAAGCTCAGCCCTTTAGGTGTGCGTGTGTGTGCATGTGCGCGAGTGTATGCATGAATAATTTGCCTGTTACTGTATGTTTGTATGTGACACACCTTTGCCTTACAGGTAGCCACACAGCAGCAGGCTTGGAGCCAAAGGAGAAAGGTGTATAAAAAAAAAAGAAAAAAAAAGAAGAAAACAAAAAGAAAAGTGGTGTATTACAAAGCCTTACACACACACACACCCATCAGCTAAAGGAGATAAGCGGGGGAAATCTGAAGAGGGATGTGCAGTATTCTAGCCACCCTGCCTTAATTCATAGATTTTTAGTGGATTATATTTCTAGGTCAGTTTAAACATGTTTGTGAGTGGACAGGGAGGTTCAGAGGGCATACATGTCTGGTACAGTGTGTCTGTTATTCCTCTTCACGATCGTGTGGACTTTTTGTTTTTTTCTTACCTGCCAGTGTAGCATGTCGGATCTCTGCTGCATGCTGATCTGCTCTCTTCTCAGTTCTTCCTTATTCTGCTTCGTCCTCCAGACATCATTCATCATGAACCATATCAGGACACCTTTTCTTTCTCCCCTACAATGAGCACACTGTACCCACTCCTGCCCCCATGTGGCCATGAAGGGTAACAGCAGCAGCAGTAGCCTGAGACTCATGTCTTTATTTATGGATGTCCTGAATGACTTGCTATTCCTCACTGTTGAATTGTGCTTGTGTGTTTGCTGCCATGCTCCGTGTTATGCAAAATGTTTATGTAAGAATGTCATGTTTGTCATTTTAAGGTTTTTTTTCTCTCTGTGTTGCATTTATCCATGAGTTTTTCTGTATTGTTATAAAATTATTGATGGCGGTCACTGTTGATGTATGGATGTAACTTAAAAAAAAACTTTTGATATATATATATATATATTGTAGTGAGAAGAGGTGTTATATTAGTCTGTCGTAAGTCGGAGGGAGACTTGAATCGGCGATGTCACAATCAAATCAAAAGAATGTTGAACTGATTTGTCCATCATGTCCTCCAGCTGAAGATTGTAGCTCATTATGGATGAACGTCTTTTCTACATCTCTAACATCCGAAGTCCTCTTTGTCCAAAGCATATCTGTCGTGTTGCACAGCAAGTGACTGACTCGGGAAGTCATGAATGTCAGATTCTGAAGCATTTTTGTATGTTTATACAGTTTATTTTCATACACATCACCATCTGCCAACATGTATAGATTTAATAACAGGTGTTTGGTATTTTTTTACCGGGACACAGATGATATATCAGTTGGGTTGGAGGTCTGGATTTCTTTAAGTTTTCACTCAAAAAAAAAGCCTCCACAACTCGGAGGCTCAACGTCCTGACCTCAGTAGATTAAAAGAAGGGCATTGGTGCTTGTAATGCAGTGTCCCACCTCACTGTGCTGTTGCCATACTGTATCCAGACATATTCTACATGTCACATACCAATCCTACCACAATAATGCTATAAAGGTCTATTTTACTTTAATAATATAACAGGGGAAGTCTTTGGAGTCATCTTCACACACAGTTTTTCACGACTACTTGTCATTTTTGTGTTGTCCATTGTGAATATTTCTTTTGCTACTTTTGTATCCCAGAGAGAAGACTATATTTTAACTCTGTTAGAATGTTTGTTCAAGTTTGTAACCAAAATTAGAGCAACATATACATTATATGATTCATTAGAGATTTACCAATAGGTCTACACACTGCACTTTGTTCTACAACAGATCAGTTTTTCCCCTAAAACAAGGTCTATTGTCTGTCGACTGGGGTTTATAAGTGTTCACTCTTCCTCACAAGTTATTTTTCTAAGAAGAATGTAGTGGGTGAGAAAAAAAAAGTGACCAAATAACTTGACTAGGAACGGACTGTCTGTAGCCTCTGTCTCAAATGGGTTTTTCGCACCAGCCTTCTACTGCTGATCAGAATGTCAAACTGCTTTTTCTAAGTCCATCAGCAGGACAGCAGCTGCTCATACTGTCACTCCTGAGCTTGGCAAAGGTCTGAAATGTCAACTTCTGTGCTCTGAGGAGCGCGCCTCATATCATACCTTCAGTACTGCACTGTTTGTATTACTAAACAGGTTTTGAGAATTTACTTTTCTTTTGGATAAAGATTTTAAAAGTTCACCTGTTGACTTTTTGCCAGCCTGTCTGTAGCAAATGAGGGCAAAGCACTGTATTGTCATTCTGCTTGTAATAAAGAAAGATTGAAAACACCTGTCTGTGTTAATGTTACATTTTTCCGCCAGTTTTGTACACCACAAGATATTTATTTATATAGCATATTTCAACAGCAAGACAATTCAAATGCTTTACATAGAACAATAAAAGCACCTAGACGAAATGCAAAACATTCTGAAGAACCAGAACAATAAAAATAAACAAATAAAATAGAAGAAGAACTAGGACTGCAAGCAGTACTGAACGGGCCCTCGCAGTACATGTGTGTCGGGGCATGCTGCCGTCGGGGTGTGTGCGTTACAGGGGCCAGTCTATACCACCCCTATGAATTTCATTGCCTTAAGTGTTATAGAGTGGCCACGGTACCAAATATGAAATTAGACTGCCACCACAGTGCCACCTAGGGGCTGATCAATAAAACCATTAAGGGTTATCTTCAGGAGGGCATTGACAATAATTGTACCAAGTTTTGTATAATAATGCACAAACTATCCCTTTAATCCTCATACAGTTTCTGAAGGAGGACTCTTAACTGATATGTATAAGTTAGAAGAGGCAGGTAGCAATGGTGGAAAGTAACTATGTACATTTACTCAAGTACTGGACTTAAAGTAAAATTTTGAGGTACTTTTATGTACATTTTATGTAACTTTATACTTCTACTCCACTACATTTTGAGACATATATTGTACTTTTTATTCCTCTACATTTAGCTGACAGCTTTAGTTACTTTTCAGGTCAAGATTTAAAATGAAAAACATGATACATTTAAAATTATTACCAATTTATATAAATTAAACCACTTAAAAGTTTATTAGGTAGTTAAAATGAGCAGAGTGGAGTCATTTAACAGTGTGGTATTAGTACTTTTACTGAAGTAAAGGATCTGAACACTTCTTCCACTACTGTCTTTTTAACTTCTTTACTTTTTTAAAACTTTTTTTTACTTTTTTTTTCTTTATTTTCTTTCTTTATTTATTTTTTATTAATTAATTAATTTTAAAAAAAAATTATTTTTTTTTTATTTTAAAATTTAGAAATTTTTATTTTCGCTTCTGCGCATGCGCGGGTTTTCTGTGCTTCTGCGCATGTGCCGCCTTTTTCCGCTTCTGCGCATGCGCGGCTTTTCTGGACAATGCGCATGCGCAAGAAACTAAAACGCCGCGCATGCGCAGAAGTATTAAAAAAATATATTTAAAAAAATAATTAATAAATAAATAAAAAATATTTAAAATTTAAATTAAAAATTAAAAATTAAAAATTAAAAATTAAAAAATTAAAAATTAACAAAAACAAAATTTAAAAAATTTAAAAAAATAAAAAAAAATATATAAAAATTAAAAAATTAAAAATAAAAATAATAGAAAAAGAAAAAAGAAAAAAGAAAAGAAAAGAAAGTAAAGAAAAAAAATGTAAAAAGAAGTAAAAAAAAAAGTAAAGAAGTAAAAAAGACAGTGGTGGAAGAAGTGTTCAGATCCTTTACTTCAGTAAAAGTACTAATACCACACTGTGAAATCCACTCCACTCATTTTAAATACCTAATAAACTTTTAAGTGGTTTAATTTATAAAAATACTAAAAAACTTTACATATGTATATAGGGTCTTTAAAGCTTTAGTATTTGTAGAGTGCTGAGTAGTTTGAATGTATTGCTGCAATTCCACCTACTCTTTCCCACGTCACGCAATTGTGACGTACCAAGAAAAACGTACCAACCAATTCGCTTAATTAATAGATTAAAAAGCCTCAAGATCGAAGCAGCAGAACCAGAAATATCGCATTTTTCTTAACTCACACATTCGCCTACATTACCCTTAATGCACCTCGAACTCCCACAGTTCGTTTTAAAGATCGTGCAGGTGTGTTTGTTGTTAGTAGCAGCTAATGTAGCCAGAGATGAAGAGATAAAGAGAAGGCTGCAGATATTTAGTAAGTTCACTTCAACTCCACCCCCGCAGGTATTGTTTCAAACTTGTAGCTATTCTTCAGCCCCAACCGACGTGAACTCCAGTTACATAACTTTAGGCAGCTTCTCGGGTTTCCAACAGTCCATGGTGGAGTTTATCTGAACTCCATAGACGTTTATTTTGTCACATTAAGCAGGGCTAGGCTGGAAACTGTCAACAACTGGTTGGGGCTTTCATACAGCTTGTTAACCAAATGAGTTAGACTTGTTCTGTTGAGTCTGACCCAGCATTAGTTGTCATCCACTGAGCATTAACCATATGAAACATTTGCTTTTATGAAACCCAAAATGAGTCGGATTAACCGAAATAAGTCACTTTACACTTTACAGTGGACAGCTTTCTTCAAAAGTTTCTTCAATGATAAAAAAAATATTCCCATTAAAATTAGACAGATTATAATTGACTACTGTCATTTGGTTTATCTGCTTAGTGTCCAATTATGGAAAAAATGTGCAACTGTTCTGTCAGTGCTTGGAACATTTTTTTTAGGTTTCTACAACTGTGTAGGATATCTTCTTCTGTCTGTATTACAGAGTGTGTTGGTTTGTGTGAAGTTGTATGTTGTAGAAGTAATGGTTTTGGAAGGATGCATATGGTTTGTGGAGTATAAGTGAAGCTGAGCTTGGTTCTTGATTTATAAATTGTGTATAAAAATGGTGATGAAGGGTACTAAAAGGAGCTCCTGTTTTCCTTTAAAAAGACCAAAGAATTGCAGTCGAGTGAGAATGCAACTGGAATTTACACTTTTGTAATGTGACCCAACCATATTTCTGTCATAGCCAAGTGTCATCACATGGTGGCAATGCAGCATAATCAATCATAATCTGAGGCTGTACCATGACACAGCTGGCATGCCTTGCCTCCACACTAGATGTCACTATTGGATCAGCTTTTTTGTGTGAAGCTGTAACGCTGACCTTCATTTCCCCTCCCCCTTCCTGTCTGCCAGGTCTGCACAGGTTTGCACCATCATGTGTGCTGAAGCTGAAGCATGCATGTGCGGATGAGGCTGCCTTCTGCTCCACCTCCTCCTACCCGTCTCCATCGCCATCGTCCTGCGTTCTGCATCCCTTTGCGGAGGACTCGTCATTGCAGCCGGGGCTGTGACAGTCGTTGCAGCTTCAGCATCAGCATCATTCCATCTCCCGTCTCTGCAGCGTCCTCGAAAGCATCCATTTCTCACAAGCTTCCCAGCGCCTCCGAGCTGCACACGCCCCCTCTCTGTCAGCTCTCCTTCCTCCAGCATCCTTGTTTCGTTCAAGACAGCAGCCACTCAGTCACATCTTGGGCGAGTTTACCCTGCTGCCTCCCCCTGTTGCCTTCTGCTCGGCTGGGTTTGCCAACAGTCCCCCTCTCCCTTCCTCTTCAACATCATCCGATCTCCGAAGCACCGTTCAGGAGAAAGCAGGCAAGCTGTCTCTTTTTCCTGCAGAAGTGTCTATTGGCTGGGCAGCTGGCCTTCCGCTGTCCCTTTGGAGGATGATCCTGTGGATGAAGACGGAGGAGATGGCCGTTGGGGAGCTGCTGGAGAGACTGAGGACAGTGACTCAAAGCATAGGTGGGTGACAACAGCACACTCAACTACATGCCCTTGTCATCTTGATTACCTGTCTGAAACATTGATATAGGTGAAATACTAATCTGTATTAAGCCCCAATAAGAGACAATATTTTCTCTCATATTTGACTAAATATAGACAAAATAAAAGGTGAAACCAGGGTTTATGAAGGAAAAAAATGCACGATCAATATGTCAATATTCTCCAAATCTTTATTGCTGCCAGAAACCAAATGAGGTTTAATTTGCTGCTGATCATGTCTGTGTCTGCCTCGAGCTAGGGAGGTGTTTGGCTCGTATGCTATGTTTCTGTCACAAGATCTGCTTATACACTTTGTGCCTGCAGTGGAAAATGTGATACTGAATCACATTATTTGATCCAGTAGGAGAAAAGAATAGTACATGGTGTTGTTACACAAGAATATATAGTATTTGTAATTCAGTTGAGTTATCGCAGAGAAAGGTTCCTCTATAATTTTATATTTATAATGTTAAACGGCATTCAATCTGATTAGCAACCTATATTATGATGCCTGTAAAATGTGCACAAAAACACAGGCTTCAGGCAGGTTGGTTTGTGTTGTTATACTGTTGTGATACTGCCCTATATTCTCAGTACTACACCCTAATCAGTTACAGCATCGTCTGATTGGGAGAGGTGTTGAGGGCAGCAATGGGAGACCTTGACCTATATATGGTTCTATTACCACTGCAGTCCGATTACTTAACTTGACTATTTCACTTCAGGTAGACATAAAACCTCTGCTGTCACAGCCGTGCATTCATATTTGTGGTCCAAGCATCTGCAGGAAAACATTTTGAGGGCCTTCATTTCTGACTGCAGTGAAAAGTCATTACGCAGTCATGGAAAAGAAAGCTATTTCGGAGGCTTTTTTTAGTTGACACGAGAACCCTTTCCCAGTCCGTAAGTAACATCCTGACGTTGCTTCTGCAGCCTCAAGATTTATCACCACAGACTGAAGGACAGACCTTTCTCCTTTATCAAATTAATGCCACTAATATATGTGATTGAGTTATATTTCTCTTTGCTTCTTTTTCTCTTTTGATCCATTTATAGAGATCTCCTTTAATCCACTCACTGCCAGCACACAGCCACTCTCACAAGCATGAATGCACACTCACTCGTGCACAAAACACCTTTTTAATTTAATGTTGTTGGATCTTTTTTTCATTGGAGATCAGGTGCTGGTCACATTTAAATTAGCTGCAGCTGCTCATTTATGTCATATGGTATAGTAGTTTTCAGATCATGATTCTTTTTAGCTGTATTTGTAGAAGCTGTGCATGTACAGCAACAGTTTTTCTGTTAAATGCTTGTGCTTTGAACAGCCTTGGCCCATTTCAGGCTCCTACTGCAATCAAAAATAAAGCACAGTGGGCTCTAGTTGTATTTCCTCCTCCTTATCACCAGAAATGGTGAAGTATGGCGGTGGTGAGTGGGTGGATTTGCGTGAGGAGGGGAGCATGGCAATACTGAAACAAAAGGAATGAAACTGAACATACTACAGCTCTGACGGTTATTGACTGCAGACGTGACAAAAATGCAATTGCAACAAAATAATGAAGAATGTTCATATTTTGAGGCATGTTGAGGCATTAAGTGTGTGGCATTAGACTAAACATTTCCAGACATTGCAGTCATTGGTAGCACAGCGTTTATGAGGAAATGTGACTGGAATTTGCTGTGGCAGGAGGATGAGAGCAGTAATCCGCTCAGAGAAGAGACTAACACTGATCACAGAAGACAGCAGAGAGGAAGGGAGAGTGAGTAAAAGAGAGATTCAGGGAAACAAAGTTAACTGAGGATGAAAAGGATTTTGCATTGTCTTATCTGGGGAACTGCTCGCTTGCTGAAAAAGAGCCCCTTTCCTTTCCCTTTCCAAAGAACAAGCTACAAACACGCCTGAGTCTCCATTACAACATCTTCAAACTGATATGAAATCAGGAAGATCTATTTGCACACCACACTGTGGTTGACTGTATTTTCCTTTTTTTGTGTTGAATATTGTCGGTGGCAGCGAACCAATCCATCCATCTATCAGTGTGGCCCTTCAGTCAGCAGTGAGTGGGTAGAGCTGGTTAGCACAATTTATCTGTGCTCAGTCAGTCAACACATAAATGATCTATGGAGTGAAGAAACATGCATTTCTTGATTTCATAGTAAGTAAATAATTTAGACAGCTAAGTTTATTGTGTTATTGTGCTAACAGTTTCTAATTAGAACTAAACTAAGTTCAGTTGAAGCTGAAGGGAATGACTGCAGGCATTTAGTCATTAACATTAGTATTGGACAAAGTAAGGTTTTGACCTGATGATGGTGCTAGTTAAAGTAAAGAGGAACAAATTTACAAAATACGAATAATCCTTATGATTTTGTGCACCAAATTTCATGTCAATCCATCCATTAGTTGAGATATTTCAACCCGCAAATGTGGAACTCATGGCGTGGCCCTAAAGCCTGATTTCCACCGGGCGCGTTACTGCAGCGTCATGTCAGCGTCGCGTATGCCGTTGCAAATAGGTAACACTCTAATCAATGAGAGCATTTCCACCGGGCGCGTAGCGTCACGTTACGGCAGCGTCACGTCAGCGTCTCTACGCGAGCATTAGGTAGGACTTCTATTTCTCCGCGAGACGCTGCCAAATCGCGTGAATCTCAACAGAGCAGATCGCACCAGACAGGAAGTCCGACTCAGAATCAGCGTAAAACACTTCCGCCCCTTTCAAAATAAAACACAATACGCAGTTCATGCAGCCTAAAACTACTTCACATCAACATTATGTTATGACCGGGGCACCAGATCAGCAATCAATCAATCAAAGGGTCTCAGAGGATCAGCGACACGGACGAGAAGAGACTGATTGTTGAAGTGGAACATCATACAATCATTTATGACATAACATATTGTTTTTATAAGGATAGATGGTCAGATCAACATATCTTTCACCTCAGAAAAGCAAAGTAAGTTGGTTTTTGTTGTTGTTTACTTTATACACACAGTTTATCCATAGACTGTATAAATAGAGTTTAGATTTTATCACCGGACCTTGCGGTCTCCCGTATGGTCAGGATTATCGCGTGATCTCGTGATCTCACGTGTATACGGCCGGCTCGCTAAACTGACGTGCTGCTGCTGTAACGCTCCCGGTGTGAATTGACAGATGCAGCAAAAACGCTGTGGAGACGTGCTGCTGCTGTAACACGTCCGGTGGAAATCCCCAGTAAGGGAAAAGTTACATGATCATGCAAGTCATTAAGGTGCATTAGCCATGTTTCCATTTAAGAATAAGCAATTTTGGAAGTGAAATTTTGAAATGTCACATTAAAGAAAATGCAAATTAGGGATGCGTTTCCATCAACTGGTTTAGAGCTAATAAACAAAGCTGCATAAACGTACTTTGGTCAGAAGATGGCAGTGTAATGTATTGCTGTAGGCTTATTCGTCAGTAAACAGTAGAAGTAAAGATTGAGCAAGAGAAAAAAAACAACAACAAAAAAGAGGTTGCTAATTGGACAAATTTGGCTACCCACAAGAGAAAATGGAGAGAAGTTTGCAGGAACTGGATCCATTTGGGCAACTTATAAGCTAACAGCTGATCAGTCATGTGAGTTAAATGTTCACTGTGTCAGAACTTTTTTTGGAAAGAGCATTACCATCTCCCGTTTAGCACATTAACTTTTTTTTTTTTTTTTTAATTACAATCTCAAGCGAGCCTAAAAACTTTTATTGAATTTTGGTGTTTCTCATGCAAATCTCCAAAATGTGCTTAGAAATTTGTTGATGAAAATGTGACTATAGTCCGTACAAAATGTTGTCCAAATCCATCTAGTAGACGTTAAAATAATTTTCCTAGATCAATTAAAAAATTTCTGTTGGTGGTGCTACAGGAAAAGTCAGGGAATCACCTTTGTCAGCATGTTTCATCCTCAGTGAACCATTACTTACTGTACAGAATTTAAAAACAGTTGATCCAATAGTTGCTGAGATATTGCAGTCTGAAAAATATATATAATGCAAGTTAGACTCTGGTGTGAAACAACAGGAGATGTTATATTAATTAGTGAAATTTAAATATTTCTTACTTGGAACTCTAATCACAGGCAGCATCTCCTCGACTCTAACTGGGCATTTGACCTACTTCCAGCTGATTTAAAGGGACACATCCAGTTCAGTGACTCACAGGTCTCCGCTTTTCCAGCAGGAATGTGTTCATGTGCAGCCGGTGATGCTTGAGGGCCGTTTTATTTATTGTGCAGTACATATTATATGTTGTGGTTGGCGTTTTTGTGTGTGCTGAGTATGGCGAGATTGTATTCACACCTCTTTGCATGTGTGTGTGAGAGACTGTCTAGAGGTTTATTTGCTGCTGAGCCAAGCAGGAGCTGAGGTTTCTGAAAGTGCCTGAGCTCCAAGCTGCCCAGCTGTCTTATGACTATGTGGTTGCTGTTCAATCTCTGTCATTTTGTTATTGATCAAATGCTCCTGTTGCATTGCTTTAGATTGAAAGCACAACAAGACAGTTTGCCTATAAATCTGATGTATGCAAGACTTTATTGTTACCATAAAGTGAGTGTCAGGTTCCTTTTTTAGCTTGAGGTCAGGGGTTGTTTCTGCACAGTGTTGTTCATCCCTAAAGGCAGAGCAGGTGTATAGCCAGATGGATCCAGCAGGTCAGTATTAGTCTCCTGCTAGTCAGCTGTGGTCAGAAAGACACAAGTAGCCAGAGCCGGGGAGAGTGCTGCAGGAATAAAGTATTCTAAAAATGTATTTCATTGCATTTGAGTGAGTGTAGTCACAGTGCATTTGATTTTTCTACCAAACAAACAATAATTTCATTTTTGCTTAATCTGTTTATTATTTTCTCGATTTATCGTTTGGTCTATAAAATGTCTGAGATTTTTCACCATTTTCAAAGTCCAAGGTGATGTATTTAAATGTCTTGTTTTGTCATTCAAAACCAAAAATTGACTTCCGGTGGCTAATGGTGCGTTTAAGGTCTACACGAATGTCAGAATTTTCAACGTTGTTCTGAGCTCCAAGTTCTTACTTTCAGTGTTAATATAACACACTAAGGCGTTACGGTAAGAACGTGTTAGACCCGCCTTCAAAATAAAAGCAAAAACATGTAGCTTTCAAAATAAGAGCACATGGATGTGTTAGCAGAGTCCACCACATAATTTGCAAAAAGACTGTCAAAATATGGTGCCTTAAATAAAACTTATAAGAACCCTTATTATCCACAATAATTCATAAAAGATATGCAATGATTAAGATGGAATAGTGGCATTAGAATGGGAAAGAAGCACCAAATTTAGGCTTTTAGGGCAATAATGATCTCCGGGGGAGCATGCTCCCGGACACCCAGACTTTGTTTCGGTCCCCCCATCATACTCTCAGAAAATACTGACAGACAAGAAATTGCCCAGCAGTATGTTCAGGGTAATGAAAGGAGTTTTAAGTTTGTTAAAACCATATTTCAAGATTTGTCAAGATTGTGCCTTTTTAGTAAGACTCTACATTTTGTATTTTTAATAAATGGCTTATAATAACACATAATATTCAAAATTTTGAAATTCCTGTCAACTTTTAACTCTTTTTTTTTTTTTTTACAAAAACACGGTGGACCGCTGGTGGGCTTCTCCACCACCAGGCTTAGCAAGTTTTATAGTTTTATAGTTTAATATGTTATTAAAACAGGGAGAAAACTCTAAAAACTGCAATTTCTACAGAGAGGAAATTGAAATGCCTCCAGAAACGCTTCTTATCTGCTGTAGTTTAACATCTACAGATAGAATAGAAATATTAAAAACAGTGTTTTTGTAGTGGCAATTCTAATGAATTAGTAATGTGAGGTTTTTAGCCATGCTAATGGCTCTGTGGGTGGCAATATCAGTCCATCAGTCTTTGATTGGTCCGTCACTTTGGTCCAGACTGAAATAACTCAGCAGCCACTTGGTGAATTGCCAGGAAGTTTGGTATCCATGGTACCAAGATGATAAATCTTACTGAGTTTCATGATGATCTTCTGATTCTTCCTGTAGCACCACCATGAGAGTGACATTACAGATTTTCAAGACATTTGTGTATGTATGAAAGTTTTTATTGGACTTTAACAATTGCAGTTTACCTTATGTCATATCCAACCCATTCCATGTGTACAAATGGATCCACATATGTGTATATATCAGTTTAAATGTAATTTTATGGTCAACCTTTTATGTGAAGTTATGTGTATTTGCAAATCGCTCTATATTTTTGTGGGTATGACTCCTCTGTGATTATAACTCTTAAAGTCCAATAACTTCCATTGGCATGTCCACGATGAATTGAAATACATTTTTTTTCACTTTGTCCAGTAAATTATGGCAAAATTCCTGCAAAACTATCGTCATTATCAGCCTGAGCTGCAGCCTTCGTTTTACTTCTAATCAGAAAATGTTAGCATGCTAAAACACTATAAAGGTAGTGAACATTATACCTGCCTTTCAATTATGGTTTTCTGCAGCTTCAGTCATAACGGACAGGATGAATGAGCCTTTGTGCACTTGTGTTTATGTTTGTTTTTAACTATGACAGAAAATGTCTTTGGGGAAAAAGTATTTGATGTGTACTCATGACTTTTTAGTTTTTATGTAGGCTACCATCCACTAACCTGCACTGCAGCCAGCCAAAGGGCAATCTAGATGTTTTAGCTTCACTTTTGGTCAGCTGTGATGTTATTCATCTATAAATACAGTCTATGCAGGTAGATGTAGTGTGAAGTCAGAGTGGGAGCAAACAGTGATGAAGGTCTATAAATAAAGTAACACACAGGAGGTGTTGATGCCATAACCGAGGGATCAGACCTGATTATCAGGGGTACAGAGGTAGAGGGGTGGGGGTGGGAATGGAGGGTTATGGGAAGATGGCTGGTGTGTCGCGTCCTCCTGCAGTTGCCTCATCAGTATGTGTGAGAGTGCAGCTCCTCTCTCATCTCTATTCTAAGCCTATAAACTGCAAGCTGCCTTTTGCTTGCCAGCTTTAACCACACAAACACAACTGAACACACACTTGTACACAACGCGGACACACATATTTAAAAGCCTGCCAACAACCTCCTCCACTCTCCCATCAAAGAAGACCCTCTATGTTTACTCCTCCACCTCAGTGACTTTCTGACACACCCTAAGCTCTTTATGTCCACCACAAAGTTTGAGTGGTAGTTTTAAAATGTTCATGCTTTCCTGGTTCACCAGGAATGAGTGCATGAACAAATTTCAGAAGGTAGAAAGAAGGAATGAAAAGGCAGATTAGTTAAGGAGTGGGGGAATATAATTAGCCCGAGCAGCAGAAGGGGATTTGTGCTTCACCGGCTGCCCTCTGCTCCAGCTCCCCTCCACCCCCCCTCCCGTCCCTCCCTGGAAACCTATGCTACTCTGAGCCGTCAATAGTTGCACTTGCAGCGAGGTATGCGTGTGCATCAGAGTGTGTGCAGAGTACAGCTGGGCCAATTCTCACCTTCAGTGTGATTATTGTTTGTTGTAAAGGTTGTGCAGACAGTGACTCAGCTCTTTTTGTTTCTGCACTGCTGTTTCAACGAGTCCCCAATGTGGCACTGCAGAGGACACCCGGTTTGTCTTATATGTAAGTGCAGGCATCTCCTCACAGGATGCATGTGAGAGTATGTCGGCCTGATTCCGAGTGATCTGGCACATTACAACAAAGAAGGTCCTTCTCATGCTGGCGTGTTGGGGCTACGATTTGGAGTCTATTAGAGTGTGCAGTGGAGCTTTGCAGGTGCAGCGAGGGGGTCTCTCTCTGGATGAAAGAGTTTGTTTGAGAGTGTGAGACCAGCAGACTGCTCTCATGTCTCTGCATGACTTTCTGCGGGAGGGTGGTGAGGCATCCTACCGGATCGTGAACCGGCTCAGTCATCTGATCCAGAACCTGGACATCTCTGGACTGGGCTCTACTTTCCCTTTCAGCCCTGGCAGCCGCAGGAGCTCCTGGAGAGACTGGGATGGTAAGAGAAAGGGAGTGTGTGTTTCTGTGTGCACTCAGCATGCTTATATGGCACTTTCCAGTGTCCATAAGACATGCCTATGTATGCATGTGTGTGTGTGTAATATATTCCTGACTGAAGCTCTGGCCAGAGATCTGCAGGGCATCACGCCCAGAGCCTCACACACGGTTTCCTGTGGGCTGCCCTTCTTCCCCACTGAGCTGTTTTTGTGTCTCTGTGTGTATAGAAGTTTGTGTCTGTGTGTGTGAGAGAGTGAGAGAGAGTGCGTGACTGTGCAACTTAAAACAGCCGCTTCAGTTTACAACATACAGACCTCGGCAGCTGCACTGACATTTTTCCGTAGCAGTAACAGATTCTTCAGCAAATGCAGAAATTGCAGCACACAGCATCTTCCCTCTTCCCAGCAGACGAGCTGGTGCAAAGGAGTGGGAACTGCTGATTAAAGCTGCTGACTTTTCAAGTTGGTGTCCTGTCAGGCAGCGCGTTGCCACTTTGGTTATTTTCCACTGCACGAAAAAAGGACTTTTGCAGGTCTCGCTAACACGCAGGAAAAAAAGCATGGTGAGGAAAGCTAAGAGGAGTGCTTCTCAATGGGATAGTGGGATGCCGATGGTCCCGCTTAAGCCACGTGAGTCAGGAGACGTATGGATGCTATTTTTTGTGTCTCCCTGCGTGGGTTGGCTGTTTGTGTATTTTACTCTATTTATAAAAATCTGACCTTGTGTCTGTATGTGTAAGCTATATTTCTATAGTGCTGACAGTGTGTGTGAAGTCCTTACCATTTCTTCAAACCTACACAGTCACCGATGCTTGATCAGGGTTATGTTTGTTCTGTCAGATATTTATGTTTGTTCTCTCCCTGGTTGAAGGTCACTGCATGTTCAAAGCTAATGCCCAGTACCTATAGATTGTTTAAGTGACGGCATATACTCTATGATCATATGTTTTGGCATTCATGGACTCCACATACAGTATGTGCATGCTTTCTTGCCTGCTTTGCTAGGCTGTATCTCTAGCTGTAGGGTTTTTGAGGGAAGGTTTTCATTTCTTCCTAGCTCTGGTTAAGTCATTAGCCATGAGGTAAATTCTTACAAGAGAGGAACTATGTTGTTGATCTAGCAGTTGTTTGGTTTTACAGGCTGAGGCCACAGATAAAGTACGAAGATCTGGTGGAAAAAAATATCTTTTCTTTTTATAGGTTTATGTTTAGTCAGAATATTTTTGTGGGCATAGTTGTAACATTGATCTGTTTTTCCATATGTGAGTGATTCTTAAAATGATCTCAGAAGGAGCGTGAATTGTTTCTAAAGCAACTTAACATATCTCCAAAAATGTTTAATTTAATTGTTGACTTATTTTCCTCATTGGATTGGATTGACACTCTAAGGTTACTGAATGTTGTACAGATTGCAAAGTGACAAAGTGGGATTTCGGGCTGTATAAACAACAACAACAAAAGACTTGACTTAAGGGCGGTTGGAAATTAGCACTAACCACCAGCCAAATGTTGGTATAATATGCAAATGGCAGCTAGATTTGCTTTTCTCACCAGTTCCCCCAAAACAATGGTAAGCTATCCAGTGGCTTGTTGGAATTCACCAGTGGCAGGTAAACAAAAAGGTACATTTCCAACCCAGACAAGGACAAGGGATACTGCCCGTACTCAAGAGATTTTCTGATTTAGCATTGAACTACTATAACCTTGTCTGACTCATGATGGAGAGTTTAAAAATGATGAAACTCAATGCAGAAGAATCAGAGATATCATATTTCTTGTCATGACTTGGCGTCTTCATTACCCACAATGCAACTTGACCACCAAAGGTCAGAGATTCAGGTGTGTTCCTAGTTTTCAGCCCCAACCAACACTGACTCAAATGACATCACTTGGGGTAATTTATCATGTCCGAGATGCTCCCTCTAGAGCCATAAATGCCTCATACAACTTCTGTGTTTATGCGTGTACTAAATAAGATTACAATTTCTTTTTTAAATTTTTATGGTAATTATCTTTTTCTGGCATTTTATGCTGACTTTAAATGTAAATTTATTTAATGTATTGACTCAACGTACTTGTGTTGTCTTCTGACTTGATCTTTGCTCGTGTTGTATGAACTCTCAGATTTACATCGCTTTGGATAAAAACGTCTGCTAAATGACATTGTAACATTTATACATCTTTGAGTTAGAGGAAAAGTATATTGGAGACACTTGTGTTCTAGTCGCTCGTTGGCTTTATGCGACTACACAGTGAATCAGTGTCTCTAAATTGACTCAGGCTGTGATAGTTTGACCCTATTGTTCGCTTTGAGCTGTGTGCACTTCTTTAACCTAATGGCTCTTGTGTTTATCCCTCAAGGTTTATGACACTGATAACCTCGTGCTTGCCCTTGGTCATAGAGCAAACACATGTTAAAAACAATGCCCCCAGCCCCCATAGATGCAAGCTTTCGAACCTATGCACACACACATGTAAGCCTACATATAAACACTGTTGATAATGGCTGAATTAGGAGACAGAATGATGTCTATTAGCTCGTCTTGACTGAAATATATCTCTTATACAGCTCATAGAAAAGGAATCTAAATTGCCACATTCTGTTAAGAAACAGTGTCTTTCTTTGAGAGGTCTCATTAGAATTAAGTCTTTCAGTAAGTTTGTAAGAATGGGCTCTTTTGTAAACAAGAATTGGGTCTTTGAATGGATACAGTCTGTGAATGGTTAAATGGGGATGCAGGCAGTGTTTGAATGGGCTGGTCAGAATGGAGGCTTTGTACTTTTGGTCCACATCTCCTGAGATAAGGCAGCCGAGGAGAGAGAGAGCCGTGTTGGCCTAGGTAAATGAGGACTGGGACCTGCTTATCACTGTGACACAACATGTTATGACATAACATAGCATGCATGACTTTTCCTGTTTCTGACTAGTCTTACAGAGTCATAACTGGATCTGTTTTTTGAGGTCAGACCATGTCGTTTATTTGCAGGTTGGAGGCATTGCTATTCAACCGGGAGGGGTCAGGTAATTGTCTTTTTTAGGGGAGGGAAAAAGGGTAGCTGGGTGAGCAGGGAGGGTGGAGTAGAGTGCTACACTGTAGCTTTTGTCTACAGGGAAGGTAACCTGAGGTTGCAATAGGAAGTCCCCACAGTTACTGAGTGACGTCCTGCAGGCTGTAGAGCACCTGCAGCCTGACAGAGCGCAAGAGTCTGGTGAAAGGTGGAGTCACAATGAGTGGGAAATTGTTACGGTGATACCTTTTTTTGCAAAGCTGCATGGAACAAGTGTTGCAGAAGAGGAGAAAAGAAGACGTAGACTTGGACGGCAGGATGGGAGGAGAGGAAGCAGCAGATTCAGGAGTCTTGATGGAGGAGGATGTGGAGTTAGACTCTGGGTTTTGCATGGAAGTGGACTCAGAGCTCAGTTTAGTTGGACAGGTGACTGCAGGTGAAGATCCAGATATAGAAGACTGGTTTATGATGACTGGACACACAGAAACCAGTAATGAGGAAAGAGATGGAAGTCCAGGAGGAGATGGAGGGAGTCAGACTTCAGAGGAAGGTGAGATTGAGGCTGACCCAGGGTCGATGGAGAATGAAACGGAGAGAGTAGAGACAGATGATAAAACTGAAGAGGTTGCGGAGGAAGAGATGGAGGCAGCGCTGGATGTGTGTCTGTGTCCAGTAGATGAGAGTGGGGGTCACGTACGGATCTCTCTGGAGGAGGTGGAAAGATACTACAGATTCTCTCGCTGCTGCCACTGGCTGTGTGGTAGGTGTCAGATGCTTTATCATTTTATTTCATCTTTTCTTGTTGATGCGTCACAAAATGATTCTTCCCTTGTTGCCACAGCCTTTCTTTCACCATAGTGTATTTTCAGCATTTGTTTTTATGGGTAGTTAGTCCTTTTATTAAATTATAGCCACAATTAGTTCTGTTATCTTGACATCACATCTTCTACCTGCCCTCTTCTGTTTGAGGTAAACTTCCCTCTACCTTTGCTCTCACTTGGGAAAACACAGCGTTTACTTTCTTTACTGTGCAGTTAATCAGCCGCTGTTTGTTTTATTTCCCCTATAAAATCTAAGTTGAAGAACAAAAACTTGTAAATCACAGATACACTGAGTCCACCTTCCATCATTTCTGCACTATATTTAAACAGAGCCATGGGTACATTTATTCATGTTGTTGTTGCTGGGTTTGGTCCATACTGTATCTTTTGGAGTGATTTTTAGTCATGCATTTCGATTTCTACAAATTGCCCTTTTTTGCCAATTTCTCTACAGTTTGTGTTCTTCTTCTGATCACAGACCACATCCTCATTTCTTTTGTGAGAAATTAAAGACCTTGCAGAGCAGCACAATTGTTGACCATCACCTTAATAATTGCCCCTTTTGCCCTCAATCTGAACCCTCTAACCCCTGATATTATATGCACTCATCCGTCACCGCTCAGCCCTATTTAGTGCTGTGCTTTGTTTATGTCACTCCCCCTCCATGACCATGACTGTAAGCCCCTTATTCCCACTTGCTGCCCTCCCCCATCTCTCTGTTTGTGGGTGTCCATTCCTTTTATCCCCCAACTCTAAACTGTCCAAAACCCAGAGTACAAAACATGATCAGAATCATTTCAGATTTCTTCTAAGAGGGCAGCTTAAAACAGGAAATAAACTTTGGGTAAAAGAGTTATTTCTAAATCATTAACAATCTAATGACCAGCTAATGGCCAGCTTATTTCATGGTTTATACATTTAGTTTTCTAGTCTGATGGTTTCGGGCTTGTGCTGTAGTCCTGTTAAATCTGTGCCAGTAGATACAGGCAGTCCAGGTGTTTGACTGTGACCCACTAACGTTTGACTCGTCACCCATAAACACGAGCGTGAGTGGACACTAATCTCCTTTATTAAGCCTTTTAAAGAACATTAGCGCCTCAACCAGCAGGTGGTCTGTGTGTGTGTGTTTATGTGTGTGTGTATGTAGGGAATGTTGGAATATTGTTTGTTCAGGGAGTGTGTTTTCTTATTAGCTAAAATACATTTTAATATAAAAATCATAGTTTGTATGGTAGGGATAGATATGATTTTCATTTGTCACTTTTATTGCAAAGTTCAAGCAGTGGAATTCTTTGGTGTCTTCTTGTTATGTACTGTGTAATACAATGCAGAAAAAAATCACCTTTCACAAATGCGTACTATACCTGAAATGTTCAGGGGTTTCCTGCATGGGGTCATGTGTGAATGAGATATTCAGGGAAATCTGTACCGCCAACTTCCCACCTCAAGACCCAGTAATGTTTCAGGGAAAATGCAGCTGTGTTTTGAAAAAAAGTAGTAATATATCTGAATCCACAACTTGTTTACGGTTTAGAATGAATGAAAATGCTTTCGCGTGAGTGGATAACTAACAAGCAATACAAGTTCCTTTGTTTGGAACTAGCTCTTTTTTCTAAAGAATGGCTGGAAACAGGACAGATTCAATAAGGGATCTCCTCTCAGTCCGCACGGAGGATGAAATTGATAGGCAGCTGTCTGGAACAGTTATAGATGCTGTCGTGTAAGACAAAAACATAAATTCTACGTAAGCATGGCATAAAGAGGCAGAGGACCCAAGTCGTCAGTAAAGTGAAAAGTTTACCTCTATTGCCATGAATATAGTTCATGTGTGAATAGTGAAATGAGTAAAATAAACACTAAAGTGGGATATACTTCCCTGTCTTTTATAACGTCCTTCTGACATCATCGATACTTGCTAATCAAAAAGATACTCGAGTGGTTTCACTGTCTGTTCTCTATTGTGAGAAATACAGTAGTATCTGAAACTGGCTCATTTTCTGTCTTTCTAATAGCCAGAGGGCCTGTTAAAGATTGTGTAATACCGTGTGAATGGTGAGTGGAAGTTTGGGAGGAAGTTATGAAAATAGTAGGAAGAAAAGAGGAGAAACAAAAAATGTAAGTGACCAAAAAGTGACTGAAACTCAAATCTAGTATTTTCCAGAAGGGGTTTTTTCAGTAACAGAATAGCCTCTTTCTGGAAACAAAGTGCAGCTATTGGCGAGCTGGGTGGGGGGTTGGTTTTGATATGTGTGGGAGTTGCTGGGGGCAAGGTGTGGTTGGCTGAGTAAGTGAGGCTGGGTCAAAAAGTGGAAACTGATGGAGGTTTCTGTCTGAACTTGATTCCTCGAGGAACCTGTGAGCGCCCTGCAGATGGCCAGGCAGTTGAAGCTTTGTGTCCTCAGGCAGCGTGTGGCCATTATTAACACGGTATTATGAGGTTGAAAACATCAAAGATCAGGTAATTTATCAACTTCCCTCACAAGGGATGCACACCCTTGCTCGAGGTTAAATTGGAGGAAAAGAAGAATAAAAACTGTCCATCTGTAGATATCAGTCAGTCAGTTGTCTCTAATCAATAACTGTTAACTTCAGATGTCATCAAAGAGGAAAAGGCTGACAAAGCATACCACATTCTCTATAGGTTTGGGAAGAATATAAGAAAAAAAATGGTTTTAAAGTCAGAAAATATTTCTGGAGACAAAAAAAAGATATAAGCTGGCACAGCCCATTAGACTGCACAATCAATAATGTTTGTCCAGCTACAGGTAGGCTTTTAATTTATAATGGATTAACTAGTGCAGCCTTTGCAGAAGAAGAAACAGATTGATTACTGACGAGGGTAATTGAATAGCACTTCAGGTCACGATGGGTTAACAGGGTACTAATTCAAGTTTTGAGGCTGCCAATTAATTATCAGCCTGTGTATGAGAGGCACAATTTACAACACATTGTATACATGTGTGTATGCGTGTCTCTGTGCGTGTATGTGTCTGTCTGTGTGTGTATGTGTCTGTCTGTGTGTGTCCACCTGGAGGTGATAGAAAACTGTAATCTGGGCGTCAACGTCAGAGGTCTCCTGCTGTCACACAAGATTTAAAACCACCTGTTTCACTGAACAGAAGCTGCAGAGAGGAAGCACCTGTGATGTCAGAAACTTGGAAAAGCTTCTGTGATGTCACTGAGCTTATAAACATAAAAAAAATCAGTTTTGGTTATATTGGATGTATGATTTCTGTTGTTTTTGTTCATGCACTTCTCACTGGTTTTATGTGGGCGGGGTTTGGCTGGGAAAAAGTTGATGTCGCACACTAATCGGGGGGAGGAGTGAAAGTAGACTTTTGCTCCGTTCCAAATGCATTTACTTTATCTTTTTACTTTCAGTCCTGCAGCTACCCTTAGAGATTGTGTGCTGTTGCATGCAGTATGCATATATTTGTTCCTTGAACAAACCTTTTGCTCATGTATGTTGTGCAAATGATTGTGGGTCGGGATAGCCAGTAAAACATGCTGGCTTGCATCAGCAAAATGCAACCAGATGTAGTACAACATCCTGGTATTTTTGGCATTTGACATACTATATATTGAGACATATTAAATATTTTCTGGCATACTAAATAGAATGGTAGTCCTCTAATCAGGAACTTAGCAGCTACTTATAAATAATAATTGAATATCATTTAGTTCCTGATTAGTTCGTTTGTTCCTTCTTAACTACTCAGTTTCCTATTTCCACTTCCTATTTTGGATGACATTTTTGCTTTTTTTTGCATAAATACTCGTATTATAAATCACTTTGGACAAAAACATCTGTCAATTTAATATCATGTAATTTAATATGATTATCATAGTTTTTAAGACAGGTTTGCAAGTAGGGAGAAAAGCAATCTAAAATCATATGGTATGTATGCAGAAATGTATTGGTCACATGCAAAAACACTGGTTTGGTCTTTTAAGTCCTCTGAGTAGTTAAATCCTTTGATTGATGTTGTTTTGACAGAGAAGCCACGGCACCAGCTGGTCTCAGAGGAAAAGGTTTATAGGAGGCAGGAGACTGAAAATGCCAGACCAAGAAGACACACTTGACTGAATCCTGCCTCAAACAGCATGTGTGTGAGTGTGTGTGAGTGAGAGAGATAGAAAGCAAGCAATGAGCGTCATTGTACTGACACCCTGAGGCCAAGTCACCTGATAGGTCCCACTGCCAAACAAAGAGTTAACTACAAAACTCCTTGGTTTGTTTAAACTGCAGTGAGAGGAGGGCTCAGAGTAAAACGGGCTGTGCCTGTAAAGAGACGGACTGTGTGCAGAATAAAGAAGGGAACGAGATCCGTAACGGTGATGGATATTTTTTGAGTCTCTGAGATGATTATAAAACAAGACTAGGTGGACTTGTCTTGGCCCGGCTCTGAGCCTGATGTCACAGGTATGGTGCTGTACAGGGAAAGTTGTTGTCGATAATGTGTCCTGTCAGTTTAGTTCTTGATATCCTCCAGATTTTATTTTATAATTTATAGATGTATTTATGATTATTATAAGACAAAACAAGAGAGGAGACAGACTTTACTTGTTTTCTTTTCACTTTAGGTAAACTGTAAACTTTTACTTTTGCCAGCATAACTGTGTTAATTCTTCTTGGCATGGTTTCAACAAGGTGCTGGGAACATTTCTCAGAGATTTTGGTCCCTATTTTTACGTTTTATTGGGCATTCGAGTACAGTGAAGTCATCATCATGTTCAAGAAACAGATACATTTGTGGTTTCTTACATGATTGGAAGTAGCCATTAGAAGATCAGTGCACTTCATAAAGGGATGGACATGGTCCGCAACAATAGTCAAGTGGGCTGTGGGGTTGAAAGTAGGGATCCAAGTCTTTGGTACCTTAAAGTTATTCAAATCAATCCAATATATATATGCTTATACTGAATAGCTCTGCTTTGCATTCGAACCAGTCTGCCTATTTTACTCTGACCTAATAAAATGGCCAGTGAGCATAGATCTCTTAAAGTCCTGAAGCCAAGAGCAATAGTCAGCTGATTTTATATTTAAGTAAAGGGACAGAAATGTCTTTGTAAGGCGAATATTTACATACAAACTTAAGTTACATACATATGTACAAACGTAATATTGTTTGATGCATAATAGTCATGAGCTTTACAAATAAAAAACTAAACCACTATTTTTGATCCAGACAGAAAGTCGCCTGGATAGAACTACTCTACAAATTTCCCAGCATGGGAATGACATGTTAATTCTGTATGATTTGCTTCAGGAAAACAGAACAAAGTCCACTATGACTAATGTAAACATTGCTCTCAACTGTCTACTGTCTAATATGTTTGCAGCCACGTTTACATAAGATGGTTTGTGACTGAGACACTCCCTCCTTGTAATCCTCCAGCTTTTCTGGTCCCTAGATGCCCCTCCTTTGTTGTCATCTCCATCATTTTCCACCTGTATTTTCTTGCCTCCAGCCTGTTTTAACTGAGGCATGCTGTCAAAATGACGCTCTGTGGATGCTAAAGAGGCAGCACAGGAGCTACAGCTCTGCAGCCCTGGGCATCCTGCTGGCCTGGAAGTGCTTTTATACAGAAAATGGAAATGTAATGAAGAGTTGAGGAAGCAACTGTTTAATGTTTTTTATGACCCTGAACTATATGTGGTCTTTTCGCTTTAATGACATAGACGCCTACAGGGCCCCATTTGGCTGGAACTATATATAAAATATGCACGTATCTTCAAACATCCACTTGGCAGATGTAGCTGAGTTACAGAGGAATTGTTTTTCAGGTTCTGATATTCAGGAAGACATCTTAAATCAAATGTTTGCACACCAAAATGCCCCGAGGATTGATACTGAAAATGACTTTACCTTACAGCAGCTTCACATGGCAGAATCTGACCACAATGTGCTGGATTACTGATATTTCCCTTAGGCCTCTCGCTATGAAGTCTTCATTAAAAGAAAAACATCACAGACGGCTGTTAGTTCAATGAGACAAGAAGCTGATGAAACAGCACAGACCTCAGATCATGTTTTTCTTCTGGGATATAAGAAGACGGGTTGATGGGTCTGTTGTGTTTGAGTATGTTGGGGGTGGCTGCATGAATCCAGTGAAATAAATGTGAATGTTTATTTACTTTTAAGCTTGAGTAACCTGCACAGACACCATAGATATAAACAAAGAAATGCAATAGTATTACAACACTCGAATAACTGCACTTGTGCCAGTTTTCCTGTATTGATCTGTTTTGTCCCTTGCTGCACAGCTCTCATATTCAACTTGAACTGTGGCCAACTTTCATCCAGCGAGGAATACTGAAAAGTTTCTTGAATACAAATCAATGCATAATGCTGCATATTGTAGGATGAGTGTTTATGTTTAATGCATAATCATGAGGCCTAGCAGCTGGCAGAGACAGCTGTTTTCAGCCTAACCTACTTCTCTTCCACATTTATTTTATCAAGTAATTTACCTATTTGTCTTACTGTTTTTTCATGTTTTCACATTTATATCATGCTATTTTGATTATTTAAAAGGAAATAGTGTGTCTTGTTTGACTACTAATGTGCCCCTTATGACCTGTGAGTTTCCGCTGCCTCCAGTTTGATCCCTGGTATAACCAGAATCTCCATCCCCTACTGGGATAATGAACCTTAAATCTGATTATTTTAATCCTTATGGAGGAAGTCTCTGGGGGATGGAGAGCTGCTGAAGGACCAATGCAGCCTGTTAATTTATTAATACTGTATGTTATCTACAACAGAACAGATCTGTGGTACATAACAGCAGTTTTACAGTGATCACAACTGCCATACTACTATGGTACTATGGTACTACTTCCATATATTTTCCAGAATATTCTTTAAAAACTCACAAGATTTGGCGGACTTTAAAAATGCACAATGAATGCAAAAAAATAATAAAATAAGATGCTTTGAGACTGGAAATGAAAATGTACAATGCTCTTTAAAAATAAGAGATTGTAGACGGACAGGTATGAATGTGAATGTGAGTATGAATTTTGGGTCCAATCCTGATTCCAAAAAGTTGTGAAAAATGTGATAAAAACAGAACTTAATGAGTTGTAAGTCCATTTCATTTTACATTCAATTGAATACAGTACAAACACAAGATATCCCATGCTTCTTTTTCAGTGTAAATATACACTGAATTCTGAATATGATGGATTCTGTTTTTTATGTTTTACACACCTTATTTGGATTCAGTGATTCAGTGACATGTCTAAATCTTCCCGTGTGTGTGTGTGTGTGTGTGTGTGTGTGTGTGTGTATTTTATTTTTTTGTTAAGCTTGTTGTCTTTTCTGCTTATTTGCAGTCTATAAATATAAAGGAAACTATACAAAAGCATCCATTTAAAAAGGGGAGAAGCATTATACTACGTTTTTGGGTTAGGGTTAAGTTGTCACTACTTCAGAAGGAATGACTTATTATTATTGTATTAGTTTATAGCGGTATTGTTTTTATAATTTGGAAACAAATTTACACCAATGATGTGGAAATGTTACTGCCACAGGTATATTTCTTGGGAAATGTCTGTTTTACCTTTAAATTCTACCTCTCTATAGTATATAAGGGATAGCAACTCTTTATATTCCCTATATTATTCGGTTATGTGTGGGAAAATTCCATTGAAACCAACCCACACATGCGTGATAATTAATCAGAACTGAGAAATTGATTTCAGGCTCCCTCCATACTAAACAACTTCAGCTCTGATGTCACTAAATTTTGCTTTTCTCCTTCTCCTCCAGATGACATCATGCAGCTGGACAGCAGTCCCCTCCGAGCTGCTGACATCACACCCGACCTCAAGAAGCAGTTTGCCTTCCTGTCAGGTGACACGTCTAAATCTTCCTCTGTGTGTGTGTGTGTGTGTGTCTGTGTGTCTGTGTGTCTGTGTGTCTGTGTGTCTCATCTGCTGCCTGTCAGTTTATTTCTTAATTAGCGCGCCACTAATCATCATGTCTTATCTCCGCCACCTGAGGAATCATTTATATTTAAACTACTGAACTTGATATTTGCATAGTTAATGTGAACTGTTTTCCCCCGGCAGTTATGATTTGCTATTCAAATGACGACTCCCTGCTTTTCCTCTTCGGTGTTTGTCAGGTTTTGGTCCAAATACCCACTGCCTGCTCACTACTGTTACATCATCTCTATTTCCCTTACTGCATCTGCATGTCCAGATTATCATAAAATTAATGTTTTGTCTCTTTTCACAACATTTGAAGCACCTTTCACAGATTCTGCCAGATATTTGTGACACCTATTATGTCTATCCCTGCAGCACTGTGAGAGCTTTGTGTGTGTCAGAGGTGACCTTGTGGCTGCACCAGAGTCGGGAACCATTTTGCAGACAAATATCTAAGCAGACGTTGAAACCATGACCATGCACTTGCTGTTGCTATAGCGATGAGAGAAGAAAAGGCAGACAGATTGATATTCCAGTCACATGCGCTGACAGAGCAGCTGTTTCACACAGGGAGCGAGGGTTTGTGTCTGTCTGTGTCTAAGTGTGTGAAAGAGGTAAGAGTGAATGTGATGTGTGACTACCAATCTTTGTGTACAAACATGCGTCACCTCTTTTTCTCCTTTTTTATTTCACTTTTCTATTGACTCCAAAATGTCTTTTCTTAAAGGGATGGATCAGATTTTTTAAAGTGGGGTTGTACTTATCCATAGTCAGTGTTTTACCTACAGTAGTTTGGAAAAGTTGCCATGAGAGCAAGAGGGCACAAGAGCAAAGCAATGTACTGCTGTGGAACTGGGGCAGCAGCTAAATGTATTTTAGCCACCTAAAAGAACCTCTATCTGATTTAGAATAACATTTTTGCCATATTTTAAATATTTCCATAACATAAAATTACTCTTGCCATCAGACACCCTTTTCCAATGGGGGACTTTTTAGCATAACTGCCCAATGGGGCAGTTATGCTCTCTTCAAAGCCGCAAGAGTCTTTTGATAAAGCAGCAATTTTATCCTGCAGAACATAGGAGTTGTTGGTCGACCGCTGCCTCAATTGTTTGTTTTGTTTGTGTTACTGTGTGACTCAAACAATTGTGTCAGCGTTTGGTGACTTTGAAAACAGCATATAACAACTTATACATTTAAACAGGGCTGTCTGACTTTAACTTGGGTAAAACTTATCACTTGGGTGTGATAAGATTGGGGCAAAATGGGTTAAATAATTTCATCATGTCACCTTATAATAAATATAACATTATTATTATTAATAATAATAATAATAATAATAATAACTATTATTATTATTATTGTTGTTGTTGTTGTTGTTAATATCAGTTTTGTCATTATTGTTGTTATTATTATTAACTATCAACTCCAGTGGGGCAACTTATTCTTCCCTTTTTCATAGATTAATACATTTCTTATTTCAAAATTGTAATTTTTTTAAAATAAGCAAATTATGTGTATTGGAAGAAAAATTAATGTATGTAAGCCTGGTTTGGTTGTAGGTTTTAAAATGGAAGTGTATGACACTGAATTATTTGTTATGATGGATGTTGCAGTTTCATTTTTACAGCCTCCGGTCATCTGCGATACAGCTTTAACATCAGTGCCCCCATGTGGCTACAGATTCCTCCTGCTCCATGCTTTCATCCTTTTAATCAACCTGTAATAAATGGAAAGACATTTTCCTTGTCAAACTGATCAACAGAACCCTCAACACAGAGGATAACAGCCTGAAAGTTATGGTTGTGCCACATATAATATACTGCCCTAAAACTATACAGATATGAATCATCCCCAAGAAGATATAAACAAATAATTCTTATGTAATTCTTGTATATTAATGTTCCTCTTTTTTCTATTTTATAGGAGGTAGAGGGGATAATGGCAGCCCCGTTATTGTGTTCCCAGAATTCCCTGCGTTTGGAGAGATCACAGACGGAGAGTTTCACAACGTGCTGACCTACCTGACCAGTGTCCCCAGGTAAAGTCACTGACTGACTCATCAAATCTGTGTCAAATCAAAATATGTGATTTTTGCATATGGTTTAACCATATTTACACCCTCTGTCTTACTTCTAGTATCAGTACTGATTTTCCCCTTCCTCATTTCCTATCCTTTCTTTCATTCCTTTAACACTTTTTTTAAACACTGCTAGCTCTCCTGATGTTACCAGAAACCTATTGTCCCTTTTTGATGCTGCACCACATCACATGGGTAGACATCATGCAATAAAGTCAGTGGTTTGAACTGCAAAAACATACATACATGGATGTAAGGAAGTAAGAGAGGCAATAGAGCCTTTGTGTATGAAGTCAGCCAGTAGGTGGCAGCGGATACTTAAACACAGTTTCACTTTATAAAGACGAAGGCTGCAGAGGATTTGTTCAAGAGATGAGACAGTCAATGTATTGCATAGATATCTGTAGGGGTAAAGTGATTCCTTTATTTATAACATGGCCAATTAATAATCCCGGGGCTTTATCTGTCCACTGCAGACTCTCCTGGTACACATGAATAGACCAGACGAGACATGAGGGGGAGGGGAATTGCACGAAACCATTCCTATCTCCAACTATTCCTCCAGAAAACCACCTTTAATTTTTTCTTCGATACTTTCCTTACAATTAATTCCTGCATTTTCTTGATTCAGCTCTGCCCCTGGCTGTCGCACCCTTCCTTCATCGTGCACAGACTGGCACAAAGTGCATAAAAATAGAAACCGCCACTATTCTTGAATCTGAATAATGCATACAGACAGCTGAGCACAGCCGTATCCTGCATTGACACAAGTGTGTGTGTGTGTGTGTGTGTGTGTGTGTGTGTGTGTGTGTGTGTGTGTGTGTGTGTGTGGTCACACAGGCATGAATCTGTAGGAAGACATACATGTGTTTGTGGGGAATACTTGTGTCACTTAGTTTTGAATATACATTTTGAATATACTGAAACTTTAATCACTTCTAGTCAATGATGAGTCAACTCAATGAGTCATATTGAATATGCAGCCTATTTCCTGACATTTTTAGTCAGGATTTAACTTTTCAAAATTTTCTTTTGTAACCTGTTTTATGCTAAAAACCAGCAAACAGGCAGATATAAATTCCATCCATCATGTTTAAATTCACCTCCTCCGTGGTCTGACTGTACATGTTTCCAGTCATCTGAGGAAGGGTCATCCACAGGGGTGAGGTGGCGTCGAGCCTCAAGCTGTTCTGAATACAGAAGCAGATGGCTGCAGCTACCTGAGGGACCGACTCCCCCGACGGGGCACACGTACTGCACAGCTCAGGGCAAATGTCCTACAACTGTGTATTGTGCCCTTGAACAGCTGCTGCTGGCCTGAAAGAAATGCCTTTGGATCAATATTAACGGAAGGCATCCTTTCTAGTGTTGATTCCATCATATCTTGCTTTAATGTTTATATGCTAAAAAGAAAATTGATATTAAGATATTGAAGCACATTCTGCACTCATGGCTTCTTCAATCTGTTTTTAATTTAATATACCAATGCTCCTATATTCAAGCAGTCACTTCCTTTCTTCTGCCTGGTATGACAGAAAGAGGGGAGGGGTGTGTTGCTACGTCTGCATATGCATTCATGCAGCAAATTTCCTCCATCACTGCATCGCCATTAGGCAGAGCTTTTTCACTACTAGCAGATTAACACTTTGTCCTCAGGAATCCAATTATTATTAGGACACTCATGCATGCACAGCAGCAACAGCACCGGGTGTTTTCTATGAATATTTGAAGTGAGCAGTTTATATTTTATGTGTACAATAATAAAAATACATGAAGGTGTACATTAAAAGACATTTCTATAAATGTGCCCAGTTTAGCCATCTTGACTGCAGTCCCTGGTCTGGTAAAGTGGCTACAGGAGACACAAAAAATACCTTAAAATTTGTATTAATTACTCTACATAGCAGAGCATATTTTATAAGAACAAATAAAATGATTTAAACCAAGAAAAACACATTTGGCTGTCAACCAAACATAATTTTAAATTAATTTTAAATCAACAAATATGTGTCATAGTCTTGTATGTGACTGTGTTTGTTTATAATACAGTAGGATAACTATTCAAGACATTATATGATGTACAATATCCAATAATTTTATTTGCACTTTCATAAATTCAAAATAAGCTTTTAGAATCAAAGTTGGTTTTGTTCATTTAATCAACATTGACATTTAAAAACGCTGTAAATGAATGAACAGAACAGAATGAACAGAATTAAAAACAGACAGAACTGATACATATTATTTACTTATATATATTATTAAATATCCAATGGGACACAAGAAGTTATGCGCCAATTACAAAATTCTGGATGGATGCAATATTTAAATTGCAATTTGGCTGATAGTTGATGCAGAAACCATTGATTGTTGTTCTTCTTCTTTGCTTTATTTTTGTTGTTATTTGTGACACATTTTGTGCCAGGGAAACATTACTGTTTTGTCCGACTGCAGTCACAACATTTAGCCAGTTAAAAAGTTATATCCGGCAACCGATGAACTGTATATGTATATATTCACTTTGATGACTGCAATTGGCCTCTCTAGATCTAGCAATCAGTCAATATATCAGTGCATCAATAGGTACAATCAATAGCTAGTCATCAGACATGCAAAAAAAACCCAGTTTGCTGCCTTTTAGCAGCGGCAGCAGAGAGTAATTTTATCCTGTTCTTCTGATTTCCTTATTTCAGCCTCAGGTGCTCCATGTTCACCATAAATGCCCCTCTCATCTCAGCAGCCGTAAATGTCTTAGAGGCGGTAAAAGCTCTTGTCCCACTCCCCTGCTCTCCTCCTCCTCCACCTCCTCCTCCTTGTCTCCGGCTGAGATGTAAAGCAGTTCCTGCATACATTTCGAGTGGCTGTGGAGAGTGGAGTCTCTGTGGATGACTGAGCCAAGTAGTGGAGGAAGAGAACAGGGAAAGATTAAAGGGGAGGGAACTTGCAGGAGAAAAAAAGGGATGAGAAGTGCCACTATACATTTAAATGTTACAGTGAGATAAAGTAGAGAGGCAGCACGGATAAACATTCCTAATAAATGAAACCCTCATGCTTACAGTGGCATCCTCTTTGAGCCCGTCCCCTCCCCCAACATCTGTAAAGATCTGCTGGCTGGCTTCTGGAGCTGCTCATCATTCTGCAGACATCCTGTGATAGGCTTGTTTCTCTGCAGCTCCCGGTGTCTCATTGGAAGGCTGGCAGAAGCAGTGTAGGGGGGACCAGCTGGATGCTGTGGTGGTCTAGAGCTTTTTACTCCCTCCCCTTCAAACACGCTGGGATCTACCTCTGAGACACATCCCTATCTCCTGTTTTTTTTATCTGCTGACACACTTTTTTGTTGAGTTGTAGAATGGGGGACATGAATTCAAATACTTGAGGATTACTCGGATTTTCTTGCTTGAAAGGTCCTGAGGTGCACCTTTGCTGTAGGTGCATCAGGTTTTAAAGTGTGCATAGTGGAGTGTGCCGGTGATCTGCACATGCGGTTGTCATTGATTGTTGGTGGTGTGTAAACCACACAGCCCTCCTCTCTCCTGGGACCAGAGAGAGGACAGCAGGGGAAGGGGGGGCTGCAGGGAGAGAACTGGGGGCTGATGGCCAAGAAATCTGGAGGTTCTTCATCTCCTTTTATGGACTGCACCAGCTGTCTGAGAAGATAAAGAGCAGCATAACAAAACAACTCACTGCGAACAAGCACTTTGGCTATTTACTGTCTCACTGTGCGACGGAAAACTACATGTATGTTTTACATCTGTGTTTGTTTATCTTTGAGCTCTGGTGTTTTCTGTCCTTAAAAGTCTCAGTTAAGAGTCCTTGCATTGCAGCAAAGAATTTTTTTGGGTAAAAGTTGATCACTGGTTAATTTGTTTCAACATTTCGCCTCTTTGTGTGTCCAAGTTTGTCTTCAACGGGCGTGGGTTTCATCCTGGTCATCGATCGCCGACAAGACAAATGGGCGGCCGTCAAGGGGACCCTTCTTCGTATCGCAGTAAGTTGCTCTTTGTGTATGTACATGTGACCATTAGGGCTGGGTAGCAAACTTTGATGCTTTTAGCACTGACTGAATCATTGCAAAGTGTTGAAAAAAGTATTAAATCTCAACAGCTTCAGTGAGCCAATAAGCATGGTATTCCAAGTTCTATTGCTGATGATCAGCCATCAAATGTTTCAAGTTGTGGAAAAACAGTACATTAAGCCTCATTTATGCTCCCTTTACGTACAAAAATATGTAAGATTTAAGCAAAATATCCACTAGAGGGCAGCTCAGCTCAGGGTCAAATGTTAATATGACACAGTAGAGGAGGTCGTATTAATGTTCCCCTTGAGGCAAAAGTAGAGACAGTGTCTGCTCTGTGAGGCCCTTTAATGCATCGTAACATGTGAATGGAAATTTTTGTCACTAATATCCACAATTGTTAAAAAATGTCTTCCTTGTGTCTGATAGTCACGTTTCACTTGAACTATTCGCTACACTGCACCTACAATTTCTGGTGGTACTTCGGTTCAATCCGTGTCTGAAAGCTTTTCGAAAACATGCACAAATACAGATAAAATGAATGCAGAGGACAAACAGAAGGCTCCCTCTGTATCCGTATATACATCTAATGTTTAGCATAAACAGGCTCTTATGCACAAAAACGGGGTTCATATGTGTTTGTGTTGTCTGTATCTTGAGAATTTCGACTACAGTGTGCATTAAACAGGTGTAAAGGAGATGAAAAATAAGATAAGTACTCTTGGATTCTATAAATTTGTATCCAAAAAATAATCAAGAACCAGTATTAAAGATTTTTTTAACAATAGCCAGCCCGAATGATGGTGCACTTACTTACTGCCTTTGCTTTTAATGTCTTTGTGTCTGTGTGGGAAAGAAACAGCCCTTTTTAATCAGCTGTTGAAATGAGAAGACACAGTTTTTAGAGGCAGTGGCCGTGCACCCTCACCCACAGGGAGGCAGAGGGTTTGTCAGGCCACAGAGAGAGAGGGAGAGTTGTTGGAGCGTCCCCATCTTCCTCTCAAAGCTCCACCACTAATATCACAGCCACCCTGGGGGGTTGATATGAGCCAACCTCATCCCTGAACTCTATCCCATAACCATCAAAAGCCTGCCATGTGTTTCCATAGCTACAGGGACAAATAAACAGTCACAGGCCAAAAAAAATCCCCAGAAGAAGATGTTTCCTTTGTTCATTGATTCACCTAAATTTGCACCAATCATCTCTACATCATTTTATTTCCTAGTAAGAAACAACAGTTTGTCACAAAAGGCCAGAACAAAATCAAGATTTTGAAAATTTGTGGATAATGAAATGAATGAATAAAGTATTTTCATCAGCCTAGTGTTTTATTTATCAGTAGAGCTGTAAAGATTAGGCAACCAATGAAAAAAAATCTACTTTTTTAATAAGATAATTGTCTTTACAGTTATTTTTCATGCAAACTTACTGAGATTTCCATCTTTTCTTTGATATATATCATATTAAACTGAATATATTTGGGGTTTTTCAATTTACAAAAGAAGACATTTGAAAAGGGTAAGGCTTGGACTTTGAGAAACTGGAATGGTCATTTTTTACTCTTTCTGACATATAATGGACCAGATGATGAATTAAAATGATTCATTAATTGCGAAAAAAGTGAGAAAACAAGTGCATCAATTGCTACATGCTGCTGCGGGACGAGAAACAGTCAGTGTTGGCACATAATTTATGTTCTTATCACCTCTTTCATTGCTATTTAATGCTTCATCACACCTCTTCTTGAGACGCAAAACTGATACTAGTAATTTAATCTATGCTGCTGGATAAAATGCAGTGGTGGAGCCTCAGAAGTAATCAGGGTTCAATTCAGTTGTTCCAGCCGTCTCCTCTGGGAGCTGAAATGCCTGTTCTGTTCATCTGTGTTTCATGTTTTTATGTAGGGACGTGATGAAGTACTGGCAGCTCTCTGTAACACGTGTGTGGGGGAGAATCTCCACAATCACACAATCTCTCTGCGTGTTGCCTTTTTCGGCTAAAACAATGGGCAACATGATTCATGCTCTACCAGAGTGCTCCCAGCTCTACCAGCTTTATTCATATAATGCGGCTTCTTTTACCCTCCAATGTAGGACAGAAAGATTTATTGTTGCTCATAAAGAAGTAGGCAGAAAAACATTTGATTTTTTCAGACATCTTGTAGAATATAAAGCTGTTCGCCATTGAAAATAACATAATTTTCTACATAAAAAAGCTTTGTTTTTGGATCAAACAGATCCCCACAGGTCTATCATTAACGCTGAAGGCAGTAAAGTAAACTCAACGCAGGGGGGAGGTTTACAAAAAGATGAAATGTCTGAGAGAGAGAATGAGAGATGAATATCACCACACACGGTCCCGAGAGACAGGGGAGACCACATCACTCATTTCAAATTAAATCAAGCCTTATTAATCCCACAAGGGGGACTTTTACAGACTGACAGGCTGGTAATAGGGGCCATTCAGTCATCCCCGCAATAATGCCCTGTTTAGAGTGATTTAGCCAGGCTGCTAAATGGATGGTGATGAAAACTGGCACTTTTCAAGCTGCTCACTCTGTATATATTTGTAGTGGAGACGTGCTAAATCTCATTGTTTTCAGAGATTCACTCAGCGGTTCGTTCAGTCTGTGTGTACATGTTAGGGTGTGTTTCTGTGTGTGCAGGAGAGAGGTTCAGCACGGATATTGACTGTTTACGCTGTCAAAGGATTCCCTTTGTGTTTTTGTGTGTCTATGCATATGAGCACACTTGTGTATACATGTGCTTATGTGAATGTGGGTCAGTGTGTTTCAGGGAAAAGCTGCTGGTCGCTGTGCATGGCTGAGTTTGATCTGACGACAGACAGAGCGTGTGTTTATAGACAGATCCTAATTAAGTCTGCAGAGTTACTGTCAATCCCTGAAGCAACCCCTCCTCCTTTTGTCATTTATCTGGCTCTTCTTTTAGGCTGTGTGTGTGACAGTGTGTGTGTGTCAGACTGAGAGATGCACATAAACAGACAAAGAACAAGTAGACCATGACCATGGATGCAAGCTACCACAGATCCAAGCAGCATGGTTGAATGGTTAGAAGCTACAATGTACATTTAAAGGGCAATGATGGAGACTTTCCACAGTGTTACTTGTGTCAACAAAGCCCATGTTGTAGTGCATCTCTTAACACTTTCTGACTTTTCTACCCTGTCTGTAGCCCTAAGCCCATTTGTTCTACTGATGGTAATATATCTTTAGTCTTGAATACATAGTTTTGTCTTTTAAAAAAGGGCTGAAACAGCTGGGCTTTGTAGTTTTTAGCAAACATAGCTCAAATACTCATACAGTGTATTAGGAGGGCTATTTGCAGCCACAAATTTGGTGTATTGGTAAGGATTTATGGTACCAGAGGTTTGTGGGATTCACTCAAAATAAATTAGAATGGCAGTCAGAGAGCCAGTGGTGCATTCCTGTGCCTCCTAGATGGTCCCATGTCCCAAGTTGGGAAGCTGTTCTTCAGTGTGTTAACGAGCATTGTGGAAACAACTTCGATGCTGCAAAGAAAAACTGTCATATTTTGTGTTGTATGTGTTGTATTTTATTGCTTGGAGCCTTTAAACAATGCATTGACTGTTCAGTATTTGTGTGACAACAAGAACAAAGTAAATGGATCAGATGACCAATTAAATTAAAACACCACATCAATGCCACAAAAAAGCTTGATAAACAGTGGTTAAAAAAAAATTATTTTTTGCATCCTCTCAGTGATTTGGATTTTCTTCAAAATTGAATGGGTTCCTTCGCTCATGCTGACAAAAAAAAAATTAGGTCAAAAACATAACGTCCACCTCAGTAGAGGTAACTACAGTGTCACACATTCATGCATATCATTCAGTGCAACTCTGTGGCTCATGAATGTGCTTTTAATAGCTTGTGGACAAATTTAAATAGCACAGAGGAAAAGATATATCAGGTTTTGGCTACAAAGGAAATGCTTGGCAGTAGGATTAATTAAAATGTTTTTTTAATTTAGATCCTTACACAGTTTCTGAGCACCGATTATAATAGCTCTTTGCTGTATGGAAGCACCTCCTACAGTGCTACCATGTAATAAAACAGCAGTATGTCCTACAGTCATTTTCATTCCTCCAGATGGTGAGTGACCATTCTCACAGTGCTCTTCCTGGTTTTGGCAGGTCGGCAAGGACAAACACTGAATTGATTTATTAATTCCATTAACGGTGCCTCTCCCGAGTGTTTTTCTTATTAACGATGTATTCATTGTCATTTGTGCTTAGAGCAGCAAAAGCCAACTCACTCGGGAAGGGCAGCCAATCAGGCGAAGCAGCCGTTTAGGTCATTAGCTAATTAAAGGGGCATTAACAATTGCATGGCCCCAGGAGGGAAGATCAGTGTCCACCCTCAACCATCACCCCACTGCTTTCACAGCACTATTTAGTGTATCAATGGGTGTCAATCATGACATTTAAATTGGCATTTTATTGGTGCTTTTGGCTGTGTGGTGGCTACATGATATGATGAATATGAGGAGCGTTTTCTGAATGTGTCTTTTCTTTATGCTTAGTATGTTTGTTAGTGAGTAAAACTTTTCCTTTTGCATTATTCCATATGAAATCTCAACAATGCCAGCTGAATAAAGAAAACCCTGTATACATTTGCCTGCACACATGTAGAGTCGGTGGCGACTCTGTCTACCTCATTATTCAAGCGTCTCTGGGACATGAAGATTAATGTCCCTACCACAGGACGGTGCCAGACACCCCCCACACCTTCCCCCACTCTCTCTCTCTCTCTCTCTCTCTCTCTCTCTCTCTCTCTCTCTCTCTCTCTCTTCCCTCTCTCTCTCCTGCTCTACACACTCCATGTACATGCTTTGATGTGTTTGAGCGAGGGTTTTCACTTGGGATACAAAGGAATTATTTTATATGAAGTGCATGTTGCTGTCAGCAGAACGCACAAAACCTGAAGTGTGAAGTATAATGGACTCGGGGTGGAGGAGGAGACTGTCTGCTCTGTGGTTATATTAGTGATTCCCAAGCAGACGGACTTGAACACTTGGGATTACTCCTGCAGATGCCAGGGGGTATGTGGATAATTGTAGGGTAGCTTTACTAATTTTAAAGATAGACATTAAAATCATATTAAAAACACAATCCTATTAAGTCAGCTTTAACACCTGGACACATATTGCAATTGAAAGTCTGTGAAAACCAGTAGTGGAAAGTAACTATGTACAATTTTGAGTTACTTGTACTTTACTTGAGTATTTCCACATATTTAACTTTATACTTTTACTTCACTACATTTTAGGGACAAATATTGTACTTTTTACTCCACCATATTTAGCTGCCAGCTTCAGTTACTAGTTACTTTACAGGTTTAAGATGTAACGTGAAAAAAAAGGATCAATTTTAAGATGGTTACACATGTTTATAAATAAATCCGAACAGTTTATTATGTAGTTAAAATTAGCCTTACCCTGACAACAAGTCCATTCTACTTAACGAATACTTACTTTTCATACTTCAAGTACATTTTGATACTGGTACTTTTGTACTTTTACTTAAGTACGTTTTGAATGCAGGACTTTTACTTGTAGTAGAGTAATTTCACAATGTGGTATTCGTACTTTTACTTAAGTAAGGGACCTGAATACTTTTTCCACCACTGCTGAAAACTAGTTGGTCAGCAAACAGAGTTAGATTATAGCATCGGATAAACGGAAAATAGAAAGTCATCAGTTTAAGTTATAAGATACATAGTTAAACATTTAACAGTTGTAATAGTTAACTGATAGGGTTAGAAACACAACTTCAAATAAGTAGATAAATGGTTGAAATGTTCATCTTCTGCCATGAATGCAACTTGGACATAGCTTACTTGAAAAACAAATTATAACTATCCACTTTTATATGATTAACGGTGTTTATTACGATTCACTTTAATATACATATTTGGAACTTAATGCATTATGTTAATGAAGGGGATTTGAGCTCATTTGACAGAGCTGTGAGTAATAGAGTAGACATATAAGGCTGGGAACTACTGGAGAAAGTGACTGTCTCCATCCGCTCTCTTATTTCAGGGCTCCTTCCCAGGGAACCTCCAGCTGGTTCTGGTCCTGAGGCCCACCACCCTCCTGCAGCGCACTCTTTCTGACATCCTCTTCAAGTTCAACAAGGATGAGTTCAAGATGAAGGTGCCGGTGCGTACAGTCACTCTTGTGTTCTTCCCTCTGTTGCTCCGATCCAACCTTGTCGATATGATTATTAATAAAGTGATATGTATGTAATAGTTTCGGGTGTTTCTGTTTCAGGTGATCATGCTGAGCTCCATAACTGAGCTGCACTCCTACATCGACCGCTCCCAGCTGACACAGGAGCTCGGAGGAACGCAGGAGTACTGCCATGAGAAGTGGATCTCTCACCGCACTGTATGTGAACTGTAAACACCTTAGTGTTCAGCATGAACAGCACAACACTGCAACACATTACAGGGCACTTTTGAGAAATACTTGATATTTGAGAGTGAGAAAAGTACATACAGTCATGGAAAAAAATATTAGACCATGGTTTTCTTCAATTTCTTGTTCATTTCAATGCCTGGTAAAACTAAAGATACATTTGTTTGGACAAATATAATGATAACAACAAAATTAGTACATAAGAGTTTAATTTAAGAGCTGATATCTAGACATTTTCCATGGTTTTCTTCAAAATTAATAATTATCCATTTTTGTTGTTATCATTATATTTGTCCAAACAAATATACCTTTAGTTGTACCAGGGGTTAAAATGAACATGAATTGAAGAAAACAAGTCATTTTTTCCATGGCTGTATAAACAGCGAAGACAAAGAAGCTTAATTTGAGACCCCACCAAGCTACTTTTAGCTGTGTCTTGAAAGTTATAAATGGTAATGACATCAAAAAGGGGCCACTACTTTAGAAAAAAAGTGTTATAGTAAAATAGTATTTGCAACAGTATTTTGCATTTAGCTGATAGTAAAATCAGCTAAATGCAGCCCACAAAACAAATAAAAACACTTGTAAAGGATGCAATTTCAGCCTCAAATGAATCTAAAATATGAAGTCTCTGCAAATGTGACTTTTCTCTTGATTCACATGCTGAGCTTTGCATGCTGACAATCTTCCTCTGTCCTGCATGCATCAGGCTATTGAAGGCTTTGCATTGATGGTAAAGAAAACAGCACAGACTCTGCAGTCATTTGGGACCGAACTTGCTGAAACTGAACTCCCGAATGAAATCCAGGCCACAACCATCCTGCTGAGCACGCACACCACCAAGAAAGAAAAAATGAAGGTAACATCTTCAACATGGACGTATTATTTTTTTCTATAGAGTAAATTAGATGTGCATTTGGATTACATCACTCCATCTGTCTGTATGTCTGTAGGAGGACCTGCAGGTGGCTCTGGGTCAGGGCAGCAGGCTGCTGGAGAGCATCAATGAGCCGGTGGTGCGAGACCCCGACCACAACATGAACCAGGATGAGCTGGAGAACCTGGCGACAGTGCAAAGGTGAGAACCACACGGCCTGATCCAGCTGCAGGATGGTTACTAAACACCTAACTCAGCTGTAATTATGTAGACAAACAGATGGAAGAGGTGATGTTTCACATGTGGTGATGTTTTTACATACATACGCATTAATTAACCGATGCACAATAAAATGTCTGATTGCTAAATACCTGCTTCTTATGGCCGATACAATACCAAAACCTATAATTTTACATTTCTGTATTTTAAGTAGAATTTCTTAACCTGTAGTTTATGCACAGCTGAGCATAAAAAGGAGAAGATGTGGTGCAAAGATGCATGATTTAATATTCACTCTTCAAGCTTAAACTTCTTAATGTGAATGATTATTTTCTTCATTACATATGATTGAAAATGAAAAATTGTTGGGTATGTTGGAGATTAGATTGGAAAAATTTGTGATTTTTAGACGTTTGTTTCCCATAATTTGTGATTGGTATATCTCATATTTTCTCATCTTTTTTAAAAGATCATTAGTACATGACATTTAAGATGCATACTGTTGTTATTCTGCACACAAAACAAGAATATATATATTTTTATTTATTTATTTATTGTATTTGAAAGCCATTAATTTACTCTGAGTGATCCATGTAACACAGATTAAAGCCAGTATGTTTATGCTGCTTGTTGTTGTTGACCGGCGATTTGTCCGCAGCTGCTCCAGCTCTGCCCTTAGTAGAGTTGTAATAATATGTGCAGTGTTGTTTGAGGTCAGTCAGTGCGGTATTTTAAGCAACACTGAGGGCGCTGATTCTCTTGTCAACGGGCATTAGCTCTACATAACACACACACACACACACACACATACACACACACACACACACACACACACACACACACACACACACAAACTCAGAGAAATCCTATCCCCACTCCATTTTCTACTCTATTCATTTATCTCTTTGCTGCATTTTGTCTATTCTCCTGCCTGTTTTTTAACTCTCCGTCTCTTTTCTTACTCTTCTCTCAGACTGTTGTCTCAGCTGGACGAGACAGAAAGGGCTTTCGATGAGTTCTGGGTGAGGCATCATACCAAACTGGAGCAGTGTCTCCAACTGCGCCACTTTGAGCACAACTACAGAGAGGTGAGCCCCTGAGCTCAGGTGAAATCGTTCTTCAACATGATCCCTCTTTAAACCTGAAAACTGACTGTGATGTTTCTGCTGCAGGTGAGGGCTCTGCTGGATCAGGTGTCTGAGAAACTTGCAACCTTCTCTGAGGTGGGGATCAGCCCGGCCCACGCTGACCACATCTTCTGTGAACTCACCACCTATGAGGAGAGAGTCTGTGTAAGTAATACCCAAGCCCTCACAACTAAAGCTTTGTCTCACCACGGCATGAATAGATGAGTAATATCTTTTTATAATGTGGGTTTGTTGTTGGTGGGATAAAACAGACTTCAGAGAGACAGTCAGTGTTACAAAATAATGTGATTATTATAATTATAGTCATAAAATCATGATGCATATGAATGCATTGGTCCCATTCTAAAAGGCTCAGGGACTTTTTCATCCTGGGGTTAAATATTTAATCACAATTGTATTGAAATCACAATATGGACCAGTGCAATATCCAAATATCCGAGTTGTAATATTTGTTTAAAAAAAATGTGTCTAAAAATACCATCCTGAATGAAGTGTAATGGTGCTGCTCTACAAATCATATCATACAGACGGAAATTGATGGTTATTAAATGTATCATGTTGTTACCCCCACCTATGGGCAAGATGGCTTCTCAGAGATGACGGGCTGTATATTTACTAACATTATGGTTGCTATGGACCAATTATTTGTATAGAAACATTGAGAATGTGTGCACATGCCAATTGCAAGAAAAACAAAACAGAATAAGAACATCTTGAAGAAAACTAGTCTGCAAAAAAGACTACTTATTCACAGGACTTTCTTTATTTTACTGTTGAAATGCTGTCTCGATACTGTAACAACTTGTCACTTTACATTCATTTTTTATATGTAAATGTATAAGATAATGATGCAATGATGATGCTAATAATGTAATGCATATGTATAAAAATTAAGACTTTTATTAGTACCTTTTCAGTTTTGGCAGCCCACCGCACAACAGGACACGTTCAAAACAGATAACTCTTCCTGTGATTAAAATTAAAAAATGTTCTTGTGTATTTAAGCATACTTCTACTTAAGCGCTTTGGTCAATGCTGTTGTTTTTAAATGCGCTTTATAAATAAATTTGTATTGCATTGTACTTCTAATTCCGTCTGCAACAGTCTGCATGAGCAATCGTGTTTGACACTATAGTGACGTGTTTTAATGAGATAAGGGGTCTTTTGGAGAGTTATGTCACAATTAGTACTGGAAAACTGTATGCAATATACAGTACAACAGTTTTCACAATCCTAAAGGTTTGAACAATGTTTTGAAAAGGAATAATAGCTGAAGCATACTTAATAAGCATGACTCCATCTTGGTCCACAGGAGGGACTGGGCAGAGCCTCGTCGTTGGCCCTCGAGGGTGAAGAACTGATCCAGAACTCCCACTATGCTGAAGACTCCATTCAGCCCAAATGCAGCGAGCTCAGAACCGTCAGTGAGGACGTGAGCAGCAACATAAGGGCCAAGAAGGATCACCTGCTCAAAGCCATGGAGCTGCACCACTGTTTGGAGAGGGTAAGAACATCTCACGTTCCTGCTGAAGTTGCTTTTTGTAAGTTGTTGGGGGTTTTTTTACTGACTCTTCCTCCTCTCTTGTCCTCTTCAGGCTTCTAAATGGGTTGATGATGGTATATACCTGCTGGCGTCTCAGCCAGTAGACAAGTGTCAATCACACGAGGGGGCGGAGTTAGCGCTGAAGGAGCTGGAGCGTTACCTGGACAACGCAGGCCAGAACCAGCTGACGGACCTCAGCACCATCTGGACAGAATATGACGCAGTGCTCAACCAGCAGTTCAGAGTAAGACGACCAACAAAATAATCAATGTGCATTTTTAATCTCACTGATCATCTATGTCTGGATTATTCTAAATATCTGTCTCACATTAGTGTGGCATAATTTGTGTCAGAAAAAAACACTTGACATAGAAGTCACATCTTTAGTTTAATATTTTGCTACACAGAACTCAGAGGATGAGTTGAAGTTGTTGTAGAAGTAATTTTCTACTGATTATTTTCCAGAGATCTGATTAGAAAACATTATTAGAAACTTTCCAAATACACTGGAATTATTTGTGCTGGAAAAAAAGACAACTAAAATAAAAAAGTTTATTAGTTATTTTTTTATGTTGTAAAGCTGTCTGTATAATTTTTACTACACTTAGGACTTGGGAAAGGTGGGTGCAAAACTCTGAGTGTCTTTATCCGTAATGCTTTTCCAAGATTTTTCATTTTTGCACGTTCATTTGCTACAACATATAAGCAACAGAACTGGAGAACTTACTTCCTGTGATTGTCCAGACATCAAAAAGCTGCCAATATCAGCAAGTTTGTTTAAAATATAACCACATTTTTTTTCATTTCAAATTATATGCTGCCAAAAAAAGACATCATTATCAGTTGTTATAATATTAAATGTTCTATTCCTGTGTATCAGGACCAAGTGGAGAAGGTTTTCCAGAAGCAGGCGTCCATGCAAGAGATGTTCGACAAGAGGAGGGTCAGCCTGAAGAAGCTAGCAGCCAAACAGACCCGGCCAGTGCAGCCGGTGGCCCCCCGACCCGAAGCCTTTATCAAGTCCCCTCTCAGCTCGCCCGGTCAGTCTCCACACTTACAGCTGGACTGTTTATTTCACACCTTGCAGAGCATTTTAGTGTACACCCTGGACAGATCTCATTCACACCTATGGGCAATTTAGAGTCACCAGTTAAACCTAATTGCATGTTTTTGGACTGTGGGAGGAAGCTGGAGTACCCGGTGAGACCCCACGCTGACACGGGGAGAACATGCAAACTCCGGCGACCCTCTTGCTGTGAGGCAAGAGTGCTTTCACCGCTTTCACATTATATGGAGCACTTAAATGTACATTATCAGACTCCATTTTACACAGCACTTAGAGTGGATAAAATATATGGTTCTCACTTATGGTTGGTACTTTACCTTGCAACATAAAAGCTTCATTTTAGAAGCTTTCATTGTAGACACATATAACACAGAAACTATAAATTAGGGGTTGGTACTTGTTACCATAAGCATACAATAATGGGCAGCCTTTGGATGCATGGCTTATAGTTAACGGAAGAAAACTTGGAAAGCTTTTTATTTTTTTTAAAAACAGCTGTTTTTAAGATACAAACACAGGAGACAAAGCAATTTAGATGAGACATAAAAAATGGGATTTTTATGGTATGGGTCAGACTATTACTGCAAAACACCAAAATCATATAATTCTCAAAGTATACTGTCTCAAGTTGTGTTTAAAGCCGTATTTAATGTAATCACATAGACAGTCCCAGCATCAATAAACAGCCTCAGAAAGTTAAATTATCACTAGGTTGTCTGGTTCTAGATTAATAAAATCCAGGTAATCAAAAAAGTACAATACTAAAACATAGTATTCAAAAACTTTGAAAATGTAAAAAGAGTTAAAACTGTTTTTCACAGTTGCAGAACTCCTCCCTCTTTTTTTGTTCATTTATTTGTTTATTTTTTCTCTTTTATTTGTGTGTTTCTTCTACTCCACCCTAATAATTTTTATCCCATCTTAATTCAGTTTAAATCTATTTTCGCTAGACTCTGCCCTGTATATGTTTGTAAAATGATGAAAACCAATAAAGAAAATAAAGATAACAAAAAAACTTTAAATACAGCTTCCACTACTTAGCATATACAGTGGTGTGCAAAAGTTTTGGCACGCCTGACAATTTCCATTTTTTTCTTTTATAAATCATTGGGTGTTTGGATCAGCAACTTCATTTTGATCTTTCAAATAACTGATGGACACAGTAATATTTAAGTAGTGAAAGTTTATTGGATTAACAGAAGATGTGCAATATGCATCAAAACAAAATTAGACTAGTGCATGTTGACAACCAAAACTTGCACACATGATCTTTATTCTACTGACATTTATGCTGTCTCTTTTTTCTCATCTCCCTCCACAGCTCACAGAGCAAAGCAGGAGAAAAAGTGCTTGGAGACAGACTCCGGGACCAACTGTGAGAAAGTGAGTGGAGTATTGTCATGTTACTGTTTGTGTCTGCACTCTGTCTGTGCAGTTGTATTGTCTGTCGCTTATCATGGTGATTGTTTTTTTTCCCAGGGAAACGGCCAACTGCAGAATGGAGACAGTAACAGCAGACATGCCTCTCTGTCAGAGGAGGAGGAGAACCTGGCGGTGCTCAGGAGGTGAGGGATCAGCCGTCGCTCTTTCATCTGTAATCAAATTACACAGCAGATGGACTGTGTGAAGTCAGTTTTCTCATTATCTACAGAGCTGTGCATCCTTCTTTTCTGAGTCAAATCCTTCATTTGATCCCTTTTTTTTGCCGTTCTATTCATCTCACTCTCTATTCTCTCCTTGCCTGCAGGCACGTTATGAACGAGCTGCTGGAGACGGAGAGAGCCTACGTGGAGGAGCTGCTCTGTGTATTACAGGTGTTTTTCACACCACAAAAAAAACAATCTTATTCCTCTCTGTGTTACACTTGTGTCTATAACTTCATGTTTTGTGTGTGCGTGTGACAGGGATATGCGTCTGAGATGGATAATGCAGCGATGGCACCCCTCATCCCTGCTCCTCTGCAGAACAAAAAGGAGGTTCTGTTTGGCAACATGCCAGAAATTTACCACTTTCACAAGAGGTAAAAGGGCGCCACCTGCCTGTCATCCAGTGTATTGACATGTTATTATCCAACTGAAGCGAATCGACATTTTGCTTAATTATATTCCATATCAGCAGCACTTTTATAATCATAATCAATAAATGATAAATTGATGGTTATTAAACTATAGGAAAAAGTTATTTTTCTTTAAACAAACAATAAAAGGATAATTATATGTTGTAAAAAGAAGAATTTATTCTATTCAACTGTTTATTGTTGCACATAATATAACATTTTACGTCCTTTTTTGAATATTTGTAAATGATTACAAAATTATTTGTGAATCATCTATAAACATGATTTGGATGCTATTCTAAAGTTGCAACTGATGATTGTAAAACCTTGTTAAATGGTTAGTTAATACTTTGTAAAGCATCTATAAACACAATTTAGAAATATATAATTGTTGCACAAATAATCATTATTTTATAGATTGTCAATAAAAGATGTAAAGGGTTAGGGTTGACCAAATGAATGCTACTTGTTGGTTTATGAATCACATTTTAACCATAAACGTATTATTATTAGCCCTGGTGCAACTTAATAATAGCAATCTAAATAATGTTTATAGATGGTTGGCAAAATATTTATTAACTATTTAACAAGGAATTATAATCACTGGTAGCAGATTTATAATAGCCATCAAAAATTGTTTGCAAATATTTGGTAATTTTGGCAATAAACTGTTAAAACAACAAAAATTATACCATTACTAACAATAGGTAAACATTTCATTGTTATCAGTAAAATTACTCTCATCTTAAGTTTGTATCATTTATTAGCAGTGGTTATTATACAAAAAACACACAAACCCCCCTCCCCCCCAGAAATTTCTATTTTGATTTATTTTCCATCATTTTTATTTTTGCGATCAAGGAAAAATCACCAAAAATGTTGCTATTTTAATTTGGCTTTTATCTGTTTTTGCAAATGAGCTCTTCAGTTTTCATCATCTTCACATATTTTTTGTTTGTTTCCAGGACGTTTCTGAGGGAGTTGGAGCAGTACACCGACTGCCCCGAGCTGGTTGGAAGGTGTTTTCTCGAGAGGGTGAGTGAATAATGACATTTCAAGCACAGAAGATGTGACTCCAGCTGTGCTGATGAAGACGTTTTTTGAATGCAAATTGTTTTCACTGCCGTCCTCTAGATGACGGACCTGCAGATCTATGAGAAGTACTGTCACAACAAGCCTCGCTCAGAAAGCCTGTGGAGGCAGTGCTCAGATTGCGCCTTCTTCCAGGTGAACACAGTCAGCACGGTCAAGTTTTTAAATAAATATTGTTAATCATGTTTTTTGACACAATTCTTTTAAATTTCATCAGGAGTGTCAGAAGAAGCTGGAGCATAAATTGGGTTTAGACTCCTACCTGCTGAAGCCTGTTCAGAGGATTACTAAATACCAGCTGCTACTGAAGGTAAGAGCCTGTCTGTTCAGTGAGATTATCTGGTCTTCATTTGTCGCTGTGAGCTGCATTTTTACTGTGATTCTGACCACAGGAAATGTTAAAGTACAGTAAGAGCTGTGAGGGAGCTGCTGACCTGCAGGAGGCGCTGACCGCCATCTTGGGCATCCTCAAGGCTGTCAATGACTCCATGCACCTCATCGCCATCACAGGATATGAGGTGAGATATTAAACATACTTTAAATAGATCACTGACACAGAAGACATGTGGTGTTTGAATATGATGTTGTACAAAGCAGCACTGATCTGTGTGATGCATTCTGTTCTGGTGATGCTCTTGAATAGCACCAAGAACACTGATTTTTTTTTTTGCATACTTGTGTCTTAAATCTTTGGGGTTTAAAGATGGAGAATACCAATAGAAAGAGAAAATGAAAGGGATACATTCATACTATTACAGTAAAAAAAAAAAAAACTGTGAGAAACACAATACAACAATAAACAGGTCAAATATCCATTTTAAAAATAATTTAGATAAAATAAAAAAAATGTAAAAATGCAAAACCAAATGAACTACAATGTATACGGTGCCTTCGATGTTTTGTGGGTCAAATTAAAGGGATTCCAAATTATTAAGTTATTTAAATGTAAAATGATCAGACCTATTTTATATATTTTGTTTAGTTGTGTTTATTTTCCCAAATCTTTCCAACAATTGTCAAACTTACAGTGATTCCTTACTGTGATTTTAGTCAGTTTTTTCTTTTTTATATTAGTAACCGCCTGTTTGATTTGTTTGCCTGTCAATGGCAACATATCTGCTTTGTGCATTAGTGTTTTGGTTGTCTGCCAGAAGCTGTCATAAATATTTTTATCCAGTTTTAAGCCTCATATTTACAATACGCTTTTTAATCCTTGGTTGATTTGAAGAATGAATAAGGATTTTAGTCATCGGCTTGTTCTTCTGGATGTTAACCAAAAGCTGAGCAAACTTTAGCCCTGTCTGCAAGTGAAACTGCTTTATTCAGTGTTTTTACTGGTTTTAATGGGTGTGTCTGCTTGGCTCCAGGTAAAAACCTCCTGAAAGATATAATCCTAACTGGGAGAAGCTTAATGCAATCATGACAACTACTATAATCCCTAAATATAAAATACTATAAACTCCATCTTTTATTGTTTTGATTGAGAGGACCCCATCACCAGAAAATGACACATTAGCTAAGCACATCTGCTGAATCACTGCAGGTCAGAATACATACCCTCCAGATGAACAATGGCACATAAAACAAAAAACAGAAACTAGAGAAAACAAATGGATTAAAGGAAAAGAGGTGGCATTGTTTAAATCAAATAATACCCTCTATATAGTATTTTTAACAGCAGCATAATGCAGTTGAGCATCTTTTACTCTTTTTGTCTTCAGGGCAATATGAGCGAGCTGGGTAAGCTGCTGATGCAGGGCTCATTCAGCGTGTGGACGGAGCACAAGAAAGGTCATGCCAAGGTGAAAGATCTGGCCCGTTTCAAGCCCATGCAGAGGCACCTGTTCCTCCATGAGAAGGCCCTGCTCTTCTGCAAGAGGAGGGAGGAGAACGGGGAAGGCTACGAGAAAGCTCCATCATACAGCTTCAAACAGTCTCTGAATGTGAGCACCTCCACTGTTGAAAGAATATTTGCTGCATCTCTCTCATACTGCCACTTTTTTGTATAATAACATTTTTAATATTTTTACCTTGCTATCTTTATTAACAGATGAGTGCTGTGGGCATTACTGAGAATGCAAAGGGAGACAACAAGAAGTTTGAAGTCTGGTGCAACTCCAGAGAAGAGGTGTATATTGTTCAGGTAAGATAAAGCATAGAAATTAAAGCTGATATTCTGCTCGACAACAAATCCCATGAAAGTGATCCAACTAATAATTATTGTCTTTGGAACCTCTGTAAATTCTTACTTGCACTTATTAGTATGAGAATGAAACTCAAGTCCAATGCATGCTAAATTTACTTTTTTGTTTTAGTGATGTTTGCTACAATAACAGTACATTTTTTGTGCCCAGCTGATTTTAGGAAATAAATATATGCACTTGACATTAAAAAGGAAAGGTGGAAAGTTTTTGAAAAACAGACTAAAACATTGCTTGTTTTTAGTCTCCTTTTATGGAATTTGTTGACAGCAAAATACAAAATAATGACAAGAATTATCCTTGAAGTAAAATGTCCTGCATGGCTGGGTATCGGTACTCGAGTAGAAGGAGAATTGAAACTTCTCCAGTCAAGTCCTAACTGCATTTGATCATTATGGTCCCCAGATCTAGATCCAGAAAAAAATATATATTTAAATGATTTTGCTCAAAGTCATTCACTAAAGGTGTTCTTCCATTTAATACGACTTATGAATGGCCCGCTACCGCAGCAGCTACAACCCAAACAGTCCGTGGTGTGGTTAGGCGTGTAATGTATTTGTGAAAAAATAATTAGGATAGGGAGGAGCTTCCATTCACATGATGAGTATCGAACACAGTAAAAAAAACCAAAGGTTTCAAATGAAGAACTCTATGCTTGGTAGCTCTTTAAAGATACTTGTTTTACTACTAGTATTGTAATTTTTAAATTATACCCAGCCCTGCCTTCAGGAAACAGTGCTAACTTTCATTCAGTTTACTCTGAGCTTGTTTAATATTTGTTTAACCTCCTGTTTCAGGCGCCAACAGCTGAAGTAAAAACCACCTGGGTAAATGAGATCAGGAAGGTTCTGACAACGCAGCTGGAGGCGTGCAGAGGTACAGAGAGAGGATGTGCTCTAAAACCCATCTCTAAATGTAATGCTCACACTGATATCCACGCTCAAACACAAACTGAAACAATGATATTTTATTAGTGATGACTGTCTCTTTGCAAAATGTTCCATCGTGTGGGGTTTTCAAGTGGTTGTTCTCCCTCTCTGTGTTTCAAAAGCCAGTCAGCAGAGGGCGCCAGACCAGGTTTTCCAGTTCCCTCCTGTTCCCAGTGGAGCTGTAAATCTCAGGTAAGTCTGTTTTCCTCACCTCCTGTCATTCTCAAATGAACTGTTTAATATGTGACAGTCTTTTCAGATGTATCCCACTCTTGTGCTCCACTTTTGTCCACAAACAGTCCATTCAAGGCCAGTCAGAAGAGCTCTAAGAAGGGAGAGGAGAAGAAAGCTGAACCCTGCAGCCCTGATACCAACTCCTCTTCTTCACCAAAGCCAGCAGGAAAAGGTAAGTGGAGACAATTGGACAGATGAAACCCTTATTTATATCTTTCAGCAAGCCTCTAGTATTTGTATATTATTGCGTACCTCTTTGTGATATCTTTTCCACTAAATCATATAACTTCTTCCCTACGTATTTCTTTCATTCCTCTGTTTATCTGCCTGACTTACCCTGCTTCTTCCTTCTTTTTGTCTGTCCCGTCTTGTTCTCTGGGTCAGATGAGGCTGTGACAAGCCCTACCTCAGACAGAGCTGCTGTGGCTAAAAAGCGCTTTACTTTACAGGGCTTCAGTAACCTCAAAGCTCAAAAAGGTAACTGCAGGCCATTTAGTCAATTTAATTGTCAACATATTGCATCACCATCTTCATTTGCAACGTTAAAAATGTTTTTCAGTGTATTTAATGGAGTCCGAGAATTATGTTGAGTCTTTAAAGACATTTTAGGCTTAATGTGTTAGCTTCATTTTTACTGTACAAACATAAGAGTGGTATCTATATTTTTTCATGAACCTAAGGACAAAAAAATGGATGTAATATTCTTCAAAGACATTTAGTCAGTGGGTCAAAAACTGCATGCTTCCCTCCACAGAGCCCTCAGCTACCGATGATAAAAGTTTTACATTACCATCTATGATGATCTTCCTGTCACCAGGTATCACACAGCTCTAGACTCAATCTAGCACCTAACCCTTTTTTGCAACTTTGACTTTTTATAGTAGGAAAAGCACAGGTTTTACTTATCATGTTAAAGCTGGAGTATGTGACTTTTTCATATAAATTAACATCTTAAGCCCTTGCCAAACCAGTTCACAGTGCTGATTAAGTCTATAACTGCCAGGGAAAGCTCTCTGTGTTTTGCACCTGAACTTACTTACTGCACAGAAAAACTTGATGAGAAAGCTGCTGGTGGCAGGGGAATGCAGCAAGCTCACCTGTTGGTTTACATCAGCTCATGTCGGCAGTGTTTTTGTAATTACTCTCACTGCCAGCAGGGGGAGACAAAGTTTCTGCACTACACTCTTAATTAGACCTCTTCTTTGCTCAAGTGTTCCAGTAAACCTTGTTTGTGAACAGTGTGACACTGAGCCAGCATGCAGGACCTTGAAACGGATCAATTGACCCCTCAATTGACTTATATTATTAGTTGCACTGCTTTTCCTACAATAAAGTCAAAACGTCTCGTCTGAAAGAGGCTTCTCTTGCTGAACTTTTAGCAGCATTCTGCAGGTGCTTTCCTTCCTAGATTTAGTTTTCTACCTCTTTCTACCTCTGTGTTAGTCCCTCAACGTTTCTGATCCAGCTACAGTCATGGAAAAAAGTATTAGACCACTCTTTTTCTTCAATTTCTTGTTCATTTTAATACCTGGTACAACCAAAGGTAAATTTGTTTGGACAAATATAATGATAACAACAAAAATAACTCATAAGAGTTTAATTCAAGAGCTGATATCTAGACATTTTCCATGGTTTTCTTGATAATAACAAAAATCATTCAGCTCTTAAATTAAACTCTTACGAGCTATTTTTTTGTTGTTATCATTATATTAGTCCAAACAAATGTACCTTTGGTTGTACCAGGTATTAAAATGAACAATAAACTGAAGAAAACAAGGGTGGTCTAATAATTTTTTCCATGACTGTATTAGTTTACTGTGTCATTTTAGTCAGAGCTTAAAACTTGCTGTTTTCCCATATGATGTGTTTGCTTTTCTTATCAAAATTCACATTTTTAAATGTCAATATTTTGCGTGTGCTTTCTTTTTCTTGGCTTGACAATGATCCTTGTCCTTTCTTTTTCTTCTTTCCAGGATCTCCCACAAGTCCCGATCACAAGTCAAAACGTCAGAGCGACCCCACACCTTTTGGCTTCAAAGGTATTTAGCCTATAACTGCATTTGCTCCTTTTCTGGTTACTTGTTCGTCTGTGATGCCTGAGCGCAGCCTAAATCTCTAAAAATGATGAGTTTCATTGGCTGTAGCTGCTGCAGGACGAGTGACTTGCTGTGTTTCTATTGCCTCCTGTCCCTCAGATGCAGGTCCTCCCCCGCTCCACCTGAGCAGGGCCAGGTGGTTCAGCACCTCTAGTCTCTTACAGACAAAGTGGAGAGGTACACTGAGATGGGTCCTCTGTTTCACTATTATAAAGCCACTGTAGTCTTTCTTAGTTTTTGCTTTGCTGTTTCACGTCTCCACGTTCCTTTCAGAGATAGTGAAAGTCATAGAAATACACACTGATATGGAGGAAGTTCTGCCTGCCACTTTCCTTTGTTTAAGTCAGAGGTTAAAATATGGAGGTGCATGCCCGTCTGCCCGGTCTTGGTAATAGTTTTGACACTGTCATGCTGGGATTCCTGGGATTAGATGTTCCTCTCACTCTTTCACTCTTTGTAGATCTCTCACTGCGGGTCACGCACATGTTCAACAGCAGATGGAGATCAATGTCGCCGTAAACTGAATACCTGTGTGTCTCTCTCCTCCCTCCAGGCTGGAACAAAACCTCCCTGTCGCTGGATGCCTCAGAGGAACATGACGGCTATTCCAGCGCTGAGGATCCTCTTAACTCTGACCCAGAGGACGACGGCAAGAAGCTGGTGAGTCACTGTGTGTGACAGACTTGTGTCAACCTGCCTGTGCTTGTATTCATCACATTTAAACATTCAAATTATGCTGACAAGGCTCCCATTTTATTTAAATGAGACGCTGATCCCCACAAGTTAACCTGCTATTTTTAAAGTTCAGGATAGAGTTTGGCCATGAGGTGGTTGTGAAAATGCCTACGGTAAAACTCAGGGAACACATACAGTATGTCCTCTAAAGAGACAAAAACAAGTCTGTGCACAGACTTTTTGCTTTAACAAGATGTGAAACACTTTTTTACCATCATCTGATGGGATATCTAGGTTTAGTATATTATTACACATGTGATTATTAACAGTTGAATTAATAACATGATCAGATTATAATGAGTCATTTTAATGTGAACACTAATTTGCCTTTTTTTTACCCACATAATATACTATAGGTCAGTTATTATATGTTCTGGTAAAACTAACTTTATTTATAAACATTTTCTTATTTCTCATTGTGTATTTCTTTCCATTGTGGCAGATCAGTTTAGTAAACAGCTTGTAATATACCACATGATATTAATAATAATATGCTAATTATCCAGTTTAAATGTTGACGTTTCAATTACATTTTCTTTCTGCGGCAGGTTTTGTTTGGTCACATAGAGGAAGTAGAATAACAACAACACATTATCATGCTGTCACTTATTGAGTTGTTTCGGACAAAAATAATCTCATTAGTATGATAATGTGCACAGCTTGTTTTTACACAAATCTTATTCTCCTGTCATCATTACCGTAATAATGTGAACAGCCTATTTTCTACATTAAAATAATATACTAATATCACAATATTTAAGCTTTTCCTTGCATTTTCAATTTCTATATTATAAAATAACAGTTTTTAGATCAAATTTCCTATTGTGTGTTACCATGTGTGTTGCTGTACTGTTCTACACACCTCTTAAAATTGTCAGGTTAGGCCTTCTATATCTCTTTAGCTGCTAAAAGCTCCACTATATTCACCAGCGAGTTGCTAACTTTGTCTAAAAATATTAAGAATAATAAATATTAATGTTAGTGTAGCTTTAGAGTTGACACGTTTATTGGTTTGTCCAATAATTGTTAATGTAACTCTTGATTAATTGGACTAATTTTCTAATTTAACACGTTATTAATATTATATCCTTTTCTTTTTTCTTATCTTCACTTTGAACAGAGTGCTGGCAAATACACAGTGATGGCCGACTATGAGAAGAGCGGCGCTCAGGAACTCTCAGTGAAGAGCGGAGACATGGTGCAGCTGGTGAAGGAGGGGGATGATGGACAGTGGTGAGAATACAGCCTGACTGTTGCCTGTGACAAAAAAAAAGTATTGCAGCAGCACTGCTATAATGGTACTTGTGTGTGTGGTCTTGCAGGTTTGTGCGTAACCTGAGCAGCTCTAAGGAGGGCTGGATCGCTGCTGCTAATCTGATCACACTCATCGGGAAGTCCAAGTCTTGCCAGTCTCTCACCAGCTCAGGTATTCAAACAAACAATCCTAAATAAAATGTGAAACATGAGCAAACAATTGTTAAAGGGATAGTTCAGAATTTTTGGGGTGGGATAGTATGAGCTACTTATCCATAGTCAGTGTGTAACCTACTGTGGATGCAGTCCACACACCGCAAATTTGAAGAAGCAGGCAGGAGAACCAACCTATGGATGGGGGCAGCAGAAGACACTATATTTGAATAGTTTTACTGCTTTACCTTGCTGTCAGTCATTTACAGCAGGAAACTGAAGCCATGATATGCTTTTTTTAAACAACCAGACAAAAACAGTAATTTTACCTCACAGAACACTGGACTTGCTTGTCTAATGCTGCCTTTAGTGATTAGTTTATTTGTGTTTATTGTAGTTTAGTTGTTTTAAAGCAGAGCATAGATAACTGCTTCAGTTCAGTTCAAACTCCAAACTCCAAACTGGGGAAACTGCCGACCTGCTTCTACCGTAGTCTGATTATAGATAAGCACCCCATACAACCCCATCTTTGTGTGTTTCTATTAGAAGGCAGTGGCTCTGGAAACCTCAGCACATCATCCAGCTGCAGTGAGACGTACACAAGCTTCTCTGACATCAAACCCTGAACTCCTCAGCACTTACTCCATCACCAAACTGCCCTCGCAAATGCTGTCATCACGTGGCTGTGCTCTGTGCTGTATTGCCAACATTGGTACTGCTAGGAATTTCATCAGGTGTCCACAGAAAGCTGTATTTTTTTCTTTAAAAAAAAATCATGCACACATGCACCAGTTATAAAGATAATGTTATACAATGTGCACATGTTATAGACTTGACTGTGGTGGAATTGTGCGGTGAAGAAGACTGAATGCTGGGTAGATTATACATTGCAGACACAGTATAGTAACGTGATCATCCTCGAGTCATACACTTGCATATTATTTTTTGTAATGAAGAACGGAGGATCCCTGTTTTTATAATGTAAAAGATGTATGAATGGGCCAGCGGGACTGATCTCAGTTAATGCATCTATTTGTGTTCACATGAAAAATGGAGAAAGATTAGGGATTGTATGTGGATGACAGTTGTCTTTATGTTCATCTGCACTAATTCACCCAGACAGGAGTTTATAATTCCACTGTTACTGTAAATAGAACAGAGAGAGAGAGAGAGAGAGAGAGAGAGAGAGTGAGAGAGAGAGAGAGAGAGAGAGAGAGAGAGATGTGTACAGCTTGTTGAATGAATGTTTTCTGAGAGTCTAATCACGCCCTGTCTTCTGCTTTTCCTTGTACATGTGTTTATTTATTTGTAAGAAACAAAAAAGTCCACATATATTTAGTCACTTTTTAATTACAGTCTTTTTACTCTCTTCCTGTCGTTTGTCTCACTGTTGTCACTAGAAACCTGTTCTGCCACCAGCTGCCCAGACTTTGTGTATAAGCTTTTTGTCTTTTTGGGGTCTCATGGTCTAACTCTGTGAGTTTCATGTACACTACAGTTTAAAAACGTTTCTCCATGTGAATAATTAGAGATCACTGTATAGCGCTAACTTATTTCCTGTGGAGGGATCATGTCTTGAATGTAGATATTGTTCATTAATAACTGTCTGTCATAAAATGTTTGTTAATTGAGATGCTATATTGTACATTAAGTATGGTGACGTCACTACTTTGTGACTTGTCTAATTTTTTTTTTACATAAAGGACTTGTGATAATTCAGCCACTGTCCCTTCTTGTGTCTCGTCTATAGATACCTGACTGCACTGCAAAGTTTGCTGGAAAGGAACTAAGTAAATTTACTCAAGTACTGTACTTAAGTCCAAATTGAAGATACTTGTACTTTGAGTCCTTTCTTTTCTTGCCACTTCTTCTACTCCACTACATTTAAATTTAATTACTAGTTACTTTACAAATTAAGAACTTTTATTAGGCCCCGAGCAGGCAACAACCTGCGAGGTCCCTATTGTATTTCGAATGATTTTTTTTTTCTTCTTCCCAAATGATCGCATTTTTCACTGCCTGAACATACCCCAAAACTCATGAAACTTTAAATATAAGTCACACCATAATCTATTGTCATCCTGAATTTCCACCACTAGGTGGTGCTATAATAAAGGAAAGTGCGTTTTGGCTAATAACTCCCACATACTTTATCGCACATTCAAAAACCTTATATCCACGCGTTCACTGAGTTTTGCTGAATCTCGTGCTATAGGCCACGCCCTTTTTCGCATAGAGTTTTTTTTCACAAATTTGCAAAATGTCGTAAACATACTTTTTCGAATTCCTAGGCAATTTCTGAGTCTGAGTGACATGAAACTCAAGATCCTACTTCCCCATGAGCCCCTGAGGCTCTGTGCAAATTTTGGCCGATGACCACTAGGTGGCGCTCTTTAAATTGAAGTATTTTATATCTCCAAATCAGTTGGTCGGATTAACACCAAACTTGGTATACTTATTGTCAATGCCCTCCTGAGGATAACCCTTGAAGGTTTTATTGATCGGCCCCTAGGTGGCGCTCTGGTGGCAGTCTAATTTAATATTTGGCGCTGTGCCCAGACCATAAGACTTAAGGCAATGAAATTCATTATCATTATCATGTTTTTTATCTTTTTATCTATGTTATTTACTTCATACTGCAAACAAAATCTACCTCTGGGTACAAATAGAGTCCTCATATACATACACACACACACACACACACATACACAAGAGGCACATATCACACATCATTCAACTTAAGACAGTGGGAGTTAAGAAATGGCAAGTTAGATAAAAAATTAAATTAAAAATTATTAAAAGTTCTTAGAGGTCCAGACTATACTTAGATATTGATGTGAACTAAAATACGAATAGCAAAAAAAAAAGAAGACAGAAAAATAAACAAAATAAAACAGCAAAATAAAATAAAACTTGTTTGGCTGTAAAAAACGTAGATAAAGGTTAAAATGTATGTATGTATGTATAGAAATAGTAAAAACATACATAAAAGCAACAATAAATAAACACCTGTGCAAAGCATAGCAGGGACAAAACTGTTTTTGTGTCTTTTTGTTCTACACCTAGGGATTATAAACCTACGCCCAGAGGGGAGGAGCTGAAACTCTGTGTGCAATGGATGGGAACTGTCATTTAAAATTGAACCAGTAATGCGCTGTAATTGTTTTGTGTTCAAGGTCTCCACGTTGAGCTGTGGCTCACCAATCAGTCTGCTAGACGATCCCAGAGATTGCCCTTGTGAAGGGACTTCTGGACCAGCTTCCTACCAAGAGGTCAGATTCCTTTTTCCTGGGGAAATTATCTCAGCAGGTGTTTTGGGAACCTATAATTTAAGCTGGTGGTGAGGAGACACGCCTAGCTTCTAACTGCCTTGGTCCTGACACCTATCCTGCTTCCTCCAGAGTGGCACCTGTTGAGAAACCCTGGTATACAGATACCACACTGGCCACGCCCGGTTATGGCAGCTCTCCTCTTGTTGATCTGTGCACTTGGAATTTGCTAGGTTAATTTTAGTGGCTGTGAAAATAAGCCTCAAGGATAGTTAAAATTTATTTGGCTAGGGTAACCAATAAAAACCTAGTTATTACACACCACCTTTTAATACCAAAAGATTAAAAATAAAAAATAAAATCTAAGGTCCTTATAATACCAAAAGATTAAAAGTAAAAAATAAAATCTAAGGTCCTTATAATACCAAAAGATTAAAAATAAAAAAAATAAAATCTAAGGTCTTTATAATACCAAAATATTAGAAATAAAAAATAAAATCTAAGGTCCTTATAATACCAAAAGATTAAAAATAAAAAATAAAATCTAAGGTCCTTATGATACCAAAAGATTAAAAATAAAAAATAAAATCTAAGGTCCTTATAATACCAAAAGATTAAAAATAAAAAATAAAATCTAAGGTCCTTTTAATACCAAAAGATTAAAAATAAAAATAAAATCTAAGGTCCTTTAATACCAAAAGATTAAAAATAAAAAATAAAATCTAAGGTCCACTACTTCACTTTAAATGCAATTGGAAATGTATTGATAGTATAGCAAGGTGCAAGCTCACAGCAAAAATTGATTTCAAAGTGATTACTTAAAATATTCAAAAATCTCAATAATAAAATGATTATAAACTACTGAATGTCTTACCATGATATCCTAACTGTCTGTGTTGAATGAAGCTGTAGCTGGGTATTAAACTTGAAGGTTTTGGAGAAGTAGACGTGAGAGTTGTCTGGCCAAGAAACTCTTCTGCAATGCCAGGCTGCAGGCCTCAGTTGTGACTCTCCCCTCTGGTCAGAGTTGGAGCGATCCTGGACTGGTCCCTGGGTCCTGGCTTCAGTGTGGACTTGGAAAGAAGACTTCTTTAATCGATCATCGACTGGCGTTGGTCTGGTCACCCTCCTTCTCACTCGTCTCTCGTCTTCACCGGTCAGATTGGAATCTTCTTTCTTGATGTTGATGTCCTCACTCTGTCTTCTTCTTGATTGTAGAACTGGAGTCTTTTCCCCCCGATGTGGTCGATCAGGTGTCGTCCTCAGCTCTTGAGAGTCGGTTGAAGAGTCTTGCAGCTCCCCGGGAAGGATGACCAAGATTATTTCTTATGTTACAGCTTCTATACTCTGCTGCTCATCCTTTCAGAGCACTTCCTCCTTGCCACTCCTTGCACCAGTCCTCTCATTGGCTACATCTCTCTTCTGGTTTCCACTGCCGCCATCTCTCGGACCGTCCCTCTCCCCTCTTCTTCACCTGTCTCCTTCGGCCCAACACGTTCTGCACGTACACCATGTCTTGGCCCGATCCTTCCTCTTTGGAGTTTCCCTTTGTCTACTAGCTTCGCCCTGTCTCAATCACCTTATTACCAAATCTCCAACGATCAATCCGGTTACCACACGTTCTGATACTGACCTTACTGCATTCATTACACAGTTTTTCCATCAAGTCATATCAACATTTTACACTCATCATTTTACATACAATCATCATCAACTTTTTCATTAGCATCTTTCTCACAATAATCATACTAAATCAACATCAATCATTACAGTGCCATTTGTGCATCACATTATTTATTATGAAAGCGTCCAATTGTCCCCCACTGTTGTTACCCTGCTGGAAAGTCCCTGATTTCCAGTCTCATACCACTTAGCTGTGTGTGTGGCCAGTAGAGATCTCAACTCACTTGACAACTTCACTATTTGGTTGACTGAGTTTTTATTTTTCAATGAGAGGTTGCCGTCGGTGTGTGCGTTACAGGGTCCAGTCTATACCACCCCTATGAATTTCATTGCCTTAAGTGTTATAGTGTGGCCACGGTACCAAATATGAAATTAGACTGCCACCACAGTGCCACCTAGGGGCCGATCAATAAAAACTTAAAGGGTTATCCTCAGGAGGGCATTGACAATAGTTGTACCAAGTTTTGTATAATAATGCACAAACTATCCCTTTAATCCTCATACAGTGTCTGAAGGAGGACTCTTAACTGATATGTATAAGTTAGAAGAGGCAGGTAGCAATGGTGGAAAGTAACTATGTACATTTACCCAAGTACTGGACTTAAAGTAAAATTTTGAGGTACTTTTATGTACATTTTATGTAACTTTGTACTTCTACTCCTGCTCTTTATATTAATGCGTGAGAAATAATCACACTATATAACATTTAATAGCATATAAGCCAATAGGATAATTTCTCTTCTCTATTTTTAATACTTTTAGTGCACATACATGAGTAACAAATTAAGTGCAGGACGTTTACTTGTGACAGTACCGTTATTGTCTGTTTTTCAACGGCGGAAGTGAATTGTGCATTTCTAAAAGGTTTTGAGCAGTTTCGGTGCAGTCTATGGTGCAGACACAACACACGAGGAAATTAAGGCCTGAGATGGCTTGAAGGGTGAAATCTGTGGGACCAGAAATGAAAGTGAAACTGCCCAACTGGGTTGCCATGTTTGTTAAAACTCACCATTTTTCTTTTAAACAGATTTACATTTACACCAAATTCATTGCATTGATAAAACAACAATACTTTTTCTTTTTCTTTTCATTTTTCGTCGAAGTCATAAATAAATATTCAGGTTCTAGTGGATAGAAAATTAGACAAATATCAGCAGCAGAACAAATATTTGTTGGGTAAAATGATGAAAACACTAGATTTTGTCCATTGTACAATATCAATATTAATAAATTAATAAATGAACATGTTTGTTAAAATTTAATTAACATATAACACATTTCAAAATTTAAAAAAACATGATCATAATGATGTTAGAATAAATTATGTCAAAATGCTTTCATGTCATTACAAATATGATGGAGGATATTGTAATGATCTGAATGGAAGTCACCAAAACAAAAAATGAGAAACATTGTGATGTGTGAAGCACTTTTATTTGTATGGAAAGTGCGGATTGATTTATATAGCTGCTAATGAGGACACCAATGTCTATATATCTATTTATATTTCTGAAGATTTTGAGATCTTACTACAATTGTACATGCAGTATATTATACAGTAGTACAGTTTTTGTAAAAAAAAAAAAAAAAAATGTTTTACACTGATTCTTATTTTTCTGTGAATAAATCTGACAGTTTGAGAGCAAAAATAAAAACACCAAAATAAATGAAAATAAAGTAAAAGGAACTTTTAAAACACTGGCTCTGAATCCTTGATAAATAGTGCAGCGAATCCTAGGGAACTTGGATAATATCCTGGCTGATTATCTTGTGAAAGGAAATATAATATAGGTGTGCAAATTCCCCACAAATAACAGTTATCAGTAGAGTGAACTAAAACGTTAGATGTTGGGAGTTCGACGGGGGATATTTCGGATAGAACCTGGCAACCAGCAACAAACTAATGGTCGACGTAGTATCAGAACGGAAGTCTGCCGCGGCCAGATCAAAATTGTACATGAACAACGCTAGAATATATTTTAAAACTTTATTTTAGATAAACAAGAAGTTTTATAACCAAAAAAATGGACGACAGAGACAGTGAGAGAGTGTCCTGCCTGCTTTGTCAACGGTCCCAAGAGACAAAGATAACCGGAGCGTTATCGACTAAAGACGAAGTCACGGCTCACCAGAACTGTTTGGTAAATATCAGCATGTTTATCCTTTGATTGTTATTTTTCTGAACGACTAGCGTTAGAAAAGAGCAGTTAGCTAGAGGTAGGGAGAGCCGGCTGCTGCTCCTGATCCTCATACTGTGAGATACAGAAGAGGACTGGGGCCAGGTTCGAGAAAAAAAAACGAGTATAAAGCAAACTTTTTGTGTTCGGTAAAGTTGGAAAGACATACGTCTTATTCAGATAAACGGCACGTCTATCCGAACAGTTAGGTCAGCACCCTCACTTGAAGTGGCCCTCAGTACAACTACATGCATTTAAGCATGAAATCTTAAAAGTTCGGTGTTAAAATGCACAAAATGACTTGCAATTAATGTTGGTCTGCTGTTCTTGCACTGAAAAAAAAAATCACAGTAAGTGGTTATTCTTTATTTGCTTCAAACCTTTTGTAATCCTATTTATACTGTTATGCATGCATTTGAGCATGAAATATTTTCAGTTACTGCACTGTTAACATATTTAAAATTGCAGTTTCATCATATCTGGTTAAGTGCACGGTCCTATATGTGACCCCGTGGTAGTGTCGATGAAAAATTGTGGCCCCTCCAGCTTTAGGTAAACTGCAAGCTACAATCTGATTTTCATCAATGTCATAAAATGAGCTATATCTACATCATTTAAGGGTGTAGTAATACTAAAATCCCCCTTAAATGAGCTATTCTTGGTAGTAGGCTACCATAACTATTGTTTTGGGGAACATCTGCTATTATGTGATTTTTGTGAATTTTTTTAGACATATATTGTATTATATTATATATTATATATTCATTTTCTCAACATTGTAATTCAACTTTATTCTCGATATTGTATTTCGACTTTATTCTCGTCATTTCGACTTTCTTCTCGAACTTCATAATGATTTATTTTTTTCTCCTACCTGGCCCTAATCCTTTTCCGTAGAGAGGAGATACAAGCAGAAGGTGAATGATAAAATCTTATTTTTTTTACAGTTTGGAAAGATGGTGTCAGATAAGGGAATAGAAATTCCAATAGAAACCTTATGCCACGTGTGGAGCTCCTCCACTCATACTGAGTTGATTAGGGGATGTGGGTTTACTATGCCTCAAACCAAAAACATGTTGAATAATATGACTTTGTTTACTCACATCTGGATGGGACACCACTGTGTAAAACAGAGAACAGATAGTCAATCTAACTAAATCAGTGTCATAAAATGACTAAACTACAAATTTGGAACTGTGATTATTTAGTCATTCATTAATTTATTCATTCATTCATTATCCTCAACCGCTTATCCCCACATTGGCATTGACATTGGGTGAGAGGCGGGGCACACCCTGGACAATCACAGGGCTGACACACAGAGACAGACAATCACGCTCTCTAACCCTAACCCTAACCCCACACACGAATGGATAATTTAGAGGCACCAATTAAACCTAAGTGCATGTTTTTGGACTGTGGGAGGAAGCCGGAGAACCCAGAGAGAACCCACACTGACACATGGAGAACATACACAGAAGAGCCACAGGCCGGATCTGTGATTATTAATTAACTTAATAATTAGAAACAAATTACCATATCAATATTTAGTTCATTTTGTTTATCGTTTATTTACAAGAAAGCAATGTGAAACCAAACCAGTGTTAAGTACTGTACTTCAGGACAAGTCTGAGGTACTTGTAACAGTTATTTACACACATTTTAGGGGGAATATAGTACTTTTTTTACTCCACTGCATTTATTTGACATTTGGTTTTACTTTCAATTAAATATATTGTATTAAAACATTTAGTGCTCATGAATGATGATGTTTTGTTATAAATAAAACTACCCTGAAGTGTACTCAAGTAGAGCAACTGGATGATTAGTCGATTAATCAATTAATCAATTGACAGAACACTTTCTGGCAACTATTTCCCTTTAAACATAAATAATATTTCATCATATGACTGACCAAAGAATCAATATTATATGGTTATCATGATATGAAACTAGATATAGTTTTACATTTTGGACATCGTAATATTGTTAGTGTTGCCTTCTCTTCACTGGTTTACAGGCTGCGCTATATTAAAATGATGTTATTTTATGAACTTATCAGACTGTTTTATTATTTGCCTTTACCCACTTAACCTTTATACCCACATTACTGATGTTTGTCCATCAAAAATCTTATTGTGTAAATAAATATCATGTGAAAACACTAGAAGTCATCCATACAATATCACCCGAATATCAATATCCAGGTTCATATTACATACATTGACTTCAATAACATTTTAAATGTAGTACTAAATTTACTTGTAATGGATTATTTTTACAGTGAGCTATTTTTACTTTTTACTTAAAGAAAGGATCTGAAAACGTACTCCACCGCTGTGTTTAACAGTGAAATTATTGCCAATCTTGGCTTTTTTTAATAAGAACCTGAGGCACTGACTACTTTAGCTTGAGAATTCATATCTGGATGATATTTCACAGCTTTGCTGAAGGCTCATATTCACACATTTCTATGTCATATTGAGCTTAACTGGTAGATATTGTTTACAACTGAAGTTTATTCTTGCACCCACAGTAAAACACAGTGTTATTGTCCAAGACAATTTGTCACTTATGTTTGTTTTTTTTCTTCCACAGTTATTTTCCTCTGGTCTTTATTGCCAGAGTTCTCCAGAGTTTGATGATCTGTTTGGTTTCTCTGTGGAGAAAGTGCTGACTGAAGTGAAACGAGGATCCAAACTGGTAAAGATTATTGACATTTGTCAAATATGAATAGACCTACCCCATTAACTGTGTCAACTCTGGGAGCATTGTTTGTTTTTTTTACTCATTTGTTTGCTTAAGTTCTGTGACAAGTGCAAGAAAAAGGGCGCCACTGTTGGGTGTGAAGTTAAGCGCTGCAAGAAGTCTTACCACTACCCGTGTGCTGTTTCTGCAAACGCCACAATCATTGAGAATACAAAAGAAGAAAAATATGTGTGAGTCCAACACGTTTGCCTGTATGTCTAGAAAATGGACATCTTTTTTTTTTTTTTACTTTGGTTTGATTGTAAAACTGTTTTTTTCCTTCTACAGGTTGTACTGTTACAATCATGATCCACAAAAACAAGGTTTGAGGAATTTTTGCCTTTCTTCCTGTCAACACTTTTTGCAGTGTATGACGTGTTAAATTTTTTATTTTTCACTTCACCAGAAATCAACGGCTTTGTAAATGGACACACTTCATCGTCAAAAAAGGCCCGAACTCGGAAAAAAAATCCCATCGAAGTCGGACCATCCAAGGTTTGATTGATGGAACTATTTACATAAATTCATGGCAAATCACTTAAAACTGCAAATCCTAAAAAAAGGAGGTATGTCTCTTACTCAGTTGAATGTTGTTGCCTTTTTGGACATCACTCGAGCAGGAGGAAATAGTGCATTTGTTGGGGACTATTTTCAGAGACAGATTAATACCCATTTTCTGCCCTTCACAGCAGCATGATGGTGTATGTCAGACCTAAAATAACTCAATACAGAACATTTTTATTTACATTTCTGTGTTTATTTCTACAAGTAAATGGTTAGTTGTTGAAATCTCCAAAGACACAGGAGAGTTTCACCTGGCCCAAATGTGTGTTATCCAAGTAACGATATCCCTTTTTATTTTCACGAGGTTTATTGCCTTGCCTGTGAGAAGACTGAAGGACATATTTGCTTGGAAAGTTTGTCTAATAGCATTGTTATGTAAGTATATTCTTTATAATCCTATAACTATACAATTATCTGTCTCTTAACATCAATATCTGATCATGTTGTAACAACACGTGACATGTGCTTTCAGGTTTTACTGTGACAAACATGCTCCTGCATCAAAAAAGGGGAACAGCAGTGGTAAGCTCACAGCACACGTGTGTCTCGTGTCTTTGAAGTTGTTTTTCTTCTTAGTATAACAGATGAAATCTCTTTCTACCTGACAGGTGATTCTACACCAGCTCAACAAACGTCTTTGTACAGCAGCGACTCCAACTCCTCCACCAGCGCGCCACGTTCATCTTCCAAGGTCTACATATTATTCATAGTCACCGTAATAAAGCTTTTTTATGCTATTTCATCTGCTTTAAGGGGGGATTGTAATCATTCTGCTTTCGCTTTACAGAAACGGTTGAATTCCAGTGGCAAGTAAGTTTCTGATACTTTTCATGCTTGATTTTGCTGTTTTTTAAGTTTCATTCAGTGTTTTGAAACATTTCTGTAAAGTTAGTAGCATCTCATGCTTTTAAAAGAAATATTAACACTTTATACCTTCAGGTTGCAGTTCCACAAAATACTTTGAACACTACACCATCTGTACATTAAAACTAGAACAGATATGTCGGTTGACAGATATTATTATTATTTATTATATAGGTATTATATTATTGGTGGGTTTCAGCGTATATGATGTCAGAAACTTTTAAAGCAAAAATGCATAATATATCATGCCAAAAATGTTGCTTGGTGTGATTTAGTAATGTTAGCTTTTCATTGTTAAATATTTTTTTTAAAATAGTCAGTAATTGACTTAAACTGTAATGACTTTTATTTTGCTATTTTATTCCTATTTATTCTTTATTTTCTCAGTTATCATTTATAGAATTGGCTGACAACTTAATTCATTGTTTTGGTAATTCAATGTTAGATATTATTTAATAAAGTTTTATGACGACTATATCAGTGAGGCTCTAGTTACAACTGTTATAACTGCTGATCTCTCTATCACAGACAGGAAGGGACGCCCTCTAAACATAAATGTAAAAGCCGGCATGTGATAGACTCTTCAGAGTCAGGTGAACCTACTTTCAATACATGACAGAATATAACTTATTTAAGACTCTTGTGTGAAGCGGTTAACACACAGATTCTCTTGATTTCCCTTTTCTGACAGACGAGAATGGACCTGATTCAGAAATGGCCCCTTTAGAGACGGATATAGACGAGAGTGCAAACTCTATGCCAGAGTCCCAGGTAAGTCTAATCTTTTCTTATTTCTCATCATTAGAGGCTGAAGATGTTAAATAATCTGATATTAATTTTCCTTCTCTTTCATGTGTTTTTCCACCACTTTCTTTGACTGTGCTTCAGTTGATAAGGTGAGATCACACCTCTGTAATTAACTGAAAATAAGTTTATTTTTTAGGATATTTAGTGTGCAATAATTTATGCATTATACATTCTGTAACCTTGTTGAAGCCACAAATTTAATGCTGGCTCGAGTATGTGCTTTGTTACAGTCCAACATGTTCCATATCAATATAACACAACCACAAACTATAGCCTGTAGCACGACCACAGGGTTTAAGTATCACCTAACAGTGTAAACAACTGTTTAAAATGATTTTAAACCAAATTTAAAAGATTGTTTGGATTGCTTTAAGGTGGTTTCTTTTTTGTGTGATCAGTGTAAAAATATCAATAGAGGATAAGTGTTTAATGTTCTCCTCACAGAAATCCAACTGAGAGTCCCACTGGGTCTGCTTCGGGTAGGCTGCCACAGCAGATTCAGTGTATATAAAGCATGTGGCCAACTCATAATATGCAGATAATTTGCAAACTCCTACTGTCTCTCATAGGAAATCAAATGGAGAGAAAGAGCAGAGATGAGAATAAAGATGAAGATGAAACTGTCATGCATTCAGTAAGTTGTTATATTTAGTCTTGCTTTCAAATGTTTTTTTCTCTCTGATACAAAAAGTTGTTAACTTGTGGCTTCATGAAGCTAATTTGGTATTAATCTTCAGCTTTATCCAGATTTATATGACTCCTATACAGTGTATCACTGTATAGGAGTCAGCTGTATTGCTGTATTGACTCAGCTCTGTGCTTCCTCTCAGGATACTGATTCAGAGAGTTTGCTGCTTCCTGTTCCAGCCTCATGTCAAACTGAAACAAACTTGTTTCCCAGAGTGGTTTTGGTTGAGTCAAAGACAGAGGCGGCACAGAACGAAGATGGAGGTAGTTTTTACTCTGCTGTTTGTTTCACATGCAGTCAGATGACAACGTGTGTGTTAGGAAAATTGAATGTAAATTCAGTATGTAAATATAACCAGTATTTAGATACTGATTGTGGTCGTCAACCAGAATTTGGTATCGGTACCTAAGAACCTTTTACAGGGCTTTGTTCTCTAATGACAAAATAGTAATTTCAGATGTAAAAAAGTAAGTCTTAACTTCTCAATTTCAACTTGAAACAGGTTCTTTCTTTGTCTTGTCACATTCATATAGATGTAAGGTTTGTTTTGTTGTTTTTTTACATTTTTGGACATACAATAATATAGTGGGGTTTTTTTTAAATGTTTTTGAACATACTATACCATAACCATGATCAAGATACTATTTAAAAGCATTTTTAGCCATTTTTGGACAAACTATAATATATTGTAAAATAACATTTTGTACTTGTAATAATGTGCCTTGTGATGACAGTGACCTGTAATACTCCTACAGGTACAGAGAGGATATCCATGGGTTAAATATTGAAATATATACTAGGACACAGCTCTTTTCTAGTGATCTAGTGTTGCAGGAATTTTGCAAATAACAGAAGCGTAAGCTGTGATAACACATGGAGCCATGTCTTTTTTCAGGGTCCAGTCCTGAACACACCACTGGACCCTCTGTTCCACACCAGAGCTCTGCTGGACCTTCTTCCTCTCCTGACCACCTAAAACCTCTCAGTGTTTCCGGCTTACCCCCGTGCACCAGCTCAGCCACTTCCCCGCCTCCTCTTGAAATCGTCTGTATATCCCTCCTGTCCCCTCCCTCTTCTCCTCCTGTGGCTCCTCCCTCAGACCCAGAGCCAACCATCAACTCCACCAAGTTCTGGAGAAACTGCAACACTGCAGGATGCACACAGGCCATCTTCACCAATTTCATTAACGAGATGAACGACATCTCCAGCAGAATTCAGTCGGACCAGGCCAGCCAGGATGGTGAGGGACTGTCGCAGCATCTCTGTCTCAGCCTTATTTATGTTTTCAACACTGGAATATAATGCACCCTTGCTTGTTTTCCACAGATTATGATCTTGCACTATCAGTGATAACAGCTTCTGGAAAACTGTCACAGCTTGTGGCCAAGCAGCAGGAAGGTGAGGTAACTCTTGTGTGGCTCAGGAGAGAAATGTATGTTGTTTGCTTACACACAAATAAAGTCAAGTGTAGTTGCTACTGTACTATGATTTATTCATTTTTAACTTTTTATACGGCATATTATACAATAACTTTTTTATTGACATTCAATATGACATAATATACAATTACTTTTTAAAAAAACGTTTTTGATAACATACAGACTTCTTACACACTTTGACTGTTATTTTACTCTCTTTTTTTCCATTACAATATGGCGGGGGTTTTTTGGAGGGGGGGGATTTGGACATTCTATAATGTGGGTTTTTTTTCTATTTTTGGACATTATATAATGTGCTGTTTTTTTATGTGAAAAATAATGTCACAGATAAACACCATATTTTGGGATAAATGCCCCCCCTCAAGTCATACATCGATTTTTTTCTAAAAAATGGTCAAATTTTAAAATGCCTAAAAATGCTAGAAATTGCCTTATTATAATCTGTTGATACATATTGGCCAGAAATGGCTAATTTTGTATACTTGACTAAAATTTACAAATAATAATGAAAAAATATGAAAATTATATATCAATGTGTTGGTCATGAGTTGCCTTAAAAGGTGAAAAAAAAAAGCTGGTAATATTTTTTTCCACATGTCCTAAAACCAGTCTAATGTCATGGGGTCCTTTTTGACCCCTGAGGAGCACAGGTGCTATAAAAAATTATAAAACACGTAAAAATGTATGAAGAAAGTTGAAATTTATATTCTCTATAAAGGATGCAGAGGGGCACATAAGCAATTCTATGAAAGTCAACCTATATTAATCGTATGTTGGATCAAAAAGGACCCCAAGAGTACAGGAGGGTTAAAAAAAGGTAAAGTGACAATAGTCATGGGCTCTAGAGATCTAAAGTCGTTTGGCCTGCAGGAAGCTGTCCCTGAGCCTGGTGGTCCGAGACAGGAACATGCACTTCCTGTAGTCCACAATCAGCTGAAGTTGAGAGTGAGATAGTGTTTGTTGTCCTGCCACCAAGTTGACAGGCATTGATCATGGATGTGTTTGGCAACACAGTTGTGCAAAGGGAGTACATGAACAGGAGAGGGCTGAGCCTGTAGCCTTGAGGGGCTCCGGTGTTGAGTGTCAGGGTGGAGGACGTGGTGCTGTCTGCAAGTTAGGAAGGTCAGCATCCAAACACATCCATTGTTTAATGCCCGGTCTCTGAGCTTGATGATGAACCTAAACTATAGTGTATGAACACTTACACATAGTTTTTTCCTCGATTTATGTATTCCGCTCAGTTTCTTTGATACATTTCTGGAATCATCGTGAACATTTGCTGAACAGTTTAGTGCATTTCTTGAAACAATTTGTACAAAATGGAAAAACACAATGGAGTACCTGCAAAATACTTAGTGAATTTCTCAAAGGTAAAAATGAATGTCAATGAACATGTCTGTGCCACCACAATAACAAGTCCTTGTGTCATTGGCAAGAAAGTGAAAATGCTCAGCCATGTTGTCGATAAAACAGAATACTCTGAAGGTATTTTTTGATAAACTATGTCTGAGATTTTGATGAAAATTATTGAAAATGCACATGACTGCACTTGTTCTATGACATATACCTATTACAGCAAAGTTACACATTACTGTATGTGGGAGACGGTCTTCACATTTACGCCTTTACAGTCTGTGCTGTAATTTGTTGACAGTCCGTGTCAACAGAAAAGAAAAAAGACTTTCCATAGAACAAACAATGCAAATATTTTCTTCACCTGTTTGGTCTCATAGAATGGATGTCAACAGGAGGTGAACAACTTCTTGTTTTTACAGAGTTACAAAGGAAACAAGTGGAGCTGAAAAAGGCAGCAGCAGCTATGAAGGAGGTCGTCTCAGCACTGAGGAGATGAGGCTGATATCAGAGATTACGGTTCACTTTCCCTCCTTTTTTTTGCCTGTGAATCCCACATATTTCACATGACTCACATGGACATTTTTTTTAGCATTTTATACAAACTGTATTTATGTGATGTAATTGTAATTGATTTTGCTTTAGTATTTAAGATAATTGAAGGTGCTGGATGTGGAACGACAAAACTGCACCAATACTTTTGAAAATTCAAAAGGTACTTAAACTTAAACTTGACTTGTTACAATTTGATCTCAGATTTCAGCCTGTGATAATGATGTTTATACAAATCAGTTGTAAATGGTGGTTACCTTTAGAAAAGATGTCATGATAGGAATGTGTTATTATAAAAACCCAGCACTGAACTCGAAAGAATGTTGAGTCTTGAAAACACATTCAAGATAACGAGCTGAACCAAGTTTGACTGAAAAATTGTAATGTTGTGTTTTTAAAAATGACTTTGTTGTATTGTTGTACTGAAGTATTTTTCTTTTTATAATGTTGAGCTGAACCATTAGCACTTCTTTCAGACACTTCAAGATATTTTATTGTATACGGTTCATTGTAGATTTTGTCGCTGTGTTTTAGGGGTGTCACAATTACAATACTAAATCAAAACCAATGAAAACTAGGACTGCGCGCAGTACTGAACGGGCCCTCGCAGTACACGCGTGTCGGGGCATGCTGCCGTCTGGGTTTGTGCGTTACAGGGGCCAGTCTATACCACCCCTATGAATTTCATTGCCTTAAGTCTTATGGTATGGGCACAGTGGCACTTATTAAATTAAACTGCCGCCAGAGCGCCACCTAGGGGCCGATCAATAAAACCTTCAAGGGTTATCCTCAGGAGGGCATTGGCAATAAGTATACCAAATTTGGTGTTAATCCGACCAACCGCTTTTGAGATATAAAATACTTCAATTTAAAGAGCGCCACCTAGTGGTCGTCGGCCAAAATTTTGCGGCGAGCCTCAGGGGCTCATGGGGAAGTAGTAACCTGAGTTTCATGTCATTCAGACACACCAATGTGGAGATATGCAACACTTTGTGTTTTGTGTTGAAAATAGCGCCACCTGCAGGAAGTTGTTATTTAATAACTTGAGTATTCTTTGGGTAATCAAAATTCTTTTAATAACTTTTTGTCATGAGGGTCCATAGATGCTGTGTGCAAAGTTTGGTGCAAAACGATGAAATTGCCTAGGAGGAGTTCGAAAAAGTAGGTTTGCGACATTTCGCGAATTTGCGAAAAAAAACTCCAGGCGAAAATGGGCGTGGCTTATATCACGAGATTCAGCACAACTCAGTGAACGCGTGGATATAAGTTTTTTGAATGTGCGATGAAGTATGTGGGAGTTATTAGCCAAAACGCACTTTCCATTATTATAGCGCCACCTAGTGGTGAAAATTCAGGATGACAAGAGATTATAAAATTTTTCGGCAGTTGTGAGTTATATTTAAAGTTTCATGAGTTTTGGGGTATGTTCAGGCAGTGAAATATGCGATCATTTTGGACAAAGAATAAAAATAACTAGGACTGCGCGCAGTACTGAACGGGCCCTCGCAGTACACGCGTGTTGGGGCATGCTGCTGTCGGGGTGTGTGCGTTACAGGGGACAGTCTATACCACCCCTATGAATTTCATTGCCTTAAGTCTTATGGTCTGGGCACAGTGGCACTTATTAAATTAAACTGCCGCCAGAGCGCCACCTAGGGGCCGATCAATAAAACCTTCAAAGGTTATCCTCAGGAGGGCATTGACAATAAGTATACCAAGTTTGGTGTTAATCCGATCAACCGATTTGGAGATATAAAATACTTCAATTTAAAGAGCGCCACCTAGTGGTCATCGGCCAAAATTTTGCAGCGAGCCTCAGGGGCTCATGGGGAAGTAGTAACCTGAGTTTCATGTCATTCAGACACACCAATGTGGAGATATGCAACACTTCGTGTTTTGTGCTGAAAATAGCGCCACCTGCAGGAAGTTGTTATTTAATAACTTGAGTATTCTTTGGGTAATCAAAATTCTTTTAATAACTTTTTGTCATGAGGGTCCATAGATGCTGTGTGCAAAGTTTGGTGCAAAACGATGAAATTGCCTAGGAGGAGTTCGAAAAAGTAGGTTTGCGACATTTGTCGAATTTGCGAAAAAAAACGGTAGGCGAAAATGGGAGTGGCCTATATCACGAGATTCAGCACAACTCAGTGAACGCGTGGATATAAGTTTTTTGAATGTGCGATGAAGTATGTGGGAGTTATTAGCCAAAACGCACTTTCCTTTATTATAGCGCCACCTAGTGGTGAAAATTCAGGATGACAATAGATTATAAAATTTTTCGCCAGGTGTGACTTATATTTAAAGTTTCATGAGTTTTGGGGTATGTTCAGGCAGTGAAATATGCGATCATTTGGGTACGAGAAAAATAATAAAAAGAACTAGGCCTGTAAACAGGACTGAACGGGACCGAGCCGAGTGGAGCCGTCGGGGGAGGCCAAGTTGGCGGAGCCCACGTCGGGCGCGGTGCTGTGGGCTCAGTCCCACTGGGCGCGGGGTAGGGGTAAAACATGTTACTTGCTGTTTCCAGCAGGGGGCGCTATGACTGTGTATCACTATTGACACGTGGGTGTGTTCCGGGCTGGACCCTAATCACGTGTGTGAAATGTGGGACAGATTGGACAAGATATTGTCAAGTTATCCAGTCTTGTTTTAGATGCCGAGACGCCATATTTTGCTGCCATGCCACGCCCACATAGTGTGACCGTCGGTAAAGCTTTCAATAACTTTTGATCCCAAAGGTCTGGTGATGCTACGGACCAAGTTTGAAGTAAATGGGGTGCAATCTGTAGCAGGAGTTCGTTAAAGTATACAGTGTGGAAATGGGTAAAATAGATGAAGTGTGTGATATTCAAACCAAGATGGCAGAGTTCCTGTTGGGTTTGAGGTATGGGTCCAAGAGGCTTTTTGGTGCGTCTCCACATGATTCATATGTCTGCCAAATTTTGTGGCTCTACGTGAAACCTACTGCTGGGGCTAGGTGTAGAACATGTTACTTCCTGTTGCCAGTGGGGGGCGCATTGACTGTGTGTCAACATTGACACGTGGGTGTGTTCAAGGCTGGCCCCTCATCAGGTGTGAGAAATTTGGGACAGATTGGACAATGTATGGTGAAGTTATCCAGTCTGGTGTTAGATGGCGAGACGCCATATTTAGCTGGCATGCCACGCCCACATAGTGTGAAGGGCAGTAAAGGTTTTGATAAGTTGTGTTCCCCAAGGGCTTGTGATGATACTGACCAAGTTTGAAGTAAATGGGCTGAAATCTGTTGGAGGAGTTATGTAAAGTATGCAACGTGGTCATTTTATGAAAGGGGGCGTGTATAAGGCATAAGGGGCGGGGCTTTATGAGATATTGTTATTTCGAAGTGTTAAGGGCTGGACTCTGATTAGGCATGAGACGTTTGGAGCAGATCGGACAAAGTATGGAAAAGTGACAAGGATGTTGTGTTTTATGGCGAGACGCCATATTTTGCCGCCATGCCACGGCCACATAGTGTGACTGGCGGTAAAGCTTTCAATAACTTTTGGTCCCAAAGGCGTTGTGATGGTACTGACCAAGTTTGAAGAGAATTGAGTGAAATCCGTAGGAGGAGTTCGTTAAAGTATGCGGCATGGAAATGGGCAAAAACAGCAGGAAACGGCATGTTTGACTCAAAATAGCGGACTTCCTGTACGTTTTAGGGTATGGGTTCTTGTTACATTTCGGTGCGTCTTGCCATGATACACGTACGTAAAAAATTTGGTGTCTCTATGACATTCCTGTGCGAGGGGCTGAATTTTCTTGACTTTCAAGGGGGCGCTGTTGAGTCATTTTGCCACGCCCATTCCCGGGAGCACTAGAATACGTAAATTTCAGCGGAGATTTATGTCTATTCCAAAAATGGTGAGTTTTTGAATATGATAAAGGCCCCAAAAAGGCGATTACTTTTCTTGAAGAAAAAGTATAACAAGCAGTACTGAACGGGCCCTCGCAGAGTGGAGCCGTCGGAGGAGGGCACGTCGGGGGAGGCCACATCGGGTGCGGCAATGTGGGCTCAGTCCCTATGCGTCCCAAATGGCGTGTCTCCTACCACTGTGCTCAGGGTAGGTGTAAAACATAATTCTTGCTGTAGCCAGCAGGGGGCGCTATGACTGTGTGTAACTATTGACACCTGGGTGTGTCCCGGGCTGGACCCTAATCACGTGTGTGAAATTTGGGACAGATTGGACAATGTATGGTCAAGTTATGCAGTCTCGTCTGTTATGGCGAGATGCCATATTTTGGCGGCATGCCACGCCCACATAGTGTGACCGTCGGTAAAGCTTTCAATAACTTTTGATCCCAAAGGCCTTGTGATGGTACTGACCAAGTTTGAAGTCCATGGGGTGAAATCTGTAGCAGGAGTTCGTTAAAGTATGCAACCTGGAAATGGCCAAAAACGATGACAAGTGCGATATTCAAACCAAGACGGCGGACTTCCTGTTGGGTTTGAGGTATGGGTCCAAGAGGCTTTTTGGTGCGTCTCCACATGATTCATATGTGTACCAAATTTTGTGTCTCTACGTGAAACCTAATGCTGGGGCTAGGCGTTAAAGTTGTTACTTCCTGTTGCCAGCAGGGGGCGCTATGACTGTGTGTCAATATTGACATGTGGGGATGTTCATGGCTGGACCCTTATCACGTGTAAGAATTTTGGGCCAGATGAGACAATGTATGGTGAAGTTATACAGTCCCGTGTTTCATGGCGAGACGCCATATTTTGCCGGCATGCCACGCCCACATAGTGTGACCGTTGGTAAAGCTTTCAATAACTTTTGATCCCAAAGGCCTTGTGATGCTACTGACCAAGTTTGAAGTAAATCGGGTGAAATTTGTAGGAGGAGTTCGTTAAAGTATGCGGCATGGAAATGGGCAAAAACAGCAGGAAATGCCATTTTCGATCCAAGATGGCCGACTTCCTGTACGTTTTAGGGTATGGGTTCTTGAGACTTTTTGGTGCGTCTTGCCATGATACATGTATGTAGAAAATTTCGTGCCGATACGACATTCCTGTGCGAGGGGCTGAATTTTCTTGACTTTCAAGGGGGCGCTGTTGAGTCATTTTGCCACGGCCATTCCCGCGATCACTAGAATATGTAAATTTCAGCGGAGATTTATGTATATTCCAAAATTGGTGAGTTTTTGAATATGATAAAGCCCCCAAAAAGGCGATTTACTTTTGGGAAAAAAAAAAATAATAAACAGACCAGTTTCAATAGGGTCCTCGCACCGTTAGTGCTCGGTCCCTAATAATCATTAGAAATACAATAGGGACCTCGCAGGTCGTTGCCTGCTCGGGCCCTAATAAAAATAACTAGGACTGCGCGCAGTACTGAACGGGCCCTCGCAGTACACGCGTGTCGGGGCATGCTGCCGTCGGGGTTTGTGCGTTACAGGGGCCAGTCTATACCACCCCTATGAATTTCATTGCCTTAAGTCTTATGGTCTGGGCACAGTGGCACTTATTAAATTAAACTGCCGCCAGAGCGCCACCTAGGGGCCGATCAATAAAATCTTCAAGGGTTATCCTCAGGAGGGCTTTGACAATAAGTATACCAAGTTTGGTGTTAATCCGACGAACCGATGTGGAGACATAAAATACTTCAATTTAAAGAGCGCCACCTAGTGGTCATCGCCCAAAATTTTGCATCGAGCCTCAGGGGCTCATGGGGAAGCAGCAACCTGAGTTTCATGTCATTCAGACACACCAATGTGGAGATATGCAACACTTTGTGTTTTGTGTTGAAAAGAGCGCCACCTGCAGGAAGTTGTTATTTAATAACTTGAGTATTATTTGAGTAATCAAAATTCTTTTAATAACTTTTTGTCATGAGGGTCCATAGATGCAGTGTGCAAAGTTTGGTGCAAAACAATGAAATTGCCTAGGAGGAGTTCGAAAAAGTAGGTTTGCGACATTTCGCGAATTTGCGGAAAAAAACTCCAGGCGAAAATGGGAGTGGCTTATATCACGAGATTCAGCACAACTCAGTGAACGCGTGGATATGAGTTTTTTGAATGTGCGATAAAGTATGTGGGAGTTATTAGCCAAAACGCACTTTCCTTTATTATAGCGCCACCTAGTGGTGGAAATTCAGGATGACAATAGATTATAAAATTTTTCACCATGTGTGATTTATATTTAAAGTTTCATGAGTTTTGGGGTATGTTCAGGCAGTGAAATATGCGATCATTTGGGAAGAAGAATAATAAAAATAATAATAATAATTAATTGCCTTAAGTCTTATGGTCTTGGCACAGTGGCACTCATTAAAATAAACTGCCGCCAGAGCGCCACCTAGGGGCCGATCAATAAAATCTTCAAGGGTTATCCTCAGGAGGGCATTGACAATAAGTATACCAAGTTTGGTGTTAATCTGACCAACCAATTTGGAGATATAAAATACTTTAATTTAAAGAGTGCCACCTAGGGGTAATCGGCCAAAATTTTTCAGCGAGCCTCAGGGGCTCATGGGGAAGTAGTAACCTGAGTTTCATGTCATTCAGACACACCAATGTGGAGATATGCAACACTTTGTGTTTTGTGTTGATAATAGCGCCACCTGCAGGAAGTTGTTATTTAATAACTTGAGTATTCTTTGAGTAATCAAAACTCTTTTAATAACTTTTTGTTATGAGGGTCCATAGATGTTGTGTGCAAAGTTTGGTGCAGAACGATGAAATTGCCTAGGAGGAGTTCGAAAAAGTAGGTTTGCGACATTTCGCGAATTTGCGAAAAAAAACGGTAGGCGAAAATGGGAGTGGCCTATATCACGAGATTCAGCACAACTCAGTGAACGCGTGGATATAAGTTTTTTGAATGTGTGATAAAGTATGTGGAAGTTATTAGCCTAAACGCACTTTCCTTTATTATAGCGCCACCTAGTGGTGAAAATTCAGGATGACAATAGATTATAAAATTTTTCGCCAGGTGTGACTTATATTTAAAGTTTCATGAGTTTTGGGGAATGTTCAGGCAGTGAAATATGCGATCATTTTGGACAAAGAATAAAAATAATAATAATAAATAATCATTCGAAATACAATAGGGACCTCGCAGGTCGTTGCCTGCTCGGGCCCTAAAAATAACTAGGACTGCGCGCAGTACTGAACGGGCCCTCGCAGTACACGCGTGTTGGGGCATGCTGCCGTCGGGGTTTGTGCGTTACAGGGGCCAGTCTATACCACCCCTATGAATTTCATTGCCTTAAGTCTTATGGTCTGGGCACAGTGACACTTATTAAATTAAACTGCCGCCAGCGCGCCACCTAGGGGCCGATCAATAAAACCTTCAAGGGTTATCCTCAGGAGGGCATTGACAATAAGTATACCAAGTTTGGTGTTAATCCAACCAACCGATTTGGAGATATAAAATACTTCAATTTAAAGAGCGCCACCTAGTGGTAATCGTCCAAAATTTTGCGGCGAGCCTCAGGGCCTCATGGGGAAGTAGTAACCTGAGTTTCATGTCATTCAGACACACCAATGAGGAGATATGCAACATTTCGTGTTTTGTGTTGAAAATAGCGCCACCTGCAGGAAGTTGTTATTTAATAACTTGAGTATTCTTTGGGTAATCAAAATTCTTTTAATAACTTTTTGTCATGAGGGTCCATAGATGCTCTGTGCAAAGTTTGGTGCAAAACGATGAAATTGCCTAGGAGGAGTTCGAAAAAGTAGGTTTGCGACATTTTGCGAATTTGCGAAAAAAAACTCCAGGCGAAAATGGGCGTGGCTTATATCACGAGATTCAGCACAACTCAGTGAACGCGTGGATATAAGTTTTTTGAATGTGCGATGAAGTATGTGGGAGTTATTAGCCAAAACGCACTTTCCATTATTATAGCGCCACCTAGTGGTGAAAATTCAGGATGACAATAGATTATAAAATTTTTCGCCAGTTGTGAGTTATATTTAAAGTTTCATGAGTTTTGGGGTATGTTCAGGCAGTGAAATATGCGATCATTTTGGACAAAGAATAAAAATAACTAGGACTGCGCGCAGTACTGAACGGGCCCTCGCAGTACATGCGTGTCGAGGCATGCTGCCGTCAGGGTTTGTGCGTTACAGGGGCCAGTCTACACCACCCCTATGAATTTCATTGCCTTAAGTGTTATGGTCTGGGCACAGTGGCACTTATTAAATTAAACTGCCGCCAGAGCACCACCTAGAGGCCGATCAATAAAACCTTCAAGGGTTATCCTCAGGAGGGTATTGACAATAAGTATACCAAGTTTGGTGTTAATCCGACCAACCATTGTGGAGATATAAAATACTTCAATTTAAAGAGCACCACCTAGTGGTCATCGCCCAAAATTTTGCAGAGAGCCTCAGGGGCTCATGGGGAAGTAGTAACCTGAGTTTCATGTCATTCAGACACACCAATGAGGAGATTTGCAACACTTCGTGTTTTGTGTTGAAAATAGCGCCACCTGCAGGAAGTTGTTATTTAATAACTTGAGTATTCTTAGGGTAATCAAAATTCTTTTAATAACTTTTTGTCATGAGGGTCCATAGATGCAGTGTGCAAAGTTTGGTGCAAAACGATGAAATTGCCTAGGAGGAGTTCGAAAAAGTAGGTTTGCGACATTTCGCGCATTTACGAAAAAAAACCGTAGGCGAAAATGGGCGTGGCCTATATCACGAGATTCAGCACAACTCAGTGAACGCGTGGATATAAGTTTTTTGAATGTGCGATGAAGTATGTGGGAGTTATTAGCCAAAACGCACTTTCCTTTATTAAAGCGCCACCTAGTGGTGGAAATTCAGGATGACAATAGATTATAAAATTTTTCACCATGTGTGACTTATATTTAAAGTTTCATGAGTTTTTGGATATGTTCAGGCAGTGAAAAATGCGATCATTTCGTCACGAGAATAAAAAAAATAATAATAAATAATCATTCGAAATACAATAGGGACCTCGCAGGTCGTTGCCTGCTCGGGCCCTAATAATAAATAATCATTCGAAATACAATAGGGACCTCGCAGGTCGTTGCCTGCTCGGGCCCTAACTAGGACTGCGCGCAGTACTGAACGGGCCCTCGCAGTACACGCGTGTCGGGGCATGCTGCCGTCAGGGTTTGTGCGTTACAGGGGCCAGTCTAGACCACCCCTATGAATTTCATTGCCTTAAGTCTTATGGTCTGGGCACAGTGGCATTTTTTAAATTAAACTGCCGCCAGAGCGCCAACTAGGGGCCGATCAATAAAACCTTCAAGGGTTATTCTCAGGACGGTATTGACAGTAAGTATACCAAGTTTGGTGTGAATCCGACCAACCGATTTGGAGATATAAAATACTTCAATTTAAAGAGCGCCACCTAGTGGTCATCGTCCAAAATTTTGCACAGAGCCTCAGGGGCTCATGGGGAAGTAGAAACCTGAGTTTCATGTCATTCAGACTCACCAATGTGGAGATATGCAACACTTTGTGTTTTGTGTTGAAAATAGCGCCACCTGCAGGAAGTTGTTATTTAATAACTTGAGTATTCTTTGGGTAATCAAAATTCTTTTAATAACTTTTTGTCATGAGGGTCCATAGATGCTGTGTGCAAAGTTTGGTGCAAAATGATGAAATTGCCTAGGAGGAGTTCGAAAAAGTAGGTTTGCGACATTTCGCAAATTTGCGAAAAAAAACGGTAGGCGAAAATGGGAGTGGCCTATATCACGAGATTCAGCACAACTCAGTGAACGCGTGGATATAAGTTTTTTGAATGTGTGATAAAGTATGTGGAAGTTATTAACCTAAACGCACTTTCCTTTATTATAGCGCCACCTAGTGGTGGAAATTCAGGATGACAATAGATTATAAAATTTTTCACCATGTCTGACTTATATTTAAAGTTTCATGAGTTTTGGGGTATGTTCAGGCAGTGAAAAATGCGATCATTTGGGTACGAGAAAAATAAAAATAACTAGGACTGCGCGCAGTACTGAACGGGCCCTCGCAGAGTGGAGCCGTCGGGGGAGGCGCCATCAGGGGAGGGCATATTGGACGCGGCGCTGTTGGCACAGTCCCTATGCGTACCAAATTGCGTGTCTCCTACCACTGTGCTTGTGGTTGGTGTAAAACATGTTACTTCCTGTAGCCAGCAGGGGGCACTATGACTATCTGTGAAGATGGACACGTGGGTGTGTCCCGGGCTGGACCCTAATCACGTGTGTTAAATTTGGGACAGATTGGACAATGTATGGTCAAGTTATTCAGTCTGGTGTTAGATGGCGAGATGCCATATTTTGCCGCCATGCCACGCCCACATAGTGTGACGGTCGGTAAAGATTTATACAACTTTTGATTCCAAAGGCCTTGTGATGGTACTGACCAAGTTTGAAGTAAATTGGGTGAAATCTGTAGGAGGAGTTTTGTAAAGTATGCAACGTGGCTATTTTATGAAAGGGGGCGTGGATAAAGCATAAGGGGCGGGGCTTTTTGAAATATTGTTATGTAGAAGTGTGAAGGGCTGGACTCTGATGAAGCATGAGAATTTTGGAGCAGATGGGACAAAGAATGGGGAAGTTATAACAATCTCGTGTTTTATGGCGAGACGCCATATTTTGCCGCCATGCCACGCCCACATAGTGTGACCGACGGTAAAGATTTATACAACTTTTGATCCCAAAGGCCTTGTGATGGTACTGACCAAGTTTGAAGTCAATTGGATAAAATCTGTAGGAGGAGTTCGTTAAAGTATGTGACCTGGAAATGGCCCAAAACAATGACAAGTGCGATATTCAATCCAAGATGGCCGACTTCCTGTACGTTTTCGGGTATGGGTTCTTGAGGCTTTTTGGTGCGTCTTCCCATGATACACGTATGTACCAAATTTCGTGTGTCTACGTGAAAAAAACCTATATTGTGAGGATGTTTTGAAAATTTCAAGGGGGCGCTAGTGAGTCATTTTGCAAGGTCCATTCCCGCGAATACCAGATTACGTAAATTTCAAATCTGATTTATGTATATTTCAAATATGGTGACTTTTTGAATGTGATAAAGCCCCCAAAAAGGCAATTCATTTGGGAGAAGAATAATAACTAGGACTGCGCGCAGTACTGAACGGGCCCTCGCAGTACACGCATGTCGGGGCATGCAGCCGTTGGGGTTTGTGCGTTACAGGGGCCAGTCTATACCACCCCTATGAATTTCATTGCCTTAAGTCTTGTGGTCTGGGCACAGTGGAATTTATTAAATTAAACTGCCGCCAGAGCGCCACCTAGGGGCCGATCAATAAAATCTTCAAGGGTTATCCTCAGGAGGGCATTGACAATAAGTATACCAAGTTTGGTGTTAATCCGACGAACCGATGTGGAGATATAAAATACTTCAATTTAAAGAGCGCCACCTAGTGGTCATCGCGCAAATTTTTGCAGAGAGCCTCAGGGGCTCATGGGGAAGTAGTAACCTGAGTTTCATGTCATTCAGACACACCAATGTGGAGATATGCAACACTTCGTGTTTTGTCTTGATAATAGCGCCACCTGCAGGAAGTTGTTATTTAATAACTTGAGTATTCTTTGGGTAATCAAAATTCTTTTAATAACTTTTTGTCATGAGGGTCCATAGATGCTGTGTACAAAGTTTGGTGCAAAACGATGAAATTGCCTAGGAGGAGTTCGAAAAAGTAGGTTTGCGACATTTCGCGAATTTGCCAAAAAAAACGGTAGGCGAAAATGGGAGTGGCCTATATCACGAGATTCAGCACGACTCAGTGAACGCGTGGATATAAGTTTTTTGAATGTGCGATAAAGTATGTGGGAGTTATTAGCCTAAACGCGCTTTCCTTTATTATAGCGCCACCTAGTCAGGCGCGGCGCTGTGGGCCCAGTTCCTATGCGTACCAAATCGTGTGTCTCCTACTACTCAGCTCAAAGTAGGTGTAAAACATGTTACTTGCTGTAGCCAGCAGGGGGCGCTATGACTGTGTGTGACTATTGACCCGTGGGTGTGTCCCGGGCTGGACCCTAATCACGTGTGTTAAATTTGGGACAAATTGGACAATGCATGGTCAAGTTATACAGTCTCGTGTTAGATGGCGAGACGCCATAATTTGCCGCCATGCCACGCCCACATAGAGTGACTATCGGTAAAGATTTATACAACTTTTGATCCCAAAGGCCTTGTGATGGTACTGACCAAGTTTGAAGTCAATTGGATAAAATCTGTAGGAGGAGTTCGTTAAAGTATGCGACCTGGAAATGGCCAAAAACGATGACAAGTGCGATAGTCAATCCAAGATGGCGGACTTCCTGTTGGGTTTGAGGTATGGGTCCAAGAGGCTTTTTGGTGCGTCTCCACATGAAGCACGTGTGTACCAAATTTCGTGTCTCTACGTGAAACCTACTGCTGGGGCTAGGCATAAAAGTTGTTACTTCCTGTTGCCAGCGGGGGGCGCTATGACTGTGTGTCAATATTGACACATGGATGTGTTTATGGCTGGACCCTTATCACGTGTGTGAAATTTGGGATGGATTGGACAATGTATGGTCAAGTTATGCAGTCTGGTGTTAGATGGCGAGACGCCATATTTTGCCGCCATGCCACGCCCACATTGTGTGACAGGCGGTAAAGATTTATACAACTTTTGATCCCAAAGCCCTTGTGATGGTACTGACCAAGTTTGGAGTAAATCGGATGAAATCTGTCGGAGGAGTTCGTTAAAGTATGCAACGTGGTCATTTTATGAAAGGGGGCGTGGATTAAGCATAAGGGGCGGGGCTTTATGAAATATTGTTATGTAGAAGTGTTAAGGGCTGGACTCTGATGACGCATGACAAGTTTGGACCAGATGGGACAAAGAATGGAGAAGTTATAACAATCTCGTGTTTTATGGCGCGACGCCATATTTTGCCGCCATGCCACGCCCACATAGTGTGACCGTCGGTAAAGCTTTATACAACTTTTGATCCCAAAGGCCTTGTGATGGTACTGACCAAGTTTGAAGTCAATTGGATAAAATCTGTAGGAGGAGTTCGTTAAAGTACCCAGTAAGTAAAACGATGACAAGTGCGATATTCAATCCAAGATGGCCGTCTTCCTGTACGTTTTCGAGTATGGGTTCTTGAGGCTTTTTGGTGCGTCTTCCCATGATACACGTATGTACCAAATTTCGTGTGTCTACGTGAAAAAAACCTATATTGTGAGGATGTTTTGAAAATTTCAAGGGGGCGCTAGTGAGTCATTTTGCAAGGTCCATTCCCGCGAATACCAGAATACGTAAATTTCAAATCTGATTTATGTATATTCCAAATTTGGTGACTTTTTGAATATGATAAAGCCCCCAAAAAGGCAATTCATTTGGGAGAAGAATAATAATAATAACTAGGACTGCGCGCAGTACTGAACGGGCCCTCGCAGAGTGGAGCCGTCGGGGGAGGCGCCGTCAGGGGAGGGCACATTGGACGCGGCACTGTGGGCTCAGTCCTTATGCGTACCAAATTGCGTGTCTCCTACCACTGTGCTTGTGGTAGGTGTAAAACATGTTACTTCCTGTAGCCAGCAGGGGGCGCTATGACTGTGTGTCACTATTGACCCGTGGGTATGTCCCGGGCTGGACCCTAATCACGTATGTGAAATTTGGGACAGATTGGACAATGTATGGTCAAGTTATACAGTCTTGTGTGTTATGGCGAGACGCCAAATTTTGCCGCCATGCCACGCCCACATAGTGTGACAGGCGGTAAAGATTTATACAACTTTTGATCCCAAAGGCCTTGTGAAGGTACTGACCAAGTTTGAAGAGAATTGGATGAAATCTGTAGGAGGAGTTCGTTAAAGTATGCGACCTGGAAATGGCCAAAAACGATGACAAGTGCGATATTCAAACCAAGATGGCGGACTTCCTGTTGGGTTTGAGGTATGGGTCCAAGAGGCTTTTTGGTGCGTCTCTACATGCAGCACGTGTGTACCAAATTTCGTATCTCTACATGAAACCTACTGCTGGGGCTAGGCGTTAAAGTTGTTACTTCCTGTTGCCAGCGGGGGGCGCTATGACTGTGTGTCAATATTGACATGTGGGTGTGTTCAGAGGTGGACCCTCATCACGTGTGTGAAATTTGGGACAGTTGAGACAATGTATGGTCAAGTTATACAGTTCTGTGTTTCATGGCGAGACGCCATATTTTGCCGCCATGCCACGCCCACATAGTGTGACAGGCGGTAACGATTTATACAACTTTTTATCCCAAAGGCCTTGTGATGGTACTGACCAAGTTTGAAGTCAATGGGATTAAATCTGTTGGAGGTGTTATGTAAAGTATGCAACGTGGTCATTTTATGAAAGGGGGCGTGGATAAAGCAAAAGGGGCGGGGCTTTTTAAAATATTGTTATTCAGAAGTGTTAAGGGCTGGACTGTGATGAAGCATGAGAATTTTGGACCAGATGGGACAAAGTATTGAAAAGTTATAATGACCTCGTGTTTTATGGTGAGACGCCATATTTTGGCGCCATGCCACGGCCACATAGCATGACCGTCGGTAAAGATTTATACAACTTTTGATCCCAAAGGCCTTATGATGCTACTGACCAAGTTTGAAGTCAATGGGGTGAAATCTGTAGGAGGAGTTCGTTAAAGTATGCGGCGTGGAAATGGGCCAAAACAGCAGGAAACGCCATTTTCGATCCAAGATGGCCGACTTCCTGTACGTTTTAGGGTATGGGTTCTTGAGACTTTTTGGTGCGTCTTGCCATGATACACGTATGTACCAAATTTCGTGTCTTTACGACATTCCTGTGCGAGGGGCTGAATTTTCTTGACTTTCAAGGGGGCGCTGTTGAGTCATTTTGCCACGCCCATTCCCGGGACCACTAGAATATGTAAATTTCAGTGGAGATGTATGTATATTCCAAAAATGGTGAGTTTTTGAATATGATAAAGCCCCCAAAAAGGCGATTTACTTTTAGGAAGAAAAAAAATAATAATAGACGGACCAATTTCAATAGGGTCCTCGCACCGTTAGTGCTCGGTCCCTAATAATAATAATAACTAGGACTGCGCGCAGTACTGAACGGGCCCTCGCAGAGTGGAGCCGTCGGGGGAGGCACCATCAGGGGAGGGCACATAGGACGCGGCGCTTTTGGCTCAGTCCCTATGCGTACCAAATTGCGTGTCTCCTACCACTGTGCTTGTGGTAGGTGTAAAACATGTTACTTCCTGTAGCCAGCAGGGGGCGCTATGACTGTCTGTGAAAATGGACACGTGGGTGTGTTCAGGGCTGGACTCTAATCACGTGTGTGAAATTTGGGACAGATTGGACAATGTATGGTCAAGTTATACAGTCTCGTGTGTTATGGCGAGACGCCATATTTTGCCGCCATGCCACGCCCACATAGTGTGACCGTCGGTAAAGATTTATACAACGTTTGATCCCTAAGGCCTTGTGATGCTATTGACCAAGTTTGAAGTCCATGGGGTGAAATCTGTCTGAGGAGTTATGTAAAGTATGCAACGTGGTCATTTTATGAAAGGGGGCGTGGATAAAGCATAAGGGGCGGGGCTTTATGAAATATTGTTATGTAGAAGTGTTAAGGGCTGGGCTCTGATGAAGCATGAGAAGTTTGGACCAGATGGGACAAAGAATGGAGAAGTTATAACAATCTCGTGTTTTATGGCGAGACGCCATATTTTGCCGCCATGCCACGTCCACATAGTGTGACCGACGGTAAAGATTTATACAACTTTTGATCCCAAAGGCCTTGTGATGGTACTGACCAAGTTTGAAGTCAATTGGATAAAATCTGTAGGAGGAGTTCGTTAAAGTATGCGACCTGGAAATGGCCAAAAACGATGACAAGTGCGATATTCAATCCAAGATGGCCGTCTTCCTGTACGTTTTCGAGTATGGGTTCTTGAGGCTTTTTGGTGCGTCTTCCCATGATACACGTATGTACCAAATTTTGTGTGTCTACGTGAAAAAAACCTATATTGTGAGGATGTTTTGAAAATTTCAAGGGGGCGCTAGTGAGTCATTTTGCAAGGTCCATTCCCGCGAATACCAGAATACGTAAATTTCAAATCTGATTTATGTATATTCCAAATTTGGTGACTTTTTGAATATGATAAAGCCCCCAAAAAGGCAATTCATTTGGGAGAAGAATAATAATAACTAGGACTGCAAGCAGTACTGAACGGGCCCTCGCAGAGTGGAGCCGTCGGGGGAGGAGCCGTCGGGGGAGGACACGTTAGGCGCGGAGCTGTGGGCCCAGTCCCTATGCATACCAAATCGTGTGTCTCCTACTACTTAGCTCAAAGTAGGTGTAAAACATGTTACTTGCTGTAGCCAGCAGGGGGCGCTATGACTGTGTGTCACTATTGACGCGTGGGTGTGTCCCGGGCTGGACCCTTATCACGTGTGTTAAATTTGGGACAGACTGGACAATGTATGGTCAAGTTATTCAGTCTGGTGTTAGATGGCGAGATGCCATATTTTGCCGCCATGCCACGCCCACATAGTGTGACGGTCGGTAAAGATTTATACAACTTTTGATCCCAAAGCCCTTGTGATGGTGCTGACCAAGTTTGGAGTAAATCGGATGAAATCTGTCGGAGGAGTTCGTTAAAGTATGCAACGTGGTCATTTTATGAAATGGGGCGTGGATTAAGCATAAGGGGCGGGGCTTTATGAAATATTGTTATTTAGAAGTGTGAAGGGCTGGACTCTGATGAAGCATGAGAAGTTTGGACCAGATGGGACAAAGAATGGAGAAGTTATAACAATCTCGTGTTTTATGGCGAGACGCCATATTTTGCCGCCATGCCACGCCCACATAGTGTGACAGGCGGTAAAGATTTATACAATTTTTGATCCCAAAGGTCTTGTGATGCTACTGACCAAGTTTGAAGTCAATGGGGTTAAATCTGTAGGAGGAGTTCGCTAAAGTATGCGGCGTGGAAATGGGGAAAATTCCATATTCGATCCAAGATGGCCGACTTCCTGTACATTTTAGGATATGGCTTCCACTGACTTTTTGGTGCGTCTTGCCATGATACACGTATGTACCAAATTTCGTGTGTCTACGACAAACCAGTGTGAGGATATGAAATTTAGGGGGCGCTAGTGAGTCATTTTGCCACGCCCATTCTCGCAAATACTAGAATACGTAAATTTCACGGGAGATCAAGTTATATTCCAAAAATGGTGAGTTTTGGGATATGTTAAAGGCCCCAAAAAGGCGATTCATTTGGACTAAAAATAATAATAATTCCTTCAATTTCAATAGGGTCCTCGCACCGTTAGTGCTCGGTCCCTAATAAAAAACGGATCAATTACAATAGGGTCCTTGCACCGTTAGTGCTCGGTCCCTAACTAGGACTGCGCGCAGTACTGAACGGGCCCTCGCAGTACACGCGTGTCGGGGCATGCTGCCGTCGGGGTTTGTTCGTTACAGGGGCCAGTCTATACCACCCCTATGAATTTCATTGCCTTAAGTCTTATGGTCTGGGCACAGTGGCACTTATTAAATTAAACTGCCGCCAGAGCGCCACCTAGGGGCCGATCAATAAAATCTTCAAGGGTTATCCTCAGGAGGGCTTTGACAATAAGTATACCAAGTTTGGTGTTAATCCGACGAACCGATGTGGAGATATAAAATACTTCAATTTAAAGAGCGCCACCTAGTGGTCATCGCCCAAAATTTTGCATCGAGCCTAAGGGGCTCATGGGGAAGCAGCAACCTGAGTTTCATGTCATTCAGACACACCAATGTGGAGATATGCAACACTTTGTGTTTTGTGTTGAAAAGAGCGCCACCTGCAGGAAGTTGTTATTTAATAACTTGAGTATTATTTGAGTAATCAAAATTCTTTTAATAACTTTTTGTCATGAGGGTCCATAGATGCAGTGTGCAAAGTTTGGTGCAAAACAATGAAATTGCCTAGGAGGAGTTCGAAAAAGTAGTTTTGCGACATTTCGCGAATTTGCGGAAAAAAACTCCAGGCGAAAATGGGAGTGGCTTATATCACGAGATTCAGCACAACTCAGTGAACGCGTGGATATGAGTTTTTTGAATGTGCGATAAAGTATGTGGGAGTTATTAGCCAAAACGCACTTTCCTTTATTATAGCGCCACCTAGTGGTGGAAATTCAGGATGACAATAGATTATAAAATTTTTCACCATGTGTGACTTATATTTAAAGTTTCATGAGTTTTGGGGTATGTTCAGGCAGTGAAATATGCGATCATTTGGGACCAAGAAAAATAATAAAAAAAAGAATAATCATTCGAAATACAATAGGGACCTCGCAGGTCGTTGCCTGCTCGGGCCCTAATAAAAAGAATAAACATTCGAAATACAATAGGGACCTCGCAGGTCGTTGCCTGCTCGGGCCCTAATTAGCTTTCGATATCAGTGATCAAAATCAAAAGAAGGATCAGTGAAATTTAACCAAAAAACAATCTGCTGATATTTATGAATCAGTACTTCATAATCTTAATAGCAAAGTCTTCAGTTCAAAGAAAAAATAAATATTTAAATCGAAAAAATTTATCCAGTTATGACATTTAGATTCAAAAGTAGTTGAATTGTGGATTTACAGCATTGTGACAGCCCTCCAGTTTAAACAATCATATGCATTTGTGTTATGGTACATACTTATGAATGTTGGAAGGTTTCTTCATGCCAGAAATTACTGCGCAAAGGTGGATGGAGAAGGGGAAAGATCTGAAAACACAATACGTGTGGGTTTATTGCAATTTTGACCACTATTCATGATGTCTCTAAAGACTGTTGCTCCCCAAACTTCTGGTATTTACACTTGAATTATCGTTAGTGACTTTGTTGTACTTACAGTAAATGTGTTGAATCAAGACTTAAATTCAAACTGTAATCAGGATTAATATTTGGGAGAAAAGAGCTGAAATAATGTTGCAGTTTACATTCGAGTGCTGCATCCTGAGCACCCGGAGGAGTCAGAAGTCTGTTTTGTTCACATCAATGATCATTCATGTTAAGTTTTCCTGTTCAGAATTACGTTTGTGTAACTGTTACAGTAAAGTAAAACATCTTGTCCTTTGTCTTACTCAAGGCACATCCTTCAAATAACCTTTGTCCCGAATACACAGGGAAACTGATCCAATTTTTAAATTATTCTTCCCAGTAATGAGCCCTCTCTGAAATGTAATGCTTTTAATGATTTTTTTATTAGTTCTAAATTAAACTTTCCAACAACAATCTGCAGATTGAAAAAAAAAGACTTTCTGTATACTCGTTTACATAAAAGTATTTTATTTATTTGCTTGCAAATGTCACAAAATTAAACCGGCAATTCTTAATCAATATAATCAATCAATCAAATAATCATTGATCTTGAAGTAGAAATGTCCTGCATAGAAATGAGCAGACATGTTCTTCAAAATACTCACAGCAGTAGTGCAGATGTAACAACTCAACTATAAATGTTAACACTTTAAAATATTGTTTTTAACATACAGAAAATGTTGTGGATGAAAAAGTATCATAAGAAAAATGTAATCCCAAAAGACTTAAGCTTCTGCAAGGCCACACGCCTCACTGTAAACTGACTTTTAATGGCTACATACATTTTGTTTCAGCTGGCAACCAGGTGAGTTCCACAGCCAGCTGACTCCGACTGAACTGTTGTGCAATAAAAAAACAAAGAAGATTTTTTTAATATTATGGAGTTGTAGCTACAGAAAATAACACTTTCCAACCTACGGAACCCATACATGTAACTGTATTTTCCTATCTGTAACAGTTTAAGACTGAATCTCTGGATGCTATGTAATAAAGGCTTGAAACTGCAATTTCAAAGATACTTTCCTGACACCTAAAAGTGCAAACCGCCTCATAACTCAACCTGAAAACCATGAAAACTATGATGCAGTGTTCGAGTAAAAGGGGGAAAAAAATATTTCAAACAAGTGCAAACGCTAAAGAATTAAGTTGGTCAATAATAGAAAAAGTAAAGTGATATCAGGCAACTGGCAAGAATACTTCAAGTTAACAGCGACAGAATGCCTCTCAATGCATTTCAAGTCCTGTTTTACACAATATGTGTAGATGAATAGGCAGTGAGGCACTGTGGCAAACAAGCCTTGTAGTTTTAGTATGTACAGCTCAACTAACGACACTCGTCTGGAATGAGATGAATGAGAGTTTAGACTGCGATGGTGATAATCTAAAGATATAAAGTCGGTGTATCCAGCTGTCGCTGAGGGCTCGTGGAGCCGGCTGGGAGTGCCAAAGTCCTTTTGAGGAGTCGCCACACAGCGTCCTCTGCATCTACGTTCATTGAGATCTCCGGCTGAGGTCAGTTTTTAAAGGCTCCGCAGCGGCTGGCTCGACATATGAAATCTTTGAGCATGTTGCCGTCAATCTGCCAGAAAGCGGAGGTCTGGGTCACTTCAGTCAGGTGATTCACACAGAACTTAAAGCAGAACTCTTCCAGGTCCTGTAAGAAAAAACCCAGTAAAAGCACAAATGAGCTAAAGCTCATTCTACAAATAGATTCTACAAATAACTCTTTGAGACATATTTTCTGACCAGCTCAATTCCCTCGTACTATTTGGTATTTTCCTTTCCTTTGAATGTAAACCAATTGTTACACACATTTGGTGCAAAATTTTACCTTTTTGACTACTCATAACAGAGAAAGAAATCAAAGAAACCCCCCAAAATATCACATTATGACACCAAGTCCTTGAGGAGCATCATAAAAAATTCATGCTGTGATTTGGGATGAAAACTTTTGACATTTTGGAGATGTTTTGGCAATTAAACCCCTTCAATACATCTAAAGCCATTCATCCTCTGAGTGTCTCTAGTTTCTGGTTGTAAAGTTTCACAAGGCTGTGATTATGCTAGAGGTCCCAGCAGGTAATTTTATACAGTGAGGTCAAGTTTCAAAAAAATGCTCTCACTACACCGAAACCAATTAATGCAATTCCAAAACTGTATAGGGACACAAGTTTGCAGAAATATTCAAAGACAATAGGAGAAAATAACACATTTACTGTCTACTGCATGAGAAAAACTGCATGGTTCTTACTTCAAACTATATTAGATTAGCATACAGTGGGCATGTCTGTAAAGGGGACACTTGTGAGTACAAACGGAACCCATTTCCTTTCAGATATCTTGAGGTCAGATGTCGAAGGACCCCTTTGAAAATAGGCATCTCAGATTTTTCCACGTTCATTTTTTAGTCCAACTAAATTGCTTTGCCCCAGACAAAATAGTGTGACATTTTTGTTACCAATGGATTCCCGGTGTCTTATACTCTCATATGATATAAATATCTTCTTGTAGCATTAAAACTTAACCTCTGAAAGAAAAAAATCAGCAGGGCTCACAGGTGTAAACCTCAATGAATATTGCTAAACAGTTCCAATTGATCTTTCCTATTTGAAATATATAAACAGATGATTACTGATAGGCTGGTGGTGAACTCTGACCTCTGCATCGTAGCGCACAGCAGCAGACAGCAGGGAGAAGGCGTTTTCCACAGTGATTCCTCTCTTTATGATATGCTGACACAGACGCTTGAGGCGGTTCTCACAGTACGACGTGGCCAGGTCCAGCAGCCCTGAGACAGAGACAGTGTACGTTTTAACAACAGACATAATAAAAAGACAGTAAGGTGAGGCTGTGACGTGTGTGTGGTTCTGACCAATAGCATCCTCAGGAGGCAGCTCAACATTGTCTGTGTAGAGGAACTCGAGGAAAGAGCGGTACACCGGGTACGAGAACTGATCGATCTCAATCACCTCCTTCATGTCTTCGTTCCAGTGAGCCTGGAACATGGATCTGAAGTGTTCACACCTGCACAGCAGTTTGTTTCAGGAACACACAGATGTCTTTCATGGATTCTTTATATTCTATCATTTTATTATTTATATTTGCAGCTGTGAGATGAAATATCTGACCTGATTTTGAGAACTGCTTTGTGGACATAGATATATTTGCCGTCAACGCAGAACTTGAGGTCGGCTGTCTCCGGGTTGTCAAACTCTTTCTTCAGAGACTGAGCCACGGTCAAGAAGTCATCATGCTCTGCAGGGAGAAAACACAGACAGACAGACAGACAGACACACACACACACAGACAGACACACACACACAGCTTTGGCATTAGGAAGATAAAAAACTGTAACAGCAATTGCTTTTATTTTTACAGCTGAAACAGGAAGGATCACAGTTTTTTTGTCTTTGTGATGATGATGATTTATTTGACATGTTCCAAATAATTTCCTTGTCAGTTTCCTTTCAAAAACTTCAAATAAATACAAAAATGAACACAAACTTGCTTTAAATATGTGAAACCACTGGTGCAGTCATTTTATTACTACATCATCTTTGGTCTTACCCATGGAAAGAAGCCTCCACATAACGGAAGGTGTGGCGAAGCATGCAAACACATCATCTGTGCAGGTGAAGTGCGTGAGGTAAGGCAGCACTATAGACTGGCCCCTGCACTGGCCCCACATGTACACCTGACCACTCTGAGTCTTAGCAGCTGACGTGTGGGTGGAGTGACAGGCAGCAATCTCCACAATCCTGTCAGAGGGGACAGAGGAGAGAGTTAGCAGTGCAGAAAGGGTTTTTTATCAGTGTTTCCTCTAGGATTTTTTTCAGCAGCGGGGGTAAAGGCTTATTTGTCCCCTGGATGGTATCATTAAGGCATCATATTTTGAAAGTCTTCCTGCAAATTATGTATATATATAAATCTATATAATCTATATAAATCTAGGTTTTACACGTTCTTACTGTAAAGCTTATAACCTGTCCAAAAATGTCAGAAAAACAACGTATTAAAAAAAAAAGAAAAAGTCATACTATACAATGTTGATTTTTGTCAATAAAAAAAAAAGTCAAATTTTAAAAGGCCTAAAAATGGGCCAATTATAATATTTGGTATTAAGTTATCTTGGTACTTAGTTACTCTGGTATTTAGTTATTTTGAGATGTCCAAAAAATGGGAAAAAATACAGAATCAAAAAAGATCAAATTTTAAAATGCCCAGAAATGCTAAAAAATGATCAATTATAGTCTGTTGATGCATGTTATAGTTTAATTTTTCAATAAATGACAGAAAAACACAAGATTATGGGATGTCCTAAAAGGACCCTCTCAAATAGTAAAAAAAAACACCACATTATGGGATGGCTAAAAATGACCCCAACTCACAAAAAAGTCATACGTATGTTGATTTTTGTCAAAAATGGTCAAATTTTGTGGTCAATGGGTCAATTATAGTCTGTTGATACATAATAGAAAATAATATGGCCAGAAAGGATAGAAAAACACCATATTATGGGATGTCCAAAAACTAAAAAAAAGTCATACATGTCGATTTTTGTAAAAAAAGAAAGAAAAAAAGGCCAAATTAAAAATGGGCCAATTATAGTCTTCGGTATTAAGTTACTTTGGGATGTTCGGAAAATGAAAATAAGTCATACTACAGTATGTACATTTTAAAATGCTAAAAACTGACCAATTATAGTCTGTTGATATATGTTTAGTATAATCTGTCAAAAAATAACAGAAAAACACCAGATTTGGAAATGTCCAAAAATGGAAGAAAAAGAGTACATTTTTGGTATTTGGCAACTGTTTACACTACAGTTTAGATTTATGGTTGACTTTTGTTTTGTTGAAAGATTTTTATTTTTATGAACAGAAAAAATCATATTTTCTCTATATTTTTCAGTATTTTGTAATATCGTCAAGAATATAGTTATTGCAAAAAAACCCAGAAACATTGTGATATTGTTTAAGGGCCATATTGCCAGCCCTAGCTGGAGCATGATGTGTATGCATGATGCCCCCTTCACATTTCTGCCTGCCCCCTCATATATGCATCCCTAGAACTGGCCCTGTTAGTAAATACATGCACCGGGAAAACCAGTGGAGGCTGACTAGTCACAGTATGCTTTGTTACTTACAAGAAGCAGTAACGTTAGCTAGCCATTAGCTCTAACAGGCAGTCTAACCTCAATCAGAAACTGTCAGTAATGCTAACGGAGTGCTCGCGCCGTTGTGGTTGTTATGACAGCTGAAGTGGGTGTGACGTCCTGGGACTGTTGCATTTGCTCCACAGCAAGAGGGCAGAAGATCACTACTACAGAGTTAAAAAAATAAAACAATCCCCTATTCTGAAGTAGCGGTGGGCATAATATGGCAGTGGCGGGGCGCCGATACTAAATGATAAAGCAGAAACCCTGGTTTTACAGTATGTGTGGAGACAGTCTTCTCACCGATCTTTCTCAGTCATGATCTGAACCGGGCTCAGCTGGTTGCTCTTGTTGCCGGTTCCAAGTTGTCCATATGTGTTGGCACCCCAAGCGTAAAGCAACCCCTCGTCTGTTAGTGCCAGAGAGTGGGCGTAGCCTGAGACAATCTGGAGGGAAAACAAAAACTTTAGATGTAATAACCACAGTTTTGATATGCAAAATCTAACACAAACATTTTTTTACATTTTAAAAGAAAACAAGCATCAAAGAATCGTCAGTTTTGGTTCCATTAGGGCCCAAAACTCTTAACTTATACTGCTTCTCAAATGTGAGGACTCCGAGGCTGTTTTCTGGATTTTTGATTATTGGTTAGACAAGAGATCACTTTCAGCTCTGGTTACTTTTAAAATAACAGTCTATTACACTAATATGATGGAGAAGATGGAATTGGAAAACCTGTTTTCACCCCGGTGATAAAAATATGGCATCACATACTTGTATCTGAGTGATATTATTCCAAGCTATTATACGAATACAACAATTATGGCAGCTTTTACGGAGCAATAGGTTAATCACAGAAACACATATATATATATATATATATATATAGGCTTCAGTGTATCTAATGATAATATCATTACATCTAAATATGACAGTTATAATGGCTCTCACAGGTGCATACAAAATAACATAAATTGGTGGATAGATAAAGATTTCTTCTTGTACTCACTCATGTAACTAGAAAATTATTAGAACTGTAATAGAAATTATAAATACATTTTAATAATAAATTTAATACATTTTTCGCAGAAGTAAGATGACAGGGCAGAATCTGAATATATGTAGCTTAAAAATATGTAGATAAAGCAGATTGCATATTAAGATGACAGCATATTATTACTATCCATTTGACTTTTTTTTAGATTTCAAACTTTTTCTGATTTTGGTTTCTAAACTGAAACTGACACGTAATTTTGATTGATTTTCGATTTACAGTTGAAATTGTGCTACTGTATATTGACATCAGACCCAACTGGGTGAGATGCACAGATCCAAGTATTTGTGAGTGTGTAATCTCTGACCTGCTGCACACACAAACCCTGCAGAGCTACAAGACGACAGGGAGTCAGCTGGTTCCCATTATTTCCAAGTCCAAGCTGTCCGTTCCCATTGTAGCCCCAACCGTACACCTGCAGAGACACACATAGAGCGTGAGCGATGTGCTGCCCAGAGACGTTTATTTTGTTATCACTGTGTTTATAGCTCTGGTATAAATTAAACAGTCACCTCGCCATTGTCCACTACAGCCAGGGACGAGGTCTGTCCACAGACGATACTGACAGCCACTTTGTTCTGCAGGCAGCTCGACACTCTGCGGGGTGTGGGCTGGTTCGCTGTGGAGCCTGAACCCACCTGACCACAGTTGTTGTAGCCCCATGCATACACCTGGTAGACAGGAAGTTAAAGGTGAGAAGGAGAGTTAAATACCTTATATTCAAACACAGCTTCTATGTCCCCTAAGAGGAAGCTAAATTCCTACAAACATTCCTTCATGTGTGCAGCATTGTGGACTGTTAATACAATGTGACAGTCATACATGTGGTTCATAATGATCTCATGCAATTATAGTGTCTCAAGTGTACTGATATTTCTAGATAAATTCATTAGAGGACAGTATAGTGCATTGTTGTTGAATCACAATAAAATACAGCTTAAAGAAAAAGTTCAGCATTTTGGGAAACATGCTTATTCACCGTCTCACCCACACTTGATGAGAAGACTGGTAATATTCATGCCTGTACTGGGCAAGGGCACTACAATTATTATGCTTATGATATTACAGCGCAAACATGCCCATAAAGTGCAATTTGCCCTTTTTTGTGTTTGATTGCATTTATCCCTGAGGCAAAGTACAAATGTTGTCTTTGTGGCATAAAACACAGCAGGAAGAAAAATGGCAGAGAAAAATAAATAAATAATAATTTTAAGACGAGGTGCAAAACTTCGTACAAGAAATTTAATTGTGACAGAGAGACACCGTATTTGGGATTTAATATCCCTCTATCAATGCTGGGAGTGTTTTCAAAAGCATAACTTCAGATTGTAAGAGAAGATGGCATGATTTAAAGCAGAGAACACCCCCTTTAAAGATATGTTTCTGTTTCAAACAACTCTCTCAAGAAGCTAACAATCTATGAAACATTGAATATTTTTAAAAGGACTATATAATCCTATCAATTATTATTAATATCATTTCACTGTAACTGTGTGTGGTTATTAGTGTTCATTTTTGTGAATTGTAATGAGGCTCTTTTAGTAGATTGAAGTGTGGACCAACTGAGGCAGCTGTTGACCAAGAACTCCCTTGTTCTGCAATGTAAAAATATTGTTTTTGTCAATGGAGTCTGGTGGTTCTGAAGATTGCATAATGTCTGACTGTGGATAAGAACCTCATAATACCGAACTATCCCTTTAATTCTGAGTTGGTCAGTATGACTAAGCACAGCCTTTGGCCAAAGCTGAATCACATGTGTCATTAGAGGGTTTTAAACAGGTTTCCATTCTGCTGCGAACAGACACTCACTTCTCCTGAGTCAGTCAGAGCCATTGAGTGGTGAGAGCCACAGGCCACCTCTGTGACCTTCTTATTGAGCAGGTTGGCAGACACGAGCACTGGAGCTACTCCTTGGTTGGTTGTCCCGTTTCCCAGTTGGCTGTAGCCGTTATGTCCCCAGGCGAATAGCTCTCCATCTGAAACACAAAAAGATTAGTCACTCTGCAGCACTTTTTTTTATCCCTACTGTGAAGGGGAGGATTAAGTGTTTTGTGCAGCTACCCTCTGTGGCCAGCAGGATGTGGGGTCCGCTGCCGTAGCTCAGGCTGACAACCTTCCTCCCGCTCAGGAAGTCCAGCTTCTTGGGGGCGATGGTGCTCTGGCTGTCCCCTGTTCCGAGGCAGTTACTGCAGTTCAACCCAAACACATACACCTGAGTGTGGAGAGAGGACAGACATGTAATATGGATCAGTGATAAGCAGGGCTAAGCAGAGACAGCCTACATCAGCCGAGTAGGTAGCAGGTCACATTCCACACACACAAGCATCAACACAAGCAGCAGCAGCGCTGATAAGAGCGCACACAACTCAGCACAGAGCTGAACTTACACAGAGAGCCTACAGTTCTGTTTTTTTTACATTAGTTATTTAAGGAAAAGGTTTTTGGATGCTTTAGCCCACTCACTACAAATTGCATTCACATTGCTGCTGATTATGAACATTATTTAGGAAAGGGTTAGATTTCCATTTCCATTGTTTACATTTAAGATTAAACACATGGTGGCCAAACTGCAACCTTTTTTAGTAGAGGATGACTGATCAGCTGACTGATGTCATCGGCAGATATAGGTGTCCGATATGTGCCGTTATGAAAACTCTTTTTTACACAATATATAATGCAGAAAGTGTTGCTTGTCTTGATTTAAAAATTGTGTTCGCTTTTAATATATATATATATATATTTTTTTTTTAATAGTCAGCAATTGACTAAAACTGAACAGTAACAATTATTGTATCATTTATAGAATTAGCTGACTGAATGTAATATATTGTATAATATAAAACAATGTTAAATATTATGAATTAAAGTGTTCTCTGGGTACATTTGCAGAGTAGTGAAAAATCAGTGCACTATCCACATAAAAATGTCTATTTTCATTCCAGCTCAAAAAAAAATACTATATCAGCCACCATATCAATGAATTACCCCCTATAAAATCAGTATCGGCATCAGTCTCAAAAATCCCATATTGGTCTGGCTTTACTTTTTAGTTCACTGAAATGCTTTTCTGCAGCTAACTCTGAAATCTGTATTGTTGAAGCTGCGGTACTTCATGTATTTTGGCCACTTGGGGAGAGCAAAACAAGCTGTAAACATACTTAACTTATTAAGTTGTTACAATGAAGTGTAAGCCATTAATTGCATCAATGAACACAGACGGAGAGCAACATTGGCAATCATGTGATTTTTTCTGGCTGCCTGATGAATCTAAGTCCAATATTCAGTCTTCTCTCGCTTTGTTATGTCTCCACAAATATATGGTAAAATATGCAAATATGGTAGATGGACTGCATTTGTATAGAGCTTTCCAGTGAAATCTGCAGTTCAGTATCTTGCCCAAGGACACTTCGACATGCCAACTGCCATGGCAGGGAATGCAAATATCTGGCTCCTGAGCTGCTCAACACTTGAACAGTTTTTTTCTAAATGTGTCTGTCTGCTGTTTAGTTGTCGGCCAAAGTCAGACTGTTGGCCTCCCCTCAAACAAACGTGGAGGAAGGCGCCCCCTCACCCAACCTTAGTGTACTTGCTGAGTTCCTCTCAATCCCTCTATGTCTATAGGATCATGATTATGTTATTTGGTTCCATACACACTTGTTTGACAGAACTTCAGACTGCAAAAAAGGTCTATTCTGACATATTAATTACCTTTTGACTAACTTACTACTCTATCTCTTTAGCCAAATCACACACATTCAAGCTATTCCATGTGATCTTCTTCACTAATGTATTTTTTTTTCTCACTCCCATTCACTGAGCCTCCCCTGAAACTGTTTGCCCGCCTCTCGCTTTGAAAACCTCTGTTCCAGGCTGATAGTGTGCAGTGGATTTATGAGAGCTTTGCTTAAAACAGTTGCCTGCTGTGGTCCTCCAACTGTTAGTCACACACCAGTAGCGATGGCGATGACATCCCTTGCATGATTAACTCCACAGCCCTGTTTTCCTCTTGACATCTCACCTCATCATCTTTGGTGACGTAGATGGCCTCATTAGCAGAAGTTCCAAACACACACGCTCTCCGTATGGTGGAGAGCTCCTGGGGGCCCATCAGGCTGAAAACAGGCCATTTGGTTACATCCACCATGATGCACTTGACGTGAGTCTATGGTGAGGCCACAGGCCAGAGATATGAACCTCAGTCCAAAGGCAGGATGGGGGACGGGGGCAGGGGGAGACTGTGGAGACGCAGAGATGCCAGCGCTGCAGTTGCTGCTGTGAAAAATATACACAGTCAGGAAACAATCTATAACCAAAGTAAACACTGTTTTTGTCAATGTTCTTAAACACATTAATATGAGATTGGACAAGAAGAAAAATAGAGAGGAAAAAAAACTTTTACAGCAAAGTCAAGGCATCCTGTCTTTTTGAAATTGTTTAACTGTTTAAATACTTTGGGACAAACAGGCTTCACACACAGAGGGACGTTTATAAGTGATGTTATTAAGAAATAAGTTCAAGCCCACGCATGATCTCACAGAGGAGATTAGAGAGAAGTCAGGTCATGTGGTGTAACACTCGCTCAAACACATCACGGCTTGTATGTGTTAAGCTCCTCAGAGTAAAATTTTTGTCTCACAGTAAGTGTGTCAAACTTGTATGAGTGATATAAACTGGAATTAATATATGTATATGCGCCACGCATAAATAGTCCTAAGATTTAAGACTTGGTCTCCTCGCTGAAATAATTAAAGAGAGCTCCAGAGATCTTGACCCAGTTTGGACTCAGCAGCAGATGCCTCAGCTACATGTATAGACGCAAAGGAAAGGAAAAATCATAGTATAATGCTGTGGTGATAAGGGAAATCAATAAATTTTTTACAAAATATAGAGCGAAGAAAACAATGCTTATGGTGAATTAGAAATGGTGTTATTGGTTTATTTTTATGATGTTTCTTAAGCTATTTATTTTTGATTCATTCTTTTCTCAGTTATTGTTTCTAGGATTGGTTAACAATGCAATACATTGTATGTATAATCTATAGTAATGTATTAAAATGATAAATATTATTCAATAGTTATTTGCTTAGTAAGCAGTAGAGCACCTTTGCAGAGTTCAAAAATCAGTGTACAACCCACATAGAAAAGGTCTATTTTCATGCATTTTCTACTATGTTGATCTGTTCTGTACAAACGACATCCACTGCACGTCTGTCCATCCTGGGAGAGAAATCCCCTTCTCTATTGCTACCTGAGGTTTATTTCATTTTCCCTGTTATAGGGGTGTTTTGAAGAGTTTTTCCTTGTCCGCTGCAAATGTCAAAGGACAGAGAGTGTCGTACTGTGTATAGTCTCTAAAGCCCTCATCTGTGATTTGTGATTCTGGGCTATATAAATAAATTTTAACTGAATTCCAGCTTAAAATTCACTTTATGGGCGGCCATATTGGTTGTCTGTAAATATTTCCTCCCTAAGGCAGTAACCGTATCAAAAATCAGTCGAGCTCCAGTACTGATATGCCTTTAGTCACCCAGTACTGGACAGTGATATTGGTCCTGATATATTAGTCAGTCTCAACTAAAGATTGAGTAAAACTATGGCCTAGTATTGCATGAGAGTTAATTGTGATACTGCTTCCAAAGCACTAACAACATCCTCCCAATATGTTATTGTGTTTGTCTTCTAAACATGTCCGTCAATGTTCCTATATACTGTATATGAAAAAAAACCTTAGCAAATACATGCAGTAGTTAACTTAATATTTTTTTGCTCATGATGCTGGTCACCTATGGTGAAATCGCCTACATCCTCAGTTGATCAGATCATGTGATTTTACCCCTTTGAGATCATCACTTCTTTGACAATTTGCCACATTCATTCATCAGATAAGAACCCAGCAAAGAAGACCTAGAGGGAGATTGTTTAGTTATCAGTTTAGTTCATCAGTGTTTTATTGTTGACACTAATATTGGTAATACTTTACTCTAAGGTGTCTACATAAGAGTGACATGAGCGTATCATAAAAAAGACATGGGATGTGTCATGAACATTAATGTCACTTTTAAGTACCATTAATGCTCATGATACTTGTCATGTCATGTTTCTGACAGGCTTGTGTGACTCTTATGTAGACACCTTCAAAATAAAGTGTTACCATATCTTGCTTAAGTCACAAAGGCATGTTCAAAAAATTGCCTAAGTCATTTATTTCTCTTAAGTTACATCATTTGCACACAGTGTTATTACTATGCCAATAGCCATCCTTTTTGAGTGAAATTATCAATAAATGTCATATGTTACACTTTTGGAGAAGTTTTTTGTGTTTCCTGCAAAACTTGAAAAAATGAGTTAGGCGATTATTTTAACAAGGTGACGATATGTAGGATCAAACCGCATGAGGTTTTGGTGCTTTGGCCTCCAGTTTAGGGAGACTACAAATTCACAGAGATGTAAACATTGTATAATCTGATTTAGGAAGGGTTTGAACGTGCTGTGTCGCCTCTTTCACGGACACTCATTAGTAACAACAGCTTATAAACACAGAGGAATTAGAACAATAAGATGAAATGGACTTAACGTGTGTTGAAACTCTGGGTCACAAAGGGTTTTGTGTGATATATACAAAACACCCAGCAAACAGGGACCACTTCACTTAGCTAACCGGCTAATGTTGCCCATTGTTACAAACGCATTATTCAGCAAAGCGTCGAGCTGACACAACACATCAAAGTGAACGGAGTCGCTACTAGACTGATCCGTTAGCGGAGTCCCTCTAATCTGTCCCAAACAACTTGTTTTCAACTGACCACCGTAAAAACATTAGCCTGGGGGGAAAACAGCTTTTAAATAACTTCAAAACTACACACCAATGATATTAACATATCCGTTAAACCAACCTGTTAAATGTGGCCGTTTCTGGTGTCGTTTAGGGTTCTGGGATGAGTTTCATCGGGACACGCAGGTCCGTGGCGGGACGTCCACTCTCAGCTGCAACAGACGCTTATTTGCGGAAGTAGTGAGGAAAAAATTGAAGTCACGTGATTCGGAGACCAAAATAATCGATTGCAGATTGGAGTTAAACTCGAAAGGATTTATCTGAAGCAAGTGAAGCTGTTTAAGGGCGATTTTTACCAATAATATTTATAAAAGATAAGTTAAGCACAGAGTCAATAAAAAGAGGGTTGACACGAAAATAAGACTTCCAGTATGGTGGATAAAATGTGAAGTTCCTTCATGATGCAGTGCCTTCTGGGGTGTTCATCCAGTGGAGAAAACGAGATGCAGTGCACTTTAAAATAGAGGAAACGTTACACAGTGCATTCTAGGGTGTCCTTCCAGTGAATAAAACTAAATTAAGTGCACATGAAGAAAACACGATGCATGCAATCTTGGGTGTTTTCAAGTGGACAAAACATGTCAGTGCCTTCTGGGGTGTCGCAACAGTTGAGAAAACTGTAAGCAGTGCTCTCTGGGGTACTGCAGTGCACTAATGTGTGTACTTAAAAAAAATGCAGGAGGGCATACTTAATTTTACGTCTCACTTTTATATACCATAACCCCCCCAACCAATCTAATAGCCACACCTGAGACTTGGGGATCTGTATGTGGGTCAAGCATCGTTAATGTTTCACTTAGAGGCCAGTTATCTTATTTTGCATGTTTTTTTGGAACAGACTTTGCATTAAATCCAAATTCAGTATCAACAGGGTGAGTTAATGATTGCCGTCGAGTCAATGTGTTCACCAACTCACATACATGGATTCAGCAAACGTAAATTGTGCCACTTACAAAACAAACATGTTCATTACAGAATGAGAGATTTCAGTTTACACTATAACTACTTAATATTTTTTGGCACCAAATCTGCCCTGAACTGGAGTCACCTGTGCAGTCTGAAATCACCTGAGGAAAGGGAAGAATGAAGCAGCAAATGACCTCCTGTGCCAGAAAACCAACGGTAGTAGTACTAAAAATATCCGTTAGACCAGATCTGATGGTCAATTTTGCTCATGAAGAGGAAGTTACATTAATGAGTGTAAAAACTCATGATCTCAAGTGGAAAATGTTTGTTTCTCTAGTTCACACAATCACTCAAATCCCATCCCCGCTAAATCTTTCACATTCACACTCGTACAAATTCAATTTGACTAACAGCTATTGTATGTGTGAATCACAACACTTGCAAGCACGGAGGATCCAACGGCTAAACAGCAAGTTTATTTTGGTTAGGATCAGAAACACAGATCATGTCCTGAGGGTGAGATGAGGAGATGATATCAAAATCCCCTGACTGAAATATGGCATTGATGGTTTGTGGTGTTCGGGGGGTAAATGAGTGGGAGAAATGGTGTGTTACAATGTTGAGTGAATAAGATTGGAGGGGAGCAGTTACTCTCAACAGCAGAGAGCAGCATTGACCATTCCCATGGCAAACTCCAACAACAGGGAGACCACATATTACTGCATCTCCCATTTCAAAAGTCTCCAGTTGCTCAAAGAATCGTTTCTATTCAATAAAACCTAGTTTTAGTTGAAATGAAAAACAAAAGGCACAATGATTTTCAACTCATTCTTGTCTTTAATATGCACAAGAGTTGAAAGCATCAATGAGCCACCTTAAAGAGAGGAATTCAATCTAAAATTTATAAAAAGATATAAACAATCAGAGGCCAAAACGCTGTCTGTTGCTTTTCTCCTATTATTTTATTTAAAACAACTTTTCATTAGCAAGTAAAAATCTTGCAACAAACATAAGCTTGTATCCAATTCGGGTACAAGGCAACGAAATTGTAAATCTTTAAAGTGGCTCGGTCTAGTCTGCTAGTTCATGACTGTACACCCTCTCTATAGTTTTGTTCAGTAATAAACAGCTAGTCCCAAAAACAAGCCTGGGCTGCTCATAACAACCCCACCCAATATTTAAAACCCCAGTGTGACCCCCTTCCCACCTGTTCTGACCCCCTCTCAGTAGTTAGCAGCCAACCAGAGGATCATAAAGTCTTCGAGACCAGGGCTAGGGTCGGGTTCACAAGTTTGACACCTTGAACCCGCACCCACACACCAACTGGGACATGGGACGGCACATTTTAAACAGCCCGTCACCACTACGAAGAGAGAGAGAGAAAAAAAACAGCCTGTTCCAATTCATCAGCATGTCATCACAATACATATGCAAGTCAAAAATAAAAACATTGAAACAAAGAAATATTGCTTCAACAAAAAAACCCTCCCCAGCCATCTTTGACAGTAAGGTTATCGTCCATCCAATGACTGTCAGCTGCAGCAGCTTTGTACAGGCTTTATGTAAATATATTCATATATTCATTAGACGGCAAGGAGAGATACACATCACATTTTTGTACAATTATTCAAATTGAGTGATGACATGTGACCTCTTCATCGAAAAAGTAGTTAAGTACTGTAATCAGGACCTGTACTCGTAATACAAGTCTAGTCTTCATAGAGTATAGGTCCCTTTCTGCAGGCAGACATCAATATGCCTTCTCTGACGTGTGCATAAGACTGAAGAAAAGGAAAAAAGGAAAACAGACAAATGGAAGCTCCACAGACTCAACCAGAAAAAGCTGAAACATTAACCTAAAATATTTTTTTGAAGAGAGAAATTTAAAAGAATAAAAATTAGCTTAAAGGTCAGATAAGCAAATTGGGTCGATTTTAACTCGACGTTCATTTCTTTCTTTTTTTTTGTTTGTTAATCCCCCCGCCCTTTCCAAGTTTCACATTACTGGGGAGTCCCGAAGCACACTTGGTTCACAGGATGTGACCAAGCTCATGCTGCAAAAATGGATGTCCTGTAGGGGGATAAACGCTACAGCTGACACATTCCTCTTCTCTTAAGTCTCTGCGCCTTCACCTAAAGGTGATTCCTCCCGTGACAGATATTCACATCCATTAAAAAAATAAAAAATAAAAACAAAGCTGTTGTTGCTCTGCTGAACCAGTAGCAGGCAGTTAGCAGGTTTAACAGTTGTATATATTAAAAGAAAAAGAAAATAATTATGGCATTTTCTTCACATTTTTGATGATTTTTTTTTTTTTAAACCAACGTTGATTATTCAACAGAGGTCACATTAAAAAAGTGACGTCATTGAGTCAGAAGTCCCGTCAGTCAGTTTGCCACGGAGTCCTCTTTTTGCCTTGGAGCCCTTTCACCCCTCCACCTGCCCGAGGACTCTCTTGGGAGGGCAGTGGGGGTCCGTGGTTAATCATGGCTTAGCTCTGGGATTAACTCTTTAAACTGGGTGTGAGAGAGGGTTATTGGGGTGCCCGGCCATCGGCAAATCTGTGTGACTAAGTGTGTCGAAGTGTGTACTTTGTACGTCAGTGTGCGTGCGCGTAGGTGAAGTAACACCAGAGGACAAATCCAGGGGAGGGAAAGCACAAAAAATAAACCACAAACAAACAGCAGTATTTCTTCCCCATAAGTGATATGATGGCTTCTAACAGAAGTATGCACACAAATTCTAAGTGTCAAAAAGTGTATATGTGTGTGTTTGTGTCTGAAGATGTGCTTGTGTTTCTGTCATTGTGAAGACTTGACATTTGGCAATTAAATCTTGCCACGAAGGCTTTTTCTTCCTTCCGGTTTTATTTTTGTGTGATATTTCGAAGCACTGGCAGGGATATTGACAACCCTCCTGATGCAGGTTGCCAGATGGTGATGGTGCCTGTTGAATGAGCAGGACTCCTGTGCAGGGTTGCCTTGTTCGGTGAAGGATGACCATTAACAAAAGAAAAAGAAAAAAAACACCCCGCAGTGCAGAGGTGGGGTGGGTAAATCCTTCAGTGGTAAATTTCCATGTTGAAGTGATGCCAAGTAAATCCTTCGGTACCAGGTTGCCAGGTTTGGAGGAGAGATGGATGAATGTCTGGGGTGATTACAGAGTACCCGTGCAGCTGGTTGAAACAGACATCCTGGCTTTTAGAAATTAAACTCCTTCGTTTGCATGTTGGAAGCTGGATCAAAGTTGAAGGTTCCTCCTTGAGTGGTGTCAGGGATCAAGCTGGGATCTTCATCGATCTGAAAAAACCACAGACACAGTGAGATCAGAGTGGAGTAAGTTGCGGACCGAGTGTGAAAATCAAACAAAGATTTTGAGCTGTAAATCACTGGCGGTAAACTTACATCATCTCCTGAAAAGTACTGATCAATAATCTCAAAGGCTAGTTTGTAGATATCCTCATTCTCATGCTGCTGCAGGTTTTCTATCTTCTCCAAACCTGAAAAAAAGACAAAATGCATCTGTTATTAACAACATTAACACAGAGGACTGACTACTTGAGTACATGTACTCAAGCACAAATTCATAATACTTGCATTTTACTGTGGTGCTTCATTATATGCTACTTTTACACCATTGACACTACTACATTTGTCTGAGAGTTTTACGCATTACAAATTTTAATGTCCTTCCTGTCTAGTGAGAACAATTTATCTTAAATTTTTCTGGTAAACTGAGGGACGAAATGTTACTTTATGGGTTGTGAACATTATTCTACTTCTTAAGATGAATACATTTTGAAAAGCCCTCTCCGATCAGCTGTGTCACAAAACTGTAAACAGAAATTTTTTCTCACGATAAGTCGACTTTTTAGAGATGCATGGTTCTCACAGAACAATGATACTATAGACATAAGATGATCTCATTAAATATAATGTGTTGCTGTAGATTAAAACAAACAGTATATTAAAAGGAGTTACAACCTCTACAGCAGAAAAATGCAACATACACATTAATGCAGCATTAATATTAATTCATAAAACATCATATACACATTAATGCAGCATTAATATTAATTCATAAAACATCATATATAATAATAAACACAGGAAACATTTTACTGCACAATGACTATGAACATTTTACTTTTAATATTTGCATGCTAAAGGTTTTGAATGCAGGATTTTTACTTGTATTGGAATATTTTCAATGTTGTATTTGTACTTTTACTTAAGGAAAGTAATGGAATCAGAACCATCAGCCATTATCATCCAGATGCATACCTCCACACTCCTCTATGATCTCAGCAATAGTACTGGCTTCATCGCCTGCCATGATGAGGATATTCTTCAGGCCGTCCAAGACGACCTGCACCACCTGAGAGTCCTTCACTGACAGCAGGATACAGAACGGAGGGATGACGTTCTGCTCAACCAGGAACTCCACCTACACAAACCCACACATACACACCACATCCATACTTGATTACAACATAAGGACATGGTTACAAGCGTGGAACACGTACTCGTAATTTCACTCAAAACAACATTGCCTAGATTCATTCTGCCTCTTCAAAAATGATTATGCCTGACTCACATGCTGGGTTTGATTTCTGCAGTTTCAAAAAAATTAATTTAAACAAACTCTAGATTTCTACACCATTGGTGCCAAAGCCCAGCTCACCTGGTCTTTCCTCCCACTGATGGTGAGGTTGCTGATGGCCCATGCAGCCTCCTTCTGTGTACCAAAGTCACCCTGTGGAGAAACAGACTGTCACTGAGATGTGCATATAGCAGGTCGTTTCCATAGAAGCAGAAAAAATAAGAAAAATCTAGGCCACATTTGCATTCAAAGTTCAATGTTGCTCAAAAGTCACTTTGCTTCTCCGGCTACAAAACACAATGCGTCGCTGCAACTGAATACGATTAATGCCAAAATTATGCTTTTTCCAAATTCAGAGTGTTATACCATCTGTTGTGAAAACTGAATATAAAGATTTGAGAACATAAAGCGTAGGGAATTTATTTCCTGTTCTTTTCCGTCGTGCACAAACCTTAGCCAGTTGGTGAATGATCATAGGAATCAGACCGGCATCGATCACAGCTTGGACCTGCTGCTGGTTCCCAGCTGTAATGTTGGAGAGGAACCAGACTGCCTCCTGCAAACAGACCAATCGCAAATGCTCAAAATTGGCGCTATATCTCCCACACACACACACACACACACACACACATATTTTTCCAAGTGCCTGTGCATTTCTCTTTCACTCCAATACCTTTTCTTATCAGGCTTGTAAACTGTGAATAAAACAGATGATTTGTCTTCCAAATATACACTTGATTGTGCAATGAATCTGCCTAAAGCACCAGAACATGGGTATTTATTAAAAGTGTGATGGACATATGTTCTTGTAGTGAGTGAAAAAAAGAAGTATGCTCTCCAAATGTTTTGATTTCACTATTTGATTCATAATGAATGTACTCTGCTGAAATCTGGGCAACAGAGATCCTCATATGTGTGTGTGTGTGTGTGTGTGTGTGTGTGTGTGTGTGTGTGTGTGTGTGTGTTGAAAATAAAGTGTTTTTCATTAAAAATAAATGAACAAAAAGCTACAAACTGCACATTGTGTTTCAGTGAATACATGAAGTAATATATACAAATCAAATGTGCTCCAGAGATAATATACTTCCTCACATTGAAACACAAAGCTCTCATAAATGTCATGAACTTCCCTGCAACTGACAGACTTATAAAATAAAAAAAAACAATAAAATCATGAAGGTTGAGGCTGTGGTTGTGATACCTTGTTGATCTTTTCTTTAGGATGTGTGAGCAGGTTGGGGAAGTGTGACAGGACGTCACAGTTGAGCACAACCTGCGTCTGCTCGTCTGTTCCTGTCACGATGTTACCCACTGCCCTCAGAGCTGCCGTCTGTAGTTTGAAGGCAAAGGACAGTCATTAAAAGATAGATACCTCGCTGATTAATTCTAATCAAATTTGTGAATCATCATCTCAGTGTAGACAAGGACAAATGGATTCCATCAATGAAACAAGGTCTCACCTGAACTTTGACCTCCTGATGGCTGAGGAGAGGCACAAGAAATGGAACGACTCCAGAGTCAATGACCATTTGGATCTGCTCGTTGCCCCCGTCCGTCAGATAGGAGAGAGCCCACACTGTGTCTACTAGGATCTAAAACACACACAAAATGTGTAAAACATTTAAAAGAATAGATTTTTCTGGACACTCTATAAAAACCAGTAAATACACAATGACAATTAACCTTCGCTCTGATACTTACATTTATGTCTGTGTGATATATTAGCACACAGAGGGCAGGCAAAATCTGTGGGGAAAGAAAAGTAGGTTGTGAGTGGGTTGGATGTAGGCAGAGGAGAAGATGGATTACATGAAGGCAAAAACAAGGCACAGTGAAATGACGGAGAAAAAGAAAAATCACAAAGAGCTGTCAAAACCGAACTTCAATTGTTCATAAAGAGCTTTATAGTTAGAAACTCCCCTGGGTGATGAGGCTGATTTGGATACTGAAAAGGCACAGCGAAAAACTCTGTGTGACTCAGCCTGCAGTGACACAGTCAACAGCAAAGCTACACATCCATCTGACTGGCACATGAGAGCCCGCAGACTTGCACACAGACCCACCTCTTGCACAGTTTCCATGGGTGGTGGCGGATCCTTGTTGCGGCAGAGGTTAACAATGACCCAGGTGACATTGCGGAGGAAGGTGATGGGGATCGACGGGTTGATGAAAGAAAGCAGGGGCTTGACCACGCCCAGGGAGATGACATAATCCCTGCACTGTGGACCATCACCTGCGCAGGTAACGGGCAGAGGTCAGCGTAACTCTCAACAGTTGCTTCCCAGCAGCAAGTACACACTTCAGTTAGAGCGCACCACTCACCTATAATGTTTCCTAAAGCCCATACAGCCTGTTCACATACATTCTGGTGGGCAGAGTTTAGCAGTCGCAGGAACAGGGGCACTGCATCTGGACACAGAAACATCAACTGTATCAGAAAGTTGCCCAAGGTGACAGATTGTGAAACTCCAATGATAAGACCTGTTTCCAGGTCACGATCACAGCCAAATTAAATAAACAAGCTCAGAATTGCATAGCTAGCCCAGAACACAGGGCCCTCTATGTGTATTTAGATCCCTACTCCTGCCCCAGACACATCTGGACAAGATGCAAAGAGAAAGTTCTTACATGTTGGCTTGTTTGGAATGGATTTTTCTCAATGAAAATAAACTGATTTTGGTTGCTGGCTCGTGCATGTGCGCTCAGTTCCACGCTGATTGGTATGTATCAAGAAAAGGTGCACAAAACCTAGCGTAAGCACAGTTTGATACATGTGCAGGTGAGTTTGCGTACGTACTTTTCTAGTTTTGGGAGTATGCCATCTTTTAGTATGAAAGGTATGCACTCTTTGATACATGAGGCCCCTGAGCTGTTGCATGTACAGGTTTGACCTGTTCTCATTTTCCTCTCTTTTTTTCTCTCATTGTATATTTCTTTTAACTTTTATCTTATATTTAGTGTTTTTGTTTACTTTTACATGTTCAAAATAAAATTCTCAGAAAAAAAAGCTAAAATATATTAAATGTTCCATGTAGACGTATACATTAAATATAGTTTGATGTGAGCAATTGCATTCAATTTAGATTGCTAACATGTTCAATCTGTTGTTTTAAATTTAGGGTATGGTTTAGATAAGTGACGTTCCTCAGTTTTAAACTAACCGGAGAAAGGAAACTACGATCAGATTGAGCATTCATGTGATTAGCTGGCTGAAACAGACAGTCATGTTGTTGTTGTTTTTCTCCAAAATAAAAATGCACTGTTATCTAATAAAAACATCATCCCAAAAAAAAAGACTGAATGCTTCATTGAGTGTAAAACAAATAAACATGCTTGCTCTGCAGATTGCAGACAGTATGCAAACAGAGCCTGCAGGAAGACAGAATGTGGGGTCAACTCACTGGATTCAACCACAGCCTGAGTCTGTGCCGACGTCCCAGAGGCAATGTTGGTCAGAGCCCAGGCTGCCTCAAACTGAAGAGAGGGGCTGTAGGAGAAAGAAAACACAACCAGTTAGGAAAAAAACAAAACAAGATAAAGACAATAAGAAAGCAAATTTAGTTTCCATAGTACACTGGGGCAGAAATGCTGGGAATAATAATGATGATAAATATTTATGGGAACACTTCCCAGCTGGGGTTACAAGTTCTTCGAAGCAGATTTTATTTTTCCCAAAGCATCTAATACATCAGTTTTTGGCCTTCCAGTACTTTTTAGAACAATGTGTCTCAAACCTACTTTAATCACAAGCTTCTTCCTCATCAGAGCATAGCAAAGTTTTCCATAATTAGCTTCATTAGTCTGTTTGGTGGGCAATACACCCCAATCAGTGGTCTAGATAACGTCCTGTTTGCAGAACTGGCGCCACTACTATCATGAAATGGTTCTTTTAAATGATGCAACACAATTGAGGATACAACAATTTTAGGAATCACAAAGTCACAAGTGATCCTCACACCACCCACCAGCCAAATGCGAGTAAATCATGGCAAAAGCTGGTAAGTGTCTACTCCACTAAATATTTCATCAGGCAACGAAACCATGATGTGGACTTCCTACTGGTTTAGCTGAGATGTAGAACTGTAATCAGGGTGTGGTGCCCTTTGTGATGCAACAGTGTCTGTGGTTGCCTGTGGACAGAATAGTTTCATATTCTGCCCAATCACGCATATATAGATTTCACTTAAAAAGAAGGAACTACTTTTTTGTCTTTTCTTGTGTCCATAAAATGGAGCTCATCTTCATGCTGTACACACACGGTGGTTCTGTAGCTCATTATGTCATTAGGCTGAGCTGGCTTTGTGCCACAATGCTATGGCAACATAGTAGACCATTAATTTCACTTGATGGAGGCACATGGTTAATCTGCATTTGCAATTCAGAACGTCCAACATAAGATGGTGCTCCATGTTAATATGATGCTATCTGTTGTTGGTTGCCTTAGTGAAATCCTTACAGCTTCTTCCTTACAAGCTCTACTACCCCAACTATTCAATCTCCCCCCTCAGTGAATACAAGGTCCTGGGAAATGGGGAACTCCGAGTGACAGGAATGCTGTTATATTTGGCTTGGCCGTGACCGAAGGGAGCAGCCAACTGCCCTGCACACACACGCACGCACGCACGCACCTTGATGTAGCAGCATCAGTAATCCATCACAGCGGTCTGCAGTCTCAACAGCTAGAACACCAAGTTCATCACGTCACAGAGAAACAACACTGGAGGCAAACACAAACTGTTTTGGAGGCATACTTACTTGTCGTCCCTTTCCAGGCATTTGACTAAAATGGGCAGGATCCCAGACTTTATCAAGTCGTCGATGGGAGGGTTTCTGTCACTCGAGAGCAGTTTTCTGACAAAGAGCAAAAAAAAAAAAAAATCTCAAGACCTTCATGTACAAAAATCACCTTGTGTTTCTATGAGTGTGTTCTGTCAGTCACTCACCTGGCCGCCTGTACAGCACTGAGCTGGATAACTGCGTTATCACTGGTAGCGTTCTGCAGTGACAGAGTGGAAGCCATGATAAATGTTAGCACAGCGTCCTTAAACAGTTTAGGAGCCACTGTGGCTACATTGCGGAAAAGTATGAAATGTATAATCAAAGTCTTTGGTGATGTGAACTCTTACCTGTAAGATGGCATCAAGCGTGACATTTTGCTGCACAAAGAGAAATGGAGAGGAATATTAGCAAAGTCAAAGTCATAGATTGCTGAGCTACTATATCATCAAAAGTTAACCACTCCAACAGTCAACTGTAGACGCCACACTGCAAGACTGAAAAACAGTGCATTTCCCACACGTTATTAGGGTGCAATCATAGAATAAAAATTATGCATTATCCTATTTTAATTATATGGGAGCAATAGTGTTACAAAATCATTCTATATCTCATGCTGATGCTAGATATTATTTTCACATTGAAAAGGGTCAGTTGAGTTGAGAAACTTGCCTGACACTTGATTATACCTATTCAAATAATATGTTAAACTTATGGAAATATGCTTTGTTTGCAGGTCTGTATCGAGACTTTAGCAGCTTGCCCCACTGCACCTTGGTGTCTAACACGAAAATTAGGAATGCAGAATATGATAAATATTCAGTGGCTCTTAGCTGAAATGGATGAAAGAAATCACAAGAAGCTGCACCCTCATTTACCCTAAGTGCCTTTGATTGTGACTATGAACATCCCACAGGGCTGCAAGAATGTAGCGGTGAAGTCCCACCCAGCGTCCAGGCTAGCCTTTTTCAGTATCAAGTGGAATATCTGATTAAAAGTTGCTGTAAAGTGTGGCTTTATTACTGGTCCGGACGTTACACTACACTATATTTTCACCTAACAAATATTTGTTTAGTGCTATCTTTATGTTCTGAAAGTCGTGTGCAGCACCTTTAAGATATGTCTCTCTGCTACTTTACTGGAAATTAAAATTCCTCCTCAGTTTAACAATGGCAGCATAAGCTTTCATTCACAGCTCCGATGAAGCTACTACAGTGTTTCTAGAACTAACGAAGAGGTAAAAAAACATTTGATGAAACAGCTTAGACATGTGGTGGCACAGTCATCCACTTTTTTTCAGTGCTCTGACACTTTCTTTCTCACAACTGCTGCTGCTGCTGTAGGCCACGAGTTGAGACTGCAATTTTAATTTGTGATTAAAATTCACTGATTGGCAGACTCTGCAGGCTATTCCTCATTATTCAATTAATCTACTAAAAGAATAACATCAATCAAGTCAATAGCTTTGGAGATAAATGCATCTTGGGCAGCATATCACTACACCCTGCACACATACAGCTCATTACATCGTGAGGAAACTAGAAGGTACACTGAAACAACGTTACAGCTGCAAGAGAGAGGGATTTGTTTAAGTTTTAACTGCAACATTATGCTTTTGTTCCCTCGAGAAACCACTGACTTAGATTATATATATTTGTACATACTCAAATGAGTTTTCAGAAATTAGATTGTTTTGCATATCACTTTACTTATCTGCTTTAGTTGCTAGATATTTTTATTTGAGACAGCATGTTGTGGTTCTAGAAACATTGTCACTCGTTTCTCAGAATAATCCACACAACATGCAAAAACAAACCTAAAAAAATTGAATATTATTTATGGAGAAAAACATTCATTTTCAAAACAACTGTTGTTGCTGTGGGCACAAACCTAATTGGATTCACCTTATTTCAGCAGCACATATTATAAAACTGAAATATGCATTGACAGGCATAAAAAATGTTTATGAAAATGACAAAGAAAAACCTCCCCCTCACCAAACTGTCCATCTAGTAACAGTTGGGAAGCCTCCACATCTTGCCCAACAGATGGAGTTTACCCGGTTGTCATGGAATTGTAGACGTGAGGATACATCAGTCTAGGAAATTTAAACATCTACATCTCCAGGACAGCTGGGAGATCTCCATCTGTGTGATATGATTGCACTAAATAATCACCACATGGGGATATTTTTTTTGACAGCTGCTGCTTTCAGTCTCACCTAAAGAGAAAATGTTTTTTTTGTAATGTGGGTGATTCTGCACATTGGAGATTGGTATAATACACATTTCTAACAGAACATAACATCAAAATATGTTTATATTTGCACTGTAAATCCTTCTATTCTAGCTTCTTCCTGAAGCTGTTCAGCTACTGTTTCTACTGTGTATCATGCACACTTTGAATTAAACACACTGCCCACTGGATTTTAAACCCTCTGACCAGTTATCCAGACAGTCCAGTCTCACTACATCCCTCTCGCCTCACACACATATGCACACACCCACACACCCACACTTACTCCTTTGAAGTCTGAGTCGACATCAGAGTCCTCCAGACTCTCCTCCAGTGGGACGTTTCTCTTCTTCAGTAGATGTTCGTCTCGTTTGTTCTGACAAGAGGAAAAAAGACAGAAAAGCAATGAGGGGAGGAGATGAAAGCGTTCATTAGTGCATTCATGAATCCTTAAAGTGACAGTGAATCTAGGACTACCTCAGAAACAATTCCTATCCCCCAAAACTTTTACTTTCTGGAGTGTAAGCCTGAATGTTAGAAATCCCAGCATAAGCGGGTAAGTCAGAGTAATCTGCCCGAAGGCTAGTCCACACAGCGAGCACACACTCATCTTTGAAGGACCCTGAACCTTAACCCTCTCGCCCCTTCAACACACTCTGCATCCCCCCAGCGGGCGCACATACAGACAGGAAGAAAGACCCGCACACCCCAACAGTTTACAGAGCATGTGAGTCAGTGGTAGGAGGAGATTCCCTTGCCCTACATTCCTGTGTATCATGCTGATGTGCGTCACTGATGACTAATCAGCTATTGCAGTGCTTCTTGCTGCTCTGACCCAGCTAAAAGGAATGTGCTGGACTTGAGTCCACATCCTTATTTCATAGCAATGACGTTGTAGGTCTTAATACCCCCCTGGCTGCGCCTGTGCTCCCCAAACGTCTGCCGATGGCTGTGCCTGTTTACCAATAATCTCAGACTTTCTCTGAGCACAGTGCTAAAAGTCCTCCTCCAGACATGTTTTGAAGTTTGTGAAATACTCTGCTTTTGTCTGGCATTAAGAGAAAAATACCCTCTGAAAAGTGGCTGCAAGCATATAAATAATATAGATACTTTTATTTATTAAAGTTTTTTTTTTTAAATCCATCAACTGTAAAATGTTTAACTGAATAGCTCTGCCTTTCATTAAGAAAAAATGCCTGCATCCACGCTCTTCCTTCATGTTGTTTTTCTGTTTTATTCTTATTCTTTAAAAAAAAAAAAAAAAAAAAGTATCAAATAGAAAATAGAAAATAAAATGTCTCAGTGGCCTCCAGTGTTTGTTGCTTTGGTACAGTTACCTGAATAAACTGTATTCCACTGAGGGTTTATTTTCGTTGTCTGTACATCTTTTGCACGGATTACAAGTTAATCTTGTTGGCTCTTTGCTCGTGGGGGCTGTCTCGCTGTCTGTTGCCCAAGCAGGAGCCAAGGCACAGTGACAGTAAAACACCCCGCACCAGAGATTATAGCGAACGCAACACATCCTCAGCTGATATTAAAAGAGTGCACGTACATAATGTAAATAACATAACTATACTGACTTTTGTTGTCATTTGTTGCATGTGGTGTTCCACTGCTTCAGCCCCTGCTCCTATACACAAACATGCTGTCCTCAGTGCTGAGATGGTGTAGGAGTATTGACAGAAATGTGCATTAAAGCTTTGTGGGTAAAAACACCTGTGTGACAGCTGACAAAGGATCAGAGGGGGCTTAATGTGGCTCAGTAGCTGATACCGATCAGTTAAAAATGCCGTGATTGAGTCTTTATGATCGAATCAGGACATCCCTAGTCTGTTGTGCAAATCTGTGTACAACAGATGTAGTGTAGCATAGTTATGGTATTTGATTCTCCTATGTTGTTTGTTAGATTGTTAGCTTGTAATTGGCAAGGGCTGACACAGTCAGTGGTTATGAAACATAAGATAACTGCTACAATGCTACAGTTGGGTTGGGCAATATGGTGGGACAGTAGAAACGTACCATTTCTACAGCAGGAACAATTCAGGACAAGCACAAAGAAGTTTTATTAATAACATTAAATTACAGAAATTCTCCAAACAGTCATGCTTTAGAAGCCAGTTTGAAAGGATATCCATTGTTGATGGAGCAACCAAACAAGTATTTTGGGGTGTAATTTAGGACTATAAGGGAGAAAATTACACAGGTGGGCCTCCAAACAGAACGGACGGAAATGTAGAAATACAGAAGGAAACCAAAAATTCATGGCTTGCAACAGTGGTTATGACAAATGTTTAGTAATTTGCAAGAGACAGCAGGGTTTTTCCTGCCACTGTATGGCTTAAAAGCTGTATGAACGTAAAAAACAATGTAGAGCATCTGGATGAGCAAGCATACTGTAATGTTTTAATAAAATACTCACATCCTGCAAAAGCAATATATAATATCGCCGTTATCTTTTTTGGGTCTTATCTACAATGATAATTGACAGTGTGCTGGACTACAGAGCAAATAATACATTTAAATTTCTATCATTCTGCCTGGCACCGGTTGCTCATCCACAAGCTCGATATGTCTTTTCTAACCAAGGAGACCAAGTAGGAACAACTCTGAATAATAATCATATAACTCAACTAATGCAGATAAGAGTCGGGGGAAATTTATCAGCAAGGCAATAGATGAATTCAACTAAAATGATCACAAAATCTGCTTTGAATATTAATGCTTAGAGGGACACCACTACTCATCACTATTTGGTCTTTGTAGTGGATATAACCCTGATGAATGACCCATACTGATGTGGTTAGTGTCGTATTTCACGTACAATTAATCTACAAAGGAAATTCTTCATGAAGAAAAAAATTGACAGTGACTGGTCTTCCTGCTGTCAGATATTCCATTCAAACAAAAACAAAGAGCTTTTAACCCAGCTACAATTTGACTGATCTATTCATCTGTTACAAACCAAAAATCAGCCTCCAACTGTGTGAGAAAGTAAAAACAACCTCAGACCCATCAGATAAAACAGTGCATGACAGAACGGATATCAGAGTATAAAAAAGCACACAAAGAGACTGCAACAAAGTTACTAAAATTCAACAGCTCAAATCATTTTCCATGATGCAGAAGACGGTGTGACTTATTCCATGCTAGACGCTGCAACTAGAATCCAAGTCTGATCTTACCAAGCAGCATCTTGAGGATCTGCCTACAGCGTGACAATTTGACCGCTAAAAAATTTTAAGCTTCTGTTTCCAAGTAAGTTTTTGTTCACAGTTCCAGACAGAAAATGCATTTGCATCAGCAAGAAATATCCCGCCAGGCACTGTCGCAGCATCCACAAAGCCTGTGTGTAAGTGACTGTCAATGAAGCAGCTCTTAAGTGTCAAATGCTGAAGTCTTAACTCCTTCTGACTCTGAGAACTTGTTTGCATACAGAAATCATGACAAACTTCCCAAAATCACATTAATATCAAACACGACTTGTATCTGCAGGGTGAGGTTTTGCATTGGTAAAAAACTGCACAATCTTAAAGCACTCCCTGCTACAAAAACAGTGTTTATGTTTTAACAGGTTACAGCCTCAATGGAGTGCACATGACAAGACATAAAAAAAAAAACAACCACCATCAGATTAAGAGCATTGTGCAGGATGGAGCCATGGTTGTATCGGAGTATAATCAAGAGAATATGATACGAACTTAACCTCAGCACATTCATCACAACATGCCAAGCCCATCGTAGAAACTCAAGTAAAGAAAAGCCATGTCACCGATGAAACCTGATACATCAAATCTCTTTGTGCAATGCAATCATAAAACAGCAGAATTGCAATGATCCAAAAGGCCTGTACACCTGAACTACCATCAATCCACCTGAGTAATGTCTCACTTACTGAAGAGAATAAAGCAAATATCCCAGAAGTGAAGGTGCCAACACGAGTGATGTACATGTATATCAGTCATAGATTTGTATGCATACGCACTAAAAATGTGTGTCAATTCCTACACTGTTCTGCTGATGTATATGTTAACACTCTGTTGTTCTGGTCTTCTGCACCATGGACTATAGGATTAAAATGCCAACAAATATGTACAAAGTGCATGTGCATTGTACAACACTTCCATGTCCCCACTTTGTTCATGCTTTGCTACAACAGTTACCTCAGACAAACAAACCACTAACATAGTAGCCTGGTAACAAAAACTGGTCTTGGCCCAAATTTTGTTGTTGAACACAACTCTGCAACATACCATGTTGCCAAAATTGGATACAACCTGATTCCCAAATTTTTTTTGACGGTATGTAAAATGTAAATAAAAACAGAATGCATCAATTTCATTATTCAGAACTTCAGTTAGAAAATAAAATATGTTGTCTTTGTAAAAAATTTTAATTGAATATGTGTCAAAAAGGCTTAACAAATGATCACATTGTTCTATTTGCGCATTAGACAACGTCCCAATTATTTTTGGAATCATGGTTGTACATGCCGACTTTTCAAACAAACAATCTATCCTTTTCCCTGTGCCAAGCAATAACAATAAGGGTAACCGGAAAAAAATCACTTTAACCATTACATTAGAGCAAGCATGTCCAAACTATTCCAGAAAGAGCCATGTGGCTTCTGGTTGTCCTTCCAACCAAGCAGAAGCACAACAGACACAAGTCATTTAATCAACTGATCTCAGTGTTCAAACAGCTGATCAGTCATATCAGGAGTGTTCTTGATTGGTTGGAACAAAAATCTGCAGCATCATGGCCCTTTATGGAATAGTTTGGACCTGCCCTTAAAAAAAGCCGAAAAGCAGAAATGCAAATATACTCAATAGATCACCCACGGTGCTTTAGAAGTCTGTTTGAAAGGAACCTTGACAGCTGATGGACCAACCAAACGGGTATTTCGTGGTCTAATTTATGACTATGCTGGAGGAAATCACAGGTGTGCCTCCAAACGTGACAGAAACGTAGAACTACAGAAGGAAGCAAAAAAACATATTGGCTTGCAACCATTAATATGAGAAATGTTTATTTGTTCTCAAAAGACAGCAGTATTTTCTCTGCCATCATATGGCTTAGACAAGTGTATCTGCATTGTGCCTAAGCAATGGAGAGCATCTGGATGAGCCAATTCAGCAATTCATCAATAAAATATTCAAGTCCTACAAAAGCAGTAAATATTGTCTCAGTTATCTTTTTCGGCATTATCGAAAGCAATAATTATAGCTCTAAAGAATCTCAACAGCTGTACAACACCAAAGCCCTCCTAAACCCAGGGAAAACTTACGAGGTGTTTTAGTGGGTGCTGACAGCTGAATAAGGCTTTGTTAACATTTGAGCCAGTTCACTCAAGAGTCAAGCAATATTATTGATATTAACCATGAATTCACTGGCTAGTGTTGCCAGGTCCCAGTTTTTGGCAGTTTTTAGCCATTTTCTATATTTTAGCTGTTTGTATGGATGCCTCAGCATACAATGGCACTGGTCTGAATTTTCAATGTTCTAAATGAGTCCCACTCCACTGGCCTAGGATCTGAGACCGATTTATAGTATGTTGACAGAGTTGTGAATGTGTGTGTAGACAGATGCATATCTTTTCTTACCTTTCTCAACTCAACCGTCACCTCATTTCGATGTCTTCTCATAGTCTGTAACAAAGCAAGAAAAAGAAAGACGGCAAATGAGAAAACATTTGAGAAATTATACATTGCACATGAAAATCAACAATGTAGCCTTTTATGTGGATAATACATTCCCTAATAAATAAAATGAGCGACATATCAAACTGTATATTTTCCATTAGATTATACACCCAATTCATAAAATACTGTATTCTGGGATCTTATAGCCATTGAAAATGACCAAACTTTAACTACATGGGGTACGTAGATGACTTTTCTCAGTTTAGGCAGAAAACAGAAACCACCTTAAACACATCTTACGGTATGAGCGCTATAAAACAACTTAAAAAAAAACAGTACAAGAGAGAAAAGATGGTCTGTTGCATTTGCAGTTCATTCTGAACAGTTTGAGATGGTCTCAGATCTTGTGACTGTTTGAAGAGGTTCATGTTGCCTTCCTAAATAGCCTCTTACGTAATCTGGGGCAGTCATAACTCAGGAGGCTTTGGAACAGAGAGGTGTCTCCCAAACATTGCAAAACAACAATAATGCTACTACACTGACCAAAAGAAAAATGTCCCTCATTAGATGTCAAGAGAAATAAATGCACTTAAATTGGCTAAAGATTAGATGCCTACAAAGACTACATTGCTGGAGATCATAGAGATACCACAGCTCATACTCAATAAACAAAAACCTAATGAAACAATCAATCTTGCAAAATAAGAATTATATGGCGTTTTTAAATTCTTGACCAATCTATGCCAAAAGCACATGTCATATGATATCCTTGAAAACAAAAGAGCTTAAGACCTGCAGCATATGAGATTTCACTGCTTTGCAATTCAAGGCTGCTTCTTATGTCAGAAATGAACAGCAATCTGTTATGCCTGACCTAAATAAAATAAAAACCCAAACTGGCATTTTCCAACCTGTCCTGTAGCCTGAGTCATCCATTTAGGAAAACTCAAATTCATGCAGAGGCTCTTAAGGGGACCCAGGTCAGACATCCAAGATGCCTGAAATAGCATCAGGAATGCACTTGGCAAAGCCTGTCTGTACTAGTAGCCATGTGCTTGTCACTCTGACTCCAAGATTCAAAACAACCACCTATGGGGCATCAATCTGCGCCATTGGGTATTTGAGGGTGAAACAAACAACACACTGACAGGTTTTGACGAGTCCTTTTCAGACATGCTTTTGCTGGCAAGCCTTATAAAAGAGAGGGTGGTATTTTGATAAATCACATACCTATATTGCCAATAAGTCTAGATATGTGGTATTCTGGACATTTTCTTTGGGTTAACACTGTTAGCTTCCTTTTATCTAAGCTTGTATGAACACAACCTTTTGCCAGATGGTTTGGCCATCATGTCAATGGGCATTACAGACAAATGCTGTCACAGAGATTTATAATTAGACTTGTTAGGTGAATGATGCTGCAATACCCAACGTTAGACTGCCCATTTGAGATTAGGGAGACCAATGGGGCTTTCTAGAATATGTAAATTACCCTTCAGATCTACGTTAATATAGCAATGTCAATTAATAAAGTATAACCATTAAGAAATATGTGTGACAACCACATAAGATTAGACCAACTTCTTTAATTTCACTGCTAGCTCAATGATAACCTAGTCCCATGGATGGGTTCTAATAAAATTAGTACATTTATGACCTCAAACAATTTAAATTCGTGGTACTTTTGCTGTTTTTCACATTAGAGTAAAACTAAGGTCATCACTAACTGTTTCAGCTAGCAGCACCTGGCTTTACATGCTAGCTCTAAGCTAACAAGGAGGGGCAATGTTTGGTTAGGGTGGATGTGATCCAGACGTGTGATTCAACCTAAAAACGATGTTTTACCAATAATGTTAAATGTATGTGACGCTCACAAGTTAGCACTAGTGTTACTTGAGCCCAGTTGGCTGGGCATAGCAGACATCAAAGATCAGGGTACCGGCCGGGGCCCAGCCTCGCCTGCGACCGGTGTCCATCCAACTAGCTAGTGATCGTTAGCTGGCAGTGACAGCTACAAATCTCCCGTTTACAACGGTGCAACTGTGATGTTGCTCTCTTTTTAGAAGCAGCAACTATTTAATATTGTTACACCATTTGTGATATCTGGTTAACAATCCTTAACATTGCTTAAAAACGATGGATTTGCCGTTAACAAGACAGGCCAATGAGCACTTCTGATGGCGAACCGTTAGCTCGCTAGCTGGCAGCTCGAGCCGGGGCCAGGCTCCCCAACGAGGCCCAAAGTCTACCGTTTTCTACGCAAAACTAACTCGATTCACGCTTTTTAGACCCGCGTTTACATGCCAGCTCACCTCGACATCGCGTCCTTTATTTTTAAAGCTCTTGATGCGGTGGTTTTCCAAGCCGGCGTTTTCTGCCATGGCTGTCTGGGGGTTTCTATTACTCCGGCTGTGTGAAGAGACGAGGCTCGGCAGCTCCTGTGCTGCTGCTGCTGCTGCTGGCTCCGAAGAGGGGAGGAGGAGCAGGAGGAGGACGTAACAGATCGCAGAGTGAGGGGAGGAGTCAATGCATGCCTCCTGCATGGACTGTCCTGGTTTCAACGGCTTCCTCGACGCAGTAATAATAAATTCACTTTGGACTTATTGGCCACAACAGTCTGGGTGTCTGGAAGCTGCAGCTGACGAACATCCCTCCACCTCCTGCTTATTCTTGCACGACACTGCTGATCCCCTGCTGTGAAACTCTTGTGTGTTGTATTTATTTTTTTGTATGTGCACTTTCAGCTGCAATACAAAATAAGCAATCACTTTATGTAGGCTACGCTGATGATTTGGCTATTATATCTCCCAATAGTGCAGGGTTCCAACTGTTTCTCAACATATGTTCAGACTATGGGGCCAAGTTCGACATCAAGTACAATGGCAAAAAGAGTATGATAATAATATGTAGGAACAAGGAGGATCAACATCTTAATTTCCCAGGTTTCTGTCTGTCTGTTGTGTCTGCACCAATGCAAAATATCTAGGCCACATCATCAATGATAAGATGGAGGATGATGCTGACATGCTTAGACAGAGAAGAATGCTATATATCCAAGCCAATATGTTAGTGAGAAAATTTCACTACTGCTCTGATGAAGTGAAGATGAACTTGTTCAGAGCTTAACCCTATGTACACGGCCCCCCTCTGGGTGAGGTATAAGAAAGAGAGCTTGCGCAAACTCCAGGTTGCATATAATGACTGTCTCAGAATCCTGCTTAAGACGCCCAGGGGTAGTAGGTCCAGCAAGCTTTTTTGTGATTTGGGGATAAACAACTTCCAGGCCACCCTGAGAAGACTGATGTATAAGTTTATATGTAGACTGCAGGGGTCCCAGAATAATCTTATTATACAGTTGACCAATCCAAGGTGTAGTTCTGGGAGATACTGTCATATATGTGGAAACACTGGTGTTTGTGTCTTCTATAGGAAGTGTATAAGCACTGTTTTTTATATGCCACTTTCTACAGCTATTATTTATTAAATGCTTTTTTTATTGAATTTGCAGAAGCACTTTTTTTTTAAATATTAGGTGATATAACACCTTTTACACTGTTTGTTTTATGTACTGTATGTGATTGTATGTCTATTTGGACGTTGGAGTCTGCAATAAAGTTTTGATTGAATACTCCCTCTGTGCAATATACTTTAAGTCTTTGTATTTATATTCATTAAGCAGTGATTTTAGTCATTTTAGATTTTAAGTACTTCTTCTGGTGTAGTTTTTAGTGCCAATGCAACGGAATTTCCATCAAATGTCCATTGTTGATGTATAATGTGTATCAATTTAAGAAACGGTATTAAAAATGCTTGGAAAATATAGTAGTATGGAACAGTAGAGGTATTTATTTTTTGCTTTTTATTTTTACGTTTATTTTGATGTGTTTATAATGTACAATTGACTGATTTATATATGGTTGAGTAGATATATAAATATTACAGGTGAATATGTGTTGGTAGTAGTATATAAGCATAATGTTTGAAGTGAATAGAAAACAATAAGACGAGATGTAAAAATACAGAAGAAAGTAATAAAAATTCTCTAGAAAATTCTTTCATCATTCTGATATTTAGCAAATAGAAATAATTTTGGTAATCCTAACTGACCTAAAACAGTAAAATAATAGTGTGATTTTAGGTCAGACAGTGAGAAAAAGTGTCTTTTTATAATGTACGTAAATCTACTGCTTTCAAATGTATGTAGCAGGTAGGAATTAATAAGTTAAACTTCATCCTATGCTTTCAGTCATTTAAATTGTTTTTTTTTAAGCCGTTTTCATTTTGTGTGCTTTTATTTTCATTTTGGTATTGTGTCATGTCTTCTATCAAATTAAATAGATCAAATAACAATAAATTAAGTATATCTTAGTTCAATCGTCATTTTCTTGCACAATGAATCAGAGATCTACAACAAAAACAGAACAGGACTCAGTTAAAGTATGCCTCCAGACACAAAAGTTTAATGAATCAACAATATTTGGATTTGCTTGTACAATAACATCATTAGTGCAAACAAAGACAGGCATTTGAAATATTGAACTCTCACACTTTCAGCAGCGGATATGCAATGCCAATACAACACAACAGATTGACATTTATAATCACTGTATATATCTCTAAACAGAGACAGCCAGCACCAACTCTGGTAATATTCTGATATTTAGAATAATAATAAATACACCATAAACGATTTCAGGAGAGAAAAGCGGGATAATCTAAAGGGCAGTGTATTTAAAGAAGAGATTTAAAAATCAAGCTTTATAGATATTAATGTCAGCTATTTAAGAAATGTTTTATTTTGTATAATAATTTCCAGCACCATCACCTCAGTGAAAAGTCAAGCTGGAATGTGCGCTGGTTTACTGGAGCAAGTATCTCTGTGTCAACTCAAATTTAAACAGTGACATGAATAAAATGTTTTGATATCCCCACTTTGAAACTGTATTTTTAGTTAAAGAAGGCAACATAAAAGTGAAAGGGATATTGACTGATGTGTCCGAATCCTTCATTAGGTCACATGTTTTGTCATTCCAAGAGAGACGTATCTTTATAATCTCAAATAAATACAAATAAATATATAGGCCGTACACGGAGATGTGAGTATAGCATTTAGGACATAACATAATCAAAAACAATGTCATTAAAACATGGCTTCTGGTCCTAATAAATGGGAACATTTTACCATTACATCCACTGTTTCAGCATCTACACACAGATTCAGAATTTAAGCAGCAAGTAAGAGTGTTTCAGTTAATACAGGGTGATTACCACTGACACGAGGAAATTATTTAACAGATAATCATCAGCATAATCAGAGCCACCCAATGATCAGAAATTCCCACTCCTTCAGGGATACTCCAACGTCAACCCAGAGCATCAGCAGAGTGACAGAGTAATAGGGGGAAAACAAAAGAAGAGACGTTGAAGCCACACATAATGTTATCCAATCAAGGTCAAACTGTAGTGTCACAGAGGTTGCAATGTGATATCGGGGAGGTAGGGGAGAACTTAAAGAGGGGGCTGAGGCTGAGGTGCTCCTTCAGAAGATTTGTTGTTCAAAGAGGATCTTCTCAAATCCTTGGGGAGCGGTGTGGTAGAAGTCACTAAACTGGCAGTCTAAGATGGCACTGTCGTCCACTGGAACACAAGAAGACACAATCACAAGCTTAGACACGTACAACAGACCAGTGGTGGAAGAAGTGTTCAGATTCCTAATACCATACTGAGAAATTACTCCATTACAAGGAAGTCCTGCATTCAAAACTTACTTCACTAAAAGTACAAAGTGTCTGAATCAGAAGTAGCTAAACTAAAAGTACTTGTTATGCAGAATGGACCCACTCAGATTGTTATTAATATTCCAAATATATTATTGCATTATTATTATTGATGCCTTTATGTAAGCAGTGTTTTACTGTTGTCCAGGTAGTGTTAATTTCAACTACTTCATATACTGTTATGTGGTTTAATTTATAAACATGCACTATCAATTTAAACTGATTGTAATTTTTCATGTTAAATCTCGATTTGAAAAGTAACTAAAAGTTACTAATTATTAACTAAAACTGTCAGCTAAATAAAGTGGAGTAAAAAGTACAATATTTGCCTCTAAAATGAAGTAGAAGTTTAAAGTTACATATGTGGAAATATTCAAGTAATTAGTTACATTCCACCACTCAACAGACTATTAGCAGCATTTACTTTTATAAAAACATCTCATGTATTCTGCAAATCCCAATTTCAGTTTTTCTTTAAAATGATTGGAATGTCTTTAAGTGGAAAATAAATTCTCTTGGTTTAATTCTGTATCTTATTCTGTAATATTTAACGGTTATGTGTCAGACCTGTCAAAAAAAGAAGATTTTTTAAACAACAAAATCCATTTCTTTTCTCTTCCTGAAAATAAAAAACCCAGGTGAAAATGGTTTCAAATGTTCGATGACTCATCCTGCTCTCAGGAGTATTTGCAATAATTTCAAACAATCAAATGAGACCATGGGCAACTAAAAACAACTCCAGTCATATAAAACCGCACTTCACCATTTGTGGGTTGTGGTAACAAACAGAGAAATATGATATCAGTGGACAAAATTTGTGACTGAGGTCAGATTCATTCATCTCTCACAGGTGAGGCAAAGTGTGTGTGGAGCCAATCGTCCTTCATAGTGGCCTATTTATAACTCCACCCACTTTTTGGCTGTCTAATGCAAGGCAAAGAATTTGATTGAAATCCCTTTTGTAACTGTCAAAATACTCTGTTTCACTGAGGGCACATAATTCAATGTGATAATTTATCATCTTCCAATGAAATTGTATTGTGATAAAAACATTTATTAAAATATTGTGACACCAAATTATATGGTCTAAATTGATCATTACAACCATTAGGGCTGGGGAATGTGATATAAATAATCAAAACAACAAAAAAAAAAGTCAATCCTTTATATTTTTCTGTGTCTTTTCTATCACAACGTTGAAAAACTATAGACTATTTATTTCTTGAATCACCAGAAAACATGCTATATTGTGATACATATTGTAATCAATATATGAAATGGCCTATATCTGGATAGAAGATTAGCTACATCTCCCAGGTCTCACTGGGAAATACATCATAGTACAGAAACTAAGCTAATTTCCATTAGAGCATCTGTCCCTAACACAATCAGTTAAATTTATATCAATTGACGAAAAGCAACTTTTCTCTTAGCTCTTACAGACATTTAAACATTTTCTTTTTTAAAACAACAATGAATATAAGGCTGGAATTTCAAAATAGAGGCCAATCTTCAGATTTGTATTTATATTTTCACTTTGCATCCCTGATATCAGATCGTTGATTGCTGAATCAATTATACTAGTTATTTGTTTTGCAGAAATCGGGTCAAATGCCTTGTAACGGAAAAAACTTAAGTATAATCACTCAGTATATAATGTTACACAATATATACACATTTACATATACACTCTCTGATGCCAACTGGCACAGAAAGGTCTTTGGCCCTGTTTTGTTTACCAGTTGTCTACCTGAGGTGTGGTAACTGTAGCAGTGATGTTTGTAGGTCTCTTCTCAGAAGTATCAAGTAATGCACTGACCTGTAAACTACTGTATATGCCACACCTTTCTATAGAGCTGTTCAAAAACACAAACTGTATAAAACTCTGAAACATCAGGAAGGGTGGGTAATAACTGGACCATTGTTTGTTTCAAAAGACAGATAATAAAACTATATTACTGTGCCACTGCAGCTCATGGAAATAATTTATGAAAACTTTAAAATTTGTAGGTGGGTAACTTACTATTTTGGGCTTTTCCATTACCAGCTTCATTAAATCTTGAATTTTTTTATTCAATCTAAATATAGACTCCAAGAAAAAAAGAAAAATCTATATTTTATGGCATCATTATTATTCAATAATGCATAGGTAGTTGCAGTTTGATTTTTTTTTAAAAAGACCAGATTAACACAGACAAAGTTCTTATAGAAAAGAGAAAGTGGAGAATGTGGATTTAAGTTTGAATAAGTAAATGCTTCCTAGAAAATAGTGAATCTGCCCTTTAAACATACAAAATCACTGCACACATATTACACAACAGGAAAATAATAATAATAAATGGAAAGTTTAAAAATATATTTATGAAAGCACCCAGTGTGTCTTTCTGATCACATGGATTTATTTTCTTGCTTTGAAGTATTATCGCTGCTTTACAACAGAGGGTGTTTGCACAAGAAAGCCTGAACAAATGAGTCACTGGTTACAGTTCTGTCTGCATTAGTGTTGCTGCAGGGCAAGGACAGGCAGAGCCACAACTAAGCACCAAAAGCCTACAGGTGTTCTTTCCATCATTTGCGTTTTCGGTTGATTTTACTGACTAGCTTAACATCAACCTGAGAGGAGAAGGTAGTCAATTAAATCACACTTTGATCAGATTAAAACCTGCACATCCTGAATCTCTGTCTTTTTTCAATTTGTCTAAATAATCCACTCTTAGATGTGTGAATCTGTTTGTAGTCAAATGTGCAAATAAAAAACAAAGCACAACAAATCTGCCTGAAATAAGCAGAGCATCATAAAAATGTACAAATACAGCCCTCTAGTGGAAGACAAATGTAACTGTAAGTTCACATAAATCGTTGTAATTAGAAAATCTGTAAAAATGTATCTCAAGATAAACAAGCCTCTGGAAATTAGTCAGGATATCAAGCCAACAAATAAACTTACCATAAACAACGGGGAACACAGTGCCTCGGATCCCTGAGGCAGGACAATGCATGTTCTTTCCATTCAGATATAAATTCAGCTCCACATGGTCGTATGTGATGCCCTGAAAAACATTTACAAAACTTCAATTAATCAACCAAATTTTTGGATGTGAATACAAATGAATATTGCTCAATTACCAAAAAGAAACATTCATATTTTCAGCATAAGTCAAGAGGAGAAGAAAAAGGCAAATAGCACAGCAGCGAAACAAAATGTGGATGTTTTATCACACAGTATAATTTGCTTTCCTTTACTTCCTGCAGTTAGATGGTCCCCTGCTGGACCATGATCACTTGATCTTTAATCATCACTGCATAATTATGCTCAACAACTCTTCATCCAAGCAGAAAATGTATCTGACATAAATTGGAACGAAAACATGACCAAACATTTCCTGTTAAACAAAAACATCTTTATTTTAGGTATTACACGTGTATATGTTATGCTCCATCAGCATCAGGACCACAAGACAACACACATGCACACACATACCTGCAATGTGCAAATGTAGAGTCATGTAGCAATTTATTTATTATTTTAACCTGCATAGAATGTTAAACAATATATGTAGCATAATGAAGCTTTTTCATCATTTTAAATTGTATATATATGTTGTGTTTTAAATTTTTAACTTAATCTTCATGTTTCACTACTCTGCTCTCTCAATTTAGGCTGTGATAAAACACTTTTACTGACCTGAATTCTAAGCCTGGTTAAAAGAAGTTGTCAAATGAGGAAAATGATTCTTTTGACACATATTTTCCTGCACAATTACTCAGTTTGCAGTATTATATCTGCATGCGTGTCTTTGCTCTGCCTGAGTATGTGTAAGTCTGGTGGTGGGGTACTTCTAGTACAGCTCACATTAACGCAGCACAGCCACTAAAAGAGTCCCAGTAGTAGCTTTAAACTGTTTTGGCCTCTTCTTCAGCAGGATCATATAGTGTCATAAAATGAACATGACTAGAAATAAAGCAAGGCTGCATTTTTTTCTGCGTTTATAATTTACGTTTTGGGAAAGGAAAAACCAAGAGTTGTCTTATAATGTCGGGTACAATTTGTCAAACACTGCTTTGTACAGATAATGACATGCTTGATGACAGTGATACATAGAGGTCTGCATGAGTTTTAAAACAGCTCACGTCCGCCCTCGCTGCACCAGCCAAAACCCGCAATCCCTTTTTTTCAGACCCCAAGTCAAAGCTCATTAACATCAAATTTTACAAAATGATTTCTGAGTGCTGAACGATGGTTTTTCGGGGGAAAAAAATCCAGAAATGTTGTCTCTGTATAAGAAAAAATCTGCTATGACTGCGGATAACGAATAGCAATTTGGTGCACATGTGGCAAACTTTGGCAAAAACAGAAGGATATCCAGCCCATTCAGACCACGTACTGCAATGTGACTACGGATGTCAGTCGCTGCTTTGGGAAAAAAAACAACCGTGTGTGTCCTGTGTGTCTCGTGGGACCTGCAGGCCAGTCTGCCCCAGCAGGCCTCTGGCAGATCATTAGCCTGAAATACTCACAATCTACACTCACATGCCTGTCAGAGAGACAGCTCAATATATGTACGGACGACTAGAGCCTGACTTGAAAAAAAGGATCTTTGAGACGGATGTCGATACTGATCCCAGAGGGGGAAAATTCACAGTTAACCAATATGGTGGCCAATAAAGTCATTTTGTGAGCTGGGATGAAAATAGACCTATTTTATGTGAATTTTGCATTGATATTTTACCACTCTGCAAATATACTGATAGAGGTACTTTCTCAAACATAAAACTGTATTAAATAATGTTTAACATTATTATAGCACTCAAATCATTCAAAAATCAGGCCACCAAACTGAAATTTAGGATCAAGCTAGAATAAATGTTGCACTTACCACAATGTCTCCCTCCTGAGGCAGGCTGTTTGCAGGTAGGCGATTCTTCTCTTCGTTATTGTGGTACACAGACCCATCATGCCTCAGGACTAAGCTGTTTGTGTCTCTGCCCATAGGCACTTGATTAAGATTCACTTTCTGTGTAGCCACACCTATTCCCCATACACCTGAACACAAAGCACAACAATGAATATCTGCAAAATTTTAAAAAAGACTAAAATATATTTATGACAACCACCAGCTGCAATACAAAAAAAGAAAAGAAAAGGTAAGATCTGCATACACAGCATATTCAAAAATGCATGCTCATAAAAACAGTTGGTGGCTACTGTAGAGCTGCTATTAAATTCTGTCTTTGTAAGTGCACAGAAATCCAGCAGTGAGCATGCAGTCACAAGATGCTGTAGCTACTAAAAATTGCAGCGTGTCAGTATCAATAACTCCCACTAGGAATGCACCAGAAAATGTCAATCTGGCAGGAAAACAAGGCAGAAGAGGTATGGAAATAGGGAGGTCATCAGTGAGAAGCCAAGCTCTTACCAGTTGACTGGATCTTAAACTCAAAATAACTTTTGTTCTGGTGCAGAGGAGCGTTGGCCAGACAGCCTCCAGTGCCACATATCCTCCGGCCGCTCTTCACAATGACAACATCTGTGCCTGCAAAACAAACGCAATAATATATCTTAGTGTAAAAACACAGATATTAAATAAATACTTTTTTTTTTTAATTTCGGAACACTTTTCGTTGTTGTTTATTGATTGATTAATTACTGTTTATTAATCCATTGTTTAGTCTATACAATGTCAGAAAATGCACATCACTATTTCCTAGAACCCAAAACAATCCAAAGAATCAATTTGGAATGCAAAAGTCTGGAAAAAGCAACAAATTCTCATTTCTGAGAAGCTGGAAAGGAGGCATGTTTGACGTTTTCGTTTAATAAACGACAGATGGTAAATAGATTAAGAAAATTGTCGCTGGTTTATTTTTTGTAAAATGATTTGACTAATTTCCACACTGAGCCAGTTGCTATTGTTTACTTTGAATTATCTAAAAAGTGCCATTTGAAAATCCAGATATTCATCAGAGTAGATGAAGTACTACAAAAATGTGTTAAATAACCTTTAAGACAGTTGTTGTATTAGATATACAAGATTAATTAAATTAAATTGTAACACTAACTATTGTGGTAAAGTTTATTGTTTACTCTGTTTTTATATCTATATGTATGTACCTTGAACTGCTGTGATGACTAAATAATTTCCCCACTTCAAGATGAATAAAATCTTATCTTATCTTAAAGTATGAAACTCTTCCTGTGCACATTCACTGAGAAAAGGCTTTTCAGTCAGGTAGGGTCCCATAATTAACTTATTTTAAACTCATTTATTGTATCAAACTAATACATTGATCACATACAATCTCTAATGATTCTTGACAGCAAAGCTCAACCAATATTTTCAATTACCATGGGAGTGAAAAAAGTAATTTGAAGATATATAACGCAAGCAAGCAAAAGGTAGATATTTATGATTTCTTCTATACAGTGAAATACAAAACTACTAGTCTCCTGAACATTGTTACAATGTAAAGTTAGCATGTCATAAAAAGTATACTTATTATTTAACACCCTTTTTGGATGTTTCAATGATGGAGAGGGATTTTTCTAAACTAGTAATTGAACAAAAACACATAACGTTAGAGAGACACTGGTCATTAATTAAAGCAGAGTACTATTTAAGGTTTTAAAACATGTGTGAAGATTATCTTTAAAGTTTAGAAGGTGAAAGAAATGTGAAATATTAATCCTTGCGTTTCATCTAAGTGTTCAAATATCACAAGTCGCCTTGTTTAAAAATATTTTTGATAAGCTTGTAGAAAAGAGGATGGTATAACACACGGCTGCAATCTCTCTACGTCAGGGATGGGCTATTTAAATGCTGGAGGGGGCCACAATATTTCATCGACACTACCACAGGGCCAACTGCAATTTTAAATATGTTAACTGTGCAGTAACTTAACATATTTCATGCTCAAATGCATGTATAACAGTATAAAGAGGAATACAAAAGGTTTGAAGCAAATAAAAAATAACCACTCACTGTGATTTCTTTTTTTTTCAGTGCAAGAACAGCAGACCAACATTAATTGCAAGAAGTAATCTTTTGCATTTTTACACTGCACTTTTAAGATGTCATGCTCAAATGCATGTAGTTGTACTGAGGGCCACTTCAAGTGAGGGTGCGGGCCGTATGCGGCCCCCAGGCCTCCAGTTGTCCATCCCTGCTCTACGTTATTAAAAACACATTTAACTGCAAATTTTACAACAATACGAGCAGCTATCGATTAGCTAACTGATGCTAACGGCGGAAGTAGCATACCATCATGTCACTCTCACACACACAGCGACTTCGGCGAGTGTAGACGTACACATTAATCAAAAATAGTAAAGATATATTTAATTACCCATGTGGTGAGTGTCTAACTGAACAGTAGGCATTTCTTTTAGGGGTATATGCCCTGTTCCGCCATCTCCGCAGCAGCCTAGACAACACGTAAACATCGCAGCCATTCTTGCTCCAGACACCAGAGAAACATCCGGAAACAAATCATCAGAACCAAAGAGCGCCCAGTCGTCAACACGTCACCATCCACCCACACAACAGCGACACCCAGCGGCAGAGGCCGGAACCGCATAAGCCCCTGCTACCCAACTGTATCCAATCACAGTGGCTAAGATAGGCAGTTGCTCCTGATGGCATGGAAACAAGGGAAGAAAATCAAGGTCAAAATTTCTACACGTGACTAAGTAACTATTGGGTATCGATGTTACATAACCACAAGTGAGAAAAAAGTGAGTTTTAGATAATATATGACCTGTTTGGTGGACAAGAATAGGTAGTGTGCGTTATCAACGAAAGTGCATCATGAGAGGCTGAAACTTAGAGCTGATATAATGCTGCTGGTGTGTGTTATAGTTAGTGTTTCTCTGTCGGTGCCGAGAAAATGTGCCACTTGTCAGCTCAGTGCGACGTAGCGTTGAAGTTTTGCATCAGTTTGTTCAGCTGTGCGCCTGCACTTGCACCTCTTTATCGTGTTAACTATTAACAGATGTGCATACTAACAACTACCCACCAAAGCGACTAAAGTGGGTTAGTGTATAAACCAGTAATGCCAAACTGGGACTAAAACCTAGTTGACAGTTTTTCACGCTGTAATGTTTTGCATAGCAACAGCCCCTCCCCCATCCGACTGGCAGGGGTTTTCTGCAAATTACCCAGCAGGGACAAAAACGTAAACAACCCCAATGTGCAGAATTAAGCCCCCCAAAAAATCGTAATATCGGCACCTTTCGTGTTTGTAGCACTCTAATCCACACGCTGCTATGTCTGTGCGCAAATTCACTCAGATTCACGTGTTTTAATTTTCTTTTCGCCGCTGAAATGGTTAACTATATACCCGGAAAGGGCGAAGTCTGCACAGCAACAAGCGCCATGATTGCGTTGCACCGTGCGTCTCAGCAGCTGGTGAGTGATTCTTTTGGTCCAGTAGTTGCATGTTACTATGCGCTTGCAAAATCTGTCACAGCCCTACTTCAGTACCTTGCCAACAGGAGCAACGCTATCGCGAACCCTGTTTGTCGATAATTTGTCGCAATGGATTGGTTAGACGAGGGTAATTTAGGGATCGACTCAGCTAACCACTGTCCTGCTATTCTGTGACACAAAGCTAGGAGAAAATAGTTTGCTGTCTGCAAAGTTATAAACGATTTTGACTTTTATCCAACCGTGTTTTGCGACGCGTTTGACATTTTTCAAAACGCCAGCTGATTGCAGAAAGAAATCTGAAAAGCAGGATGTCATTTAACGTTAGGTGGCCAAACGGAGCAGAGCTCATGCCAACCTTTTACGCGGGCACAGAGATGCAAGTCAGTTTCACTTTCAGGATGGGAATACTCGCAGCTGGAACATGACTGCAAAATCTGTATCCTTTGCGATGCTACGGCATTTTCCCTGTGTAATGTATTGCCTGTGCTGACTTATGGGACAGCGTCCCTCTGAGTATGGGTGCGTATTATGTAGCCCTGTGTTTATGAAGTGTTGATTTATTGGGTTTTCTTTACTTTAATTGGGTACCGATTTGACCCCTGGATGATGTGTTTGCAGGGCATGGAGCAGCTAGAAGAGGAACTTACGTGCCCAATCTGCTGCGGTCTCTTTGACGATCCACGGGTTTTGCTGTGCTCGCACAGCTTTTGCAAGAAATGCTTGGAGGGACTCTTGGAGGGGAACCGAGGTCCAGCTTACAGGACACCTTTCAAATGTCCCACATGCCGCAAAGAGACCCCACATAACGGCGCGAACAGCCTGCAGATCAACTACTCTCTGCGCGGAATAGTGGAGAAGTACAGCAAAATACGGGTTATGCCTAAGATGTCTGTTTGTAAACAACACTGCGGCCAGCCTCTAAACATATTTTGCGCCACGGACTTGAATCTAATTTGTGGGTTTTGCGCAACAACAGATGACCACAAAGGGCATAAATTCTGCTCCTTGGAGGAGGCGTATAAGCGAGAGAAGGAGGCGTTTGAAGAGCTGCTTCACGGGGTGGAGAGCTGGCAGAGCGCAGATACCCTGTCCTGCCTGGAGACACTACAAGCCAGTAAGAAAAAGGCGCTCCAGTCTGTCACCAAGGATGCAGAGAAGGTAGCAGACTATTTCGACAAACTCATCAGCACCATCGACTGCAAAAAGAATGAGATCCTCTCCGATTTTGAAACACTGAAGCTGGTGGTGATGCAAGCATACGACCCGGAGATCACCAAGCTGAGCGCGGCGGTGGAGGAGCACAGGCTGGCGCTCACCATCGCCGAGTCGTTCCGGAGCATCGCGGACCCTCTGTGCTTTCTGCACCAGATGCAGGAGTTTCGGGAGAAGTTGAAGGTCCTTAAGGAGACTCCTCTGCCCTCTCGGAAAGACACAGAGGTCGGTCCCCTTGTGCGTAATTTCGACGTGAAAAAGTGGGACTCACTGCGGCTCAGAGAAGTGGACAAGATCTCAGTCCCGCATGAGAATGGCTCCTACCGAGCGGGGGGCTCCCGGATGACAGCGCCGAGATGGATCATCTTATTTATAAGTGTGTTAGTGTCATCACTGCTCCTGCTGCTTCCTCACAACCTCGCAGACTACGTGCCCTCGCAGGTTGAACCGCTGCTCGCTGCTGTTTCCTCGCACCTAACCCACACTTGGGTGTACCTGCGGAGAATGACTGACATGTATACGAGTTTAATGGGTGCAGGTCAGGAATGTATCATGAACCTAGTTGACTCTACTGTCAAATTTATTGGCAGTTGTAAGTTGTTTAATCACTAGCCTGTGGCACATCTGCCATGCAATCACAACTACAAATAATTCTCTAAGTCCTCATAAGCTGCATTAAACTAATGACAGATGCAGCTGATTATGTGAAAACACTTGTCTTTTGATTGTCTTCTTTTGACCAACCTCAATGAAGCCATAGAATCAAACATGATCAATCCTTAATCACAGAGGTTGTAGCCTACATTTACTTAAGATAAACGCTATGATTCCTTTTTTAAGATATGACACATTTATACTTATGCTCTTGATAAATAAAACTGAGAAATTGACGTCCCTTCCATGTTTGTTTTTTATTTCATTTAAAGCGACCAGCTAAATCAGCCGGCTATTTATTGACACAAACGAGCCTGTGAACTAGGATAATAAAAGGAATATAGAGTGTAATTCCCGGCCTCTTCCCTGCAGAGCGCGTCCGCACCACAGTGATGCTGCAACCTCTTCAAGGTTGCAAACGTTGCATAACAGGGCCCGTGTGAAATATTCACCAGGCTGCAGACACGGTGGAAGGGAAGCAGGAGAAGAAAAAAAAGAACACTGTCCTATATTTATGCTTTGATGAAACCTAAAAACTGACAGCTGTATTTCCCCTATCACTAATAAATAAAAAAAATAAACACTTATGCAAGGGAACATGATTGTCACGCGTGCTGGGCAGTCACTTTATTTCGACACAAGATCTATTTGCGGAGGTTCATGTGACTCATTCGTTGCATGACTTGTCCGGTCTATAAAGTCAAACATCTGCAGCCTGTTAAGCTAAAAGTACAGTGTAGGCCCATTTTCTGCTGTGCATCTCAATTTGCAGAAAACTGACTTGTAAGCCTAAAATCAAAATGCAATAGTGTGGGCAAATGGAGGTTATTAAAATATATATTTTAAATTCAGGGTAGCTCAGTGAGACTTTTGGCTGATGACCAAAAGTGGTCTTTATTAAAATAGGTCAGAGCAAAATGATACACTGCTGATTGTGCATTGATCATTTCTCCTGTTTATTTATTTATTTATTTATGCTCCTGAAGAGAGGGAAAATGAATAAAAAATCAAAAGATCAGACCACAAAGTGAATCCGTGATGTCAGCACTGACCATAATTCAGGATGTACGTCATGGCACGCATGTACATATATATAGCCTTCTGTTGCCAGGCAAACATAGGATGAAAATAAATGTAGCACTCTACATTAATATTTTAATTGTCACGGCACGCAAATTTAAATATAGCAAGGAAAACATTAACACAATCCACGTTAAGAAAAAATACTATGATTAACTATTAGACTTCTTTATTTTGAAAATTGAGGTCGCACGGTCAGTAATTTTTTATCAAGAGTGGGCCTATGGGGAGGGTTAATAATAACAATAATAATAAAATAAACTTAAAATCACAATCTATTTGATCCAAAATTTTGACTAAATATTAATAAGAGAAATATCTATTAAGTGAATCCAGAGTATTATCACATCTGTATATAAGGTCCCGCACTGCTGCACCCATTTACACCGGGAGTCAGTGTGTGATGGTGATTCAAATGAAGACCTATTTTATAAATACTGTGGTTAATATCATCTTTTCCATGTTATTTCTTATCGTTATAATATATTTTTATACAGAAGTTCATCTTCATGTTTTGTGGAAAATGTGGTTGCAAATAAAAGTACAAGCCCAAACAGAACGGACGTGTTGTTCTACAATTACACAGGAAATTAAAATATGCACATAAAAGTAGGTAAATGTGTATAAAACAGCAAAGAAATAAAATAATATTAACAGCAGGTGGAAGACAAAATGTGGAATTTGGCTACACAATGTCCAGACCGCTTCCACATTGTCCTTTTTTTCTAAAGACGCAAAAATAGTCAGACATAGACATTACATTTAAATAGGCCTTAAAGAACGGAAAGAAAGGACAAAATAATTTAATAATCAACAAAATAAATGTTAATGAAATACGTCAACGTGGTTATTTACACACACACACACACACACACACACACACATATATATATATATAGAAAACTTCAATCTTGCGGCTATGGCATTATTAAAACAATGCATATTATCAAATAAAAGCTTATCTTTTAAATAAATCTAAAATAGTGTTTCAAATGAAAATATTAAATAGAAAAAAGCAAGCCTTCGTGTTTAGGAAAAAGTAATTCGTCCTGATATGCGCACTAATCTAACCATTTTCTCTCCATCACAATTTTGCATAAATGTCACCATTGCCAAATACTTTATGCTGTTTATTTATAATTTTAGTTGCGAAAACAAAATAGCAGAATTCAGAATTATCATTAAAAAGGCCTGCGAGGCCAAATGGAGGAAAACTGCTGCAAAGTGCGCATGTTCATTGGACGGTTAAAACATTTAGACCATGTTATCAGAAAATATTCATGTTCACCATAAAAATGTAATTAATAAAGTATTTAACTATGTCACAGCTTTATTTATTTAATTGGATTTCCCAAAAAGCAAGGTCTGATCCGCGCGACACAACAGGAACCAGATTCTTCTTTTCACTGATCTGATTATAAAGATTTTTACTTTAAAGCAGTTTACATTAAAATGTGGTCTGAAATTTTTATAAAAGCCGGTTTTCCAACGGATCCCACATATCAAAAGGCACGTAAACTACATGATTTAGTCTTTTTTATTATGTAAATTTGATTTGAGATTATCCTTGTCGGACGTCCTGCAACAGAGTCCCGCATTACGTGCGCATCCGACTCCACCTAAAATGGAGGATTTGGGCCATGTTACGGGTCACCTTGTCATTTGTTACAGCACTACAGTGAACATTGTAAATAAATATTGTGTGCATAATGCAGACATAATGCACAATAATGCAAATAGACTGGGTTGTTAAGAGAGAGTAAATAGATAAAGATCAACAGGGTTTAAGTCGAGGACAAATCGGTCTTTGCAATTTACAAAAGACAAAAATCTCGACTCTATAAGCTGAACGGATTTTGATATTTTAAAAACAATTCTCTCTGTTTGCATGTGTTTAACTCTACAGTAGGCATACACTGATTGTTAGAATTATAATGGACAGCAAATCTGTGTCGGCTCATGCAGAGCAGGCCGGACATCCCAGCAGCGCTGCAGCGAGGCCACGCAGGCCAACGTGTGTATGATCTCTTCTTCGTGGACGGCGGTACTTTATATAGCCATGAGAAGGTTTATCAGTGTCAGCAAAACTTTGAGTATAACGTGATTACAATACTTATCAACTAGGGCATTCTGTTAAAGAGCAACTTTGATATATTCAAAACAAATTACAGACAAGAGCCAATTGAAATTTTTATTTTCTTAAAGTGTGCAGACAGAACAGTGAAACGTAAAAAGATGGTGTGTACACATTTTAACTATTAAAGCAAAGTAGTGTTGGAGGTTAACTCAATCTGTGTAAACAGTGTACCTGTAAGCATCTCTCAAGCACTTTGGCACCACCAGGGTGGTCAGAGTACACTCAGTGGCGCTGATTGTGAGTGGTCAGCTTTGCTTCAGCAGCACGATCAATACTGGAGGCTTCAGCTAGAGTCTTAACTCCAATATTTACGTGCTGCTACAGTAAAGCGACCCGCAAATGAGAGAGGAAAATCCAACAAACTTTTTTTTTTAATCATCAGACCAACAATTGTCTATGTGGCATTACTTAATCTAGGGGTGATAATAAACAAGTCAGCTTCAACAGGTTGAAAGAACCGTGGGGTGACAGCCAGGTTGTATATTCAGGCTTTACTGCGGCAGCACAGTATGGCCTGCATCTCAGTGTAACCCACAAACCATTCCGTGCTGCTACAGCATCACCCGAGCTGCAGTCCTGGTCCCTCCACTTCCAACTCATGTCATCTTCTGTGTCATTTGTAGTCTTCATCCTCCAAACCACATGTTCACAGACTTATTTCCTATCAGTTATCGACCGAAAGACGTTCAGATGGTCATCAGCATCTTTTGCAGATTTAAATCTTCTGCCCACTTGTAACAGTTGAAGGTTCACCACCTGAAACACACACACAACAGAAACATGGCAGTTTAATGTGAGATTAATTAAAATAATTGCAGTGTAACACACCATAGTGCACTGCATGGCCAACAGTAGGGTTGTTGAATATCTTGTTTCTAAACTACACTGTAACAAATTGCTGTAAAAAAACAGCCAAATTGTGACAGTAACATACTGTTTTCCATTAAAAAGGTATTATACTGTAGAAAACAATGCATTCTGGGCGATATTTGTAGGTAGCTTGCCGTTTTCCATAAAATACTGTAATATACCGTAAATAGCATTGCATTCTGGGAGTGATGTTAGAATCAACAGCAGAGAGGCCGCGAAAATACGGAAAGCTACCGTATTGCTCGAGGAGACATGCCACAACACGTTGGAGTCTTTCAGCCAACTCTGATCTTCACTCTTTTGGAACATCAATTTCAATCCTGCATTTTTGGAGCAAATCACAGGGTAAGTTTAACTAAATTTCATTTATTTGATGATGTTTGCTTGTTATCATGCTATTATTTTATTTTAGTTAAACTGTGATTAATCATTCTCATATGGTCCTCTTAACCTGCCATGCGGTGAATGGACAGCTACAGCAGTAACATTTAGCATGCATTTTTATAGTTATTTTGGCAATAAGGCAGATTTCTATTTCAAATAAGTAATTTTGGTTCTTATTTGTTCAGTGTTTTTTCGTTTCCGGTGAGACTGGTGAGAAGTTTGATTTCATGTGCTGAGCCTACAGAGGGAGTTAGCTAACATTAATGACATAGTGAGGCTGCTTGAAATACTTAGCTCTTTCTTTTAGTGTTTGCATTGCATATTGCATTTACAAGAATCACACTTAGCTTATCCTTTTTTTGGTGTGTGTATTGGCAATCTTTGTGTTGGATTTACTGTCAAAATGCTACCATGCCAGGTTTGTTCTATTGAATATACCACTCTATCTGCATATGTCAGGCACATGAGAATTCATAAGAATATTCCAAATTCAGTTTTCAAGTGTGTCTTGCCTGACTGCAAAAGGTCATTCAAACATTTTGCAGCATTTAAATCCCATGCTTACAGACATCATAAAGTAGGGCAACGTGTTGATGGGCCAACATTAATTGATACAACTCAGCTAACATGCCATGTTGACTTCTGTAGTGACACTTGTGATAATGTGACAAGTTTGTTCTCCCATCTGAAAATGCATATTAAAGAGGGGAAAACTGTTGCTTGTCCATTTAGACAATGTGAAAAGCAGTTTCGAGTGTTATCAACATTCACGTCACATATGTCAAGAAAACACAGAAACAGTGATGATCTGGTTGACTCAGTCATAACACCAGGCAGCTCCTGTGAGGGTAATGTAAGGAACCAACAGTCTGATATGGACCTTAATGCTCCTGATGATGTGATCGGTGAGCAATCTGATGTCTGCCCAGAAAATGCTGATGTGGCGCAGTTTTTGAAAAATGTGGCCTTATTTTACCTTAAACTGCAAGCTAAGTTGTTGCTCCCATCCTCTGTGATTCAGGCAATTCTTGAAGATTTTCAAGAAATTCATGATATCAGCCAGTCACACTTACTTTTCAAACTGAAAGAAAAACTTGTTGCACTTGGGGTCCCAGAAGCTGACATAAGCACAGTAATTGATGTCCTGAAAAGTGAAGATCTCTTGAGGGCTTGCAATACAGAGACACTGAAAACTGACCAAAGAAGAAAAACCTTCTTCAAAAATAGCTTTAATTATGTCGAGCCACTGCCGATTTGCCTGGGACAGAATGAGGCAGGCAAAGAGTGTTTTGCTCAATATGTCCCAATCAAACAAACAATAAAATCTCTCTTTAACTGTGAGTCAGTGAGGGAGCAATACAATCAAGTACATTCCCGTGTTCTATCTGATGATGTGCTTCGAGATGTATGGGATGGCACAAACATTAAGGAGAACTTGTTATTCAAAACAGACGTCTCATCACTTGGTTTGATTCTATATCAGGATGCCTTTGAAGTGGTGAACCCTCTCGGATCTGGCAAGAAAAAACACAAGATACTCGCAGTGTATCTCACTCTTGCAGACATTTTGCCACAGAACAGATCGAGCACTGATCATATGCAACTTGTTCTTCTGTGTAAAGAACAGGATTTCAAATACTTTGGACAAGATTTAGTCCTGGGCCCCCTTGTCAAAGACCTAAAAGATCTTGAGGTTGGTGGCATTGACATGCCTGACGGAACAGTCTGCAAAGGAACCTTGTGCGCCATTTCTGGAGACAACCTAGGCTCACACAACATTGGGGGCTTTGTTGAGAATTTCAGCAGGAGTAGGAATTTCTGCAGGTACTGTGACATTGACAGAGAAATGTTTGAGAAAAATCCCATTTCTAGGGGTACTAACAGGACCCCACAGTCATACAGAGATCGTGTTCAGAGCAATGATGGAGATTCCACTGTTAGCGGAGGTGTCAAATTTGACTCTGTGTTCAATGAGCTGACTTACTTTCATGTATGTCAACCAGGATTGCCTCCCTGTCTTGGCCATGATCTTTTTGAGGGCATTGTGTCATCTGATCTTGCCTTGTACATAAAGCATCTTGTCAGAGTAGACAAGAACTTCACTTACCCTGAGTTGAATCGACGAATAAACCAGTTCCATTATCTTGGTAACGATGCAAACGATAAACCCTGTGAGGTTAATCCAGACAGTGACAAGCTTGGTGGGCATGCTGTGCAAAACTGGTGTTTGCTTAGAATGTTCCCAGTTTTAATTGGAGAGAAAATAGGAAGTCCAAATCATAACGAAGTATGGCAACTGGTCTTACAACTCCGAGAGATTGTGGATCTGATCTGTGCACCGGCCATTTCAATTGGCCAAATAGGCTATTTAAGAGTCCTTATTGATGAGTATTTGTATTTCAGAAAGCATGTGTTTCCTGGTCATCCAATGAAGCCCAAACATCATTATATCTCTCATTACCCAGATCTGATTGCACACTTTGGGCCTCTCATTCGTCTCTGGACATTGCGATTTGAGAGTAAACATACATATTTCAAACAGTGTGCAAGGAAATTGCATAACTTTAAGAACCTTTCCTCAACACTTGCAGAGAGGCATCAGCTTCTTCAAGCTTTTCTGAGTGCTGGCAACTTTTTCCCACCAGCTGTTGTTGTAGAGAAGGGTACAGAGTTTTTCTTAGGAGACTACAATGACAACATCAGAGAATCGGTTGCACGTCATACTTTTGAGCCAGAAAACACTCTTATAGCCAATGAAGTTAATGTGAAGGGTACAAAATATAAAAAGAACATGTTCATTGTGATTGATGATGGTGAGGAGGGGCTTATCATGGGAAAAATTAAAGTAATACTCATCTACAGAGATTCAGCAGTACATTTTATTGCTGAGAAATATCTGGCTGTGCGTCTCCCAGATATAGGTGTTTATTACCTTACACACAGTCAGGAAAGTTACTGCTGTGTTGACCAAGAGAGACTGCTTGATTACTATCCTTTGCCTGAATACACTGTTGGTGGCATGTCATTCATTGTTCTCCACCATTCTTTCCTCTCATTATAGGTCAATGTCTACTTCAGAAGAAGAAATCAAGGCGATAATCGTCAGGGCATTGCCAAATCTTTCTGAAGACACTCAAACGCAGTTAATTTTGAGGCTTCAAAGCTCTGGCTTAGAATCAAAGGAAGACCTGAAATATGTACAGAAGGAAGACGTTGATGACCTCTTGCCTGTTATTCAAGTCCGGAAGCTTTTGGATGCATTTAAGTCAGGTAATGCAAATGTGACACAATGTCATATTTAAGGCTTGAAATGAACACTGGCCATCAGCTAACCCTGGTACAGTTGCTCTGTGTGCAGACATTTGTTTTCTATTGTTTTTCTTCTTTTATTTTGTATTCCCCGAGCCATTTTGTAGGGTCGCCATCTTTCGCCATTCACTAATGTGTTGTTTTTCTTTGTTTTAGAGACAGAGATAATCACTCTAGATCTCACATTGCTTCAAAGCCCTACACCAACCTTTAGCCCATCACCACTAGAAAGCACATCATCCCCATCAGCCACTTCATCTTCTGACCTGTCAGACTTAAGCAGCCCAACCAATCGAAGATGTCCACCCCAGATATCCACATCCTGGCCTGAAAAGTTCCAAGTGCCATGGGATCGAATGCCACAGGAAATCCGTTCAGCCATTGCCAATGGTAAAAGACCAACCCCTGCAGAGAGGCGGCAGATGGTGAGAGTGCTGGTAGATGAAATGAGGAAATGTGAGGCCAACCCAACACGTTCCCAGTGTCTCACAGTTTGTAAAAATATTGTGAGGCAATACCCCGACACTTTTGCTGATGTTTTTGCGGATGGCTCACTTATGGCTGGCGGTCATACTTCACTCCTCATCCAGGTGAAAACTCGCATTGAGAACGTAAATCGTGAAAGCAGCTTTACACGCCACCGAACCTCAAGGGCCTCTGGATCCAGCTCTGGACACAAGAGGGGGCCAACTGACACATACGGATGCACCAGATTTCAGCCAGAACTCCCACCAGGAGAGACTGATGATACTGTGGAGCAAAAGCGCAAAAGATTGGAGGAGATCTACAGTCAGGAAGGTGCAGGTGGCATTCAAAGAGCAGAGGTGTCTAGTCTCATGGAGACCACATTTTGTCTACTGCGTCGCCATATAAATGCATTTCCAGCTCCTTCCATTGAGGATATTAGAAGCAAATGGCCCTACCTCTTCAATCAGAGGAGCATCTATGCTCATTTTGAGCTTCTCACAGATCTTAATGTGCTGCGTCTCCTTGAGCTTTCCATGGAAGAATGTGGGAGAGCAATCAAGGAATACTTCCAGAGCAAACCTACTAACAAAGATGTCCAGACTGTTCTCTCCCAGGGTGAAGGCACTGATGTGGCACTTCTCGTTGTCCAGCTTCTTATGGCCCACTTCACCGAGACCACAGATGCGCTCATCCTTCTTGCAGATGTAAGTTTGTTTTTATTGATTTATTGAATATAAATAAAAAAGTAATATAAATAAGACTAGTAATAAGAATAAATTCAATTTCAAAGTATCCTTTCTCAGACTAATGGACACTGTATATATATATATAAAAAAGTTAAATTACAAAGATAAAAAGGTCAGTAAAAAATAAGACCAGAAGTTAAAAAATGTAGAAAAAACTCCATTACAGTAGTTCTTATGAAACTGTTCTCACTATGATTATATTGTCTGTGCCCTACAGTTGTCTGCCACAGTTGATGACGTCGAGAAGACCCTCACCTTACCTCCGACTCCTCGTCTAATCATCCTCTGTATGTATTCAGTAAATTGACATACTTTATATTTCATATCAGATGAGCTTTAAGTTGATAAGTGTTCTCTGTATCCCAACAAAGCATGAATGTTCTTCCAAATAGAGATATTTATCCAGGATTTTCAATCAATACTGATATCCCTCTTATTTCACTTTTCAGGTGGAACAGAGTGTGTGACTACCGGACGCTGGATGATCAGCCTTGAGGGTCACGTCCTGTGTGAGGGCATCCAGCCCACCTTTGTGACGGGGCTTGCTGCTCTGTTTTCCCTGTACTACATCTTCAACTTACAGTACCAAGAGGAGGCTGCCTGTACTCTTGAGTTCATTCAAAGGTAAGGCTTGTGTTACCTAACAGACCTTTTTTGAAAGTAGTCATTCTGACATGAAGTTGTGAGTGAACACTCTATTCCGGTTGTCTTTGGTCAAAGGTATTTTGATTTGGTTATGTCCATATCCCCCAGTCCCCTTTATATAGCAGCAGACATTATTACTGTCCCTCTAATCTCGGACTATTGTGTTTTCAGGCGCTTCATCGGGATCAACCCGGAGAGAGGGTCCAAGGCCAGCCGGGGAAAGATCATCTCCAAGAAAACAGGGAAAGTTGTCCAGAAGAAGTCACACACAGTCAATCTCCATGTGTCCACTCTTCTGAAGAATCTAATGGACTTTGAGTGGAACTTTGTATAGGTCGGTGAGTGAATCATCATCGCAGTCAGTTTTTCCACATTTGTTTTTTTTTCCACATCTTGTTCCATTGACTAAATATGTTATATAACACTTAAAATGTGGATATTTATATTGTTGAACGCTGCAGAAAGACATGTGTGCAGCTACAGTAAACAAGCAGGGACTATGTTCACTTGTCCCAGGACATGCTGTCATATATGTATATATATTGTTTTGCCTTTTGATGCCATTGTCTATAGAACAGTCAGCAAAATATCAGTTCTTCTCAGAGATCTTGGATCTCAGTTATTCTTTGTTTATTATTTATTTTCATTCTATATTTCATTATTATGTTTAGTTTAAGCACAACTCAGAATTTCAATGCAAGCACTTTAAATAACTTAACTGAAAATCAGTGTTCCATTGCAGATAATTTTGTATGTATTAGGTATTTAGGGCCTTGAGTGACAGCAAACAGTTGAATTTGTTTTATTCAATTGTCAACCAGTTAGGTACTGCAGTTGGTGATAATTTTGAAATAAAGGTTATATAATCGATATTTTGTCTCTTCTTGTACACATTTTTAATAGCTGTATTTTAATTAACTAACTAATTTAGTATACGGTATATTAAAATTGATAAACGAGGTTACAGTGAAGACATTGCTTTATTCATGGGTAATTGGCTTTCAGACAGTAATATGCTCTATTTATAAAAAATGACATTGTATTATATATGGGATTATGGTGAAATTCAATTAATGAAAAAAAAAACAGTATTGCAATATATACTATGTGTATCTATATGTACTGTGAATTCATACAGAACTATACTGTCTTTTAGTCAACTGTAAAAATTAAGGAAATACAGGATTGTACTGTTAAGTAGATAACAGTAAGGGAACTGTAAAATTAACAGTACAATGCTGGCAACCCAGCTGCCAGTATTTTACTGTCAAATCAAGGATTTTACAGGATTGTACTGTAATTCAGTTTGTGATTTTTATCACAGTAGCATACTGTAAAGTAGATTACAGTAGGGGAACTGTAAAATTAACAGTAGAATGCTGGCAACCCTGCTGCCAGTACTTTACTGTTAATTTACAAGACAATCGTTTACAGTGTATATTGTTTAAAATTCCCACAAGATTTTGGAACCTGGTTGCAGATATTTGCACCAATTGGTCAGAGATCTCTGCAGGCAAGTTAAGTTACTCCACACCAAACTCATAAAAACATTTCTTGCATAATGCACAGGGTAATGTCATGTTACAACATGAAAGGGCCATTTCCCCAAGTGTTGCTACACCACTGAAAGCACACTGTTGTCCAAAATATTATCGTATAATGTCACATAAGGATTCCCCTTCATTGGAACCAAGCTGCCATGTTTGTCCATGTACTGGCTATATAGTGTACCCGAGTAATTTCACAACTTCAATTAATTGATTGCATCTCGTAGCAGAGCGGTTTCTTAGTTAACGTCTGTTTTTGCCAGGAGTAAACTTGCACAACTTCGGGAGGAGCAAAATGCATGAGCAAATCTGACATTATTGACTGAAGAAATTAATTGTTTTGATCATAAACCAGTTCAAACACCAATATGGTAAAACAAATAATTTATAGAAGTTTGGCAACAGAGCCCTGTGAAGACAGGGAGTATGGCTGACTGGGAGAAAAATATCAGTCTGTACTTTGCATGACTCAGAATATCAAGTTTTGTAAGGAGTCTGTATCACTCAAAACACTGTGGCAGTCACATACATTAGTACTATTGACTTGAGCTCCATAGACACCTGGGTGCAAAGTGAGCATTTGTGTCTATGCTAAAAAGATGTTTGCTTGTCAGAGGTAGAGTGCTGTACCTCGTTCAAGCACCCTTACTGCTTCACTGTCCTCAGCTGAGAGTACATCCAACAAAAAAAAAAACACTGTACTTAACCTGAAAAAATACAGGCAAAATGTCTTTTTTTTAAATAATAAAAAAAGTCTGACTTCCTAGAGACCAGTTTCACCATTGGGGAAACACACATCTGGAATTTAAAATGCACTATGACCCTTTTAATGATGCAAGGGTGTAAACTTATGGGAGAGACTGTAAATCCAAAGTTTGTACAAGTGACAAGAGATTGTCTGTTCAAGTGTCATTCAGCAAATCACTAAAACCCTACCAGCATCAGTATTAATAGCTGACCTTACAGATTTAGCCAACTGAAAGCATCAATAAAGTAGCTCTTCAGTTATGACAAAAAATGTCAACTTTCCTAGTAACATGTTTCAAGCTGCCCTGGTAAAAAAAATATATTTGAATCCTAAAACAAAATCTCCTCTACCAAAACCTACTTTGTATGCAAAGGTGCTTAAACAAACTTTGTCCTGATAATAATCCTGTAAGAGATTGGTTCCAACAAAATGTGTTGCCACTAGAGGTCTCAATGGACCTGTAACCATGACCTTGGTCTGAAATGGACCTGATAGCTTGAGCCTAACATGTAACATACTTCCCTTCCAAAAAGACACTGACAAGACATGGTGGCCTCTTTCCGCTCTCTTTCTCTATCTCTCACTCTGAGTGTCTGTCTAACAAACACACACACACACACACACACACACACACACACACACACACACACACGAATGTAGAATGTAGAAAATAGAAAAAAATATATTTATTTGCCTGAGAAACCTAACTATTACCAAATACTGACTTTCAAGTAAAATGTTTTCATGTGGTAGTGAAGCTGCAAATTAAAAAAAAAGAAAAAAGATACTTATGATTCGAGGGTCAGCTGCACAAACGTATTGCTTTGACCAGTTATACTGTCAGACGATTAAACCAACAAATACTGGAGGACAATATGTGAATTTGGTATTTTCCTACAATCAAAAGGCACTTTGGGAGTTTTTAAATTTCGGATACCAACGTCCTACCATCACCCACCAAAAAGGCAGAAATGCAAAATGGTCCCTTCTTGTAATTACATTACCATGTGACAAAAACACAACTAACCAAGAAAAAGAAAAAAAAAGAAAGAAAACCCACAAATGTTCCCTGACAGTTTGCACATCTCACATCAACAGCTGACTGAAAGGTTTGAAGTCAATAGAAAACCCTGTGATACACTTTAGAAAAAGTTACATAAACTGTGTAATTGCTGAGAAAAGAATATCATTATACTTGGTATGCTGTCCAAAATTTCCATTTACTCTACCTTCAGTGCCATTATTTGCTACATGTAATAGTCTTCATCTTCATAAAGCCTCTATGTTACCCACTCTGCCGTCTACTTTGTCATTGATAAGATTTGCTGTCTAATGTTAATTCATACAGTGTGCAAGCAATAATGAAATATGCGTTTTTTCTTCAGAAATCCTAGGATGCACATTGAATATTTTTATTAGTAATACTTACAATTTACAAGTAAGAACACAAGTTCAACAATGTTATTCAGTCAGACACACCTGACAGTGGCAGGAGGGTGGGAAGACAGTGAGTGAGGGCAGTGCTCTACTTTTCTCTCTCTTTATTATTGGTGTGAAGAAGCCTGGCCTTTAAAAATCCATAGTTTACATTTTGTAATTATTTCCATCTAAAAAAAAAGTCCCTGCTCCCAAATAAATATTTTACTTGATAAATTATTTTGTTAAATTGGCGCAGGACTCTTTATTGGGGATCAACGTTTGCATAAGGTTCTAAAAAGTAGGTAACTAATATAAGTAAAGACATTTGATGCACCATGAGTTAACACTGTGGTTAATTTACAACTTCACATCAGGGGTGTACAATTGTCAGATTGGTGGGGCATTACAAAATCTCTCTTTATTAGTATGGGCCTAACGGGGTCCACATCCCCTGTGCAAGAGGATGCAATGACAACTATTGGAATCATTGCCTGATACAATAATGGGTGCTACAAAAAATTACACAAATATTTTAAAAATCAATTCATAGTTGTGTTGCATAAAAATGCAACACATCTGCTTCTATTAGCAAATCAAACATTTGGAGGATTTGCAGCTTTTCTAGGTATTATATCTCGGTCAAAATAAGAAAAGACATAAATGAGCTCTAGGAAGTTGCAGATGCAAAAGTGTGTTTGCCATTATATCTACAACTTGAAGAATTAATAAATATAAAAAAGACAAAAATATTTTTTTACAAATTGTTTAGGCCCTAATTGTAAACTACAGTTACAGCCTACAGTTGAGGCAGCTGATGGATTTTCCTGTTGAAAACAGCTGATACCCCTCACCTTCTGGAAAGTGAGAAAACACAAGAAACAACATACACCACACAACAAAACTTGCCCAGTCATTTCCTTATCTTCTATGCCACATGGCCATGCCATTTTTAGACAGTATTGCACAAATTAAAGAGTCAGGAACAAACTATTTAACTTCGTCCATCCTTATAAATTGTAATGCACGTTAGAATTAATCAGGTAAGCTATGTATTCTCCTTTTTAGCTGATAATTTCTTTACAAGGCCAGGTGGAATCGTTCACATCACTGACTCTAACCTCTCCCTATTTTTCTCCCTCTCCTTTCAGACAGCATGCCCGGACATGTCACCTTTACTGCTCAGCCTTTTTAACCCATTCCTACGATATTTGCTCCTCATACAATGGCCTCAAAGAGTCACCTGACCCCAAGGTTGAAGGTCAAGTAACCTCCTACACCCCATCGGGTACATGGATGTGGACACGACAGCCCATCACCTCCCCAGAAGTGGTCTGGCCGGGCCTCCTCTGGTCTGTGTTACACATTCTTCTGCCTGTATAAGCACAAACTAAAGGGAGATCTACACTGACGTCCTGAGCTGTGCTAAAAAAACCTGAATGGCAATCACATTTATCCACATGAAAAGAGCCATGCAAATTTGAGTTTCTCATTGTGTTCATCAAGCTTTCTATTTTTAGCTACTGGGACATGGAAGGAAACTACTCCAAGTTAAATATCTGCAGACACAACAGTATAGTTTTTAAGCACTAACAATTTTAAAACATTACAGATTCATTACAGAATATATATGTATGTATACATTTAGCTAACCAGAATACAATACATGTAAGAGTAGACCCACAGTTTCTTTTCACCTTGGCATGGGAGCAATATACACACAATTGCAAATCCACCACTTTAAAAATTTAAGCCAGATAAACACCAGGTATCATGCCAGCCAAGCCATTGTTGTCTCGTGTTTGGAAAGACAATACACACTACAAATATACTATGTTCACTGTGCCACAACTTTATAAGGTTTCACTAGCTACTGGGGCAGCATGCACACAGCATGGGATCTCTACTGTAGTAAAAGCAAATTCAAAACCAATTAATCCACAATAACAAAGAAACCAATTGTGACGACATACCAATAAAATAAAAAATAAATAAATATAATTTGTATTTAAAAAAAATATATATGAGAGGCTGTGCAAATTTAAAAGCAACCCAGGAGGTGCTGAACACTTTTAAATGTTCATTACAGACAAGAGATGCTACGTGATGAAGAGTTGCTTTGTCCCATACAAAAACCAGTACTGTAATGGCATGTGTTAATCCTAGAAATACCAGTTATATTTGCACAGCCAGCAAAACATGTCCAGCATAGCACAGGCAGAGTGACTGGGATTCCCTGGATGCTATAGTCATATCTTATAAAAATGAATAACAGAAGACTCCAGAAACATGTGAAAAACACATACCTGGCATCAACAAGAGAATAAACCCATTTCACAGGACAACGCTAGCAGATATGTGAGAGTGACCTCTGAGTCACTCTTGCACTCCACAGGTATACACCACCCCCTCCATTTACTGTCAGGTGAGAGTGTGACAGACAAACACATCAGGTACACAACATCTATACTAATGAATACAAAACTGTGCTGTAAATGGAGTACTCAAAGCACAACAATCGCCTAACATGTAAAACAATGAACACATGATATATTGTTCTCTTTCATATTAGTTTCTGAGAGCAGGTCTCACAACAGGAAAGTGCATGTCAAATGTTTAATAATAGTTCAAAGATATTTTTAACCACTTCCAATTAAAGTGTGGGCCACATTATACGGTTCAATCATGACTAACAGCAGAGTCATCTAAACACACCAGTGTGTCCACAGAGTTGTCTGGTGAAAAATTTAATCTGAACACACAACTGATGTACCTGCCTCGACTGTAGAAATTATGCATTTCAACTCAGTGTAACATTCCTCAAAAAATTATTTCTGATCTCTCCAGTTATTTATTACTTCATTTGAACCATCTCAACCTTCCTCCTACTGCCACGGAAGACAGAGCAGCAATAAACAGGATGCTGACAAAGCCGTACACTGTGATGCAATTTCAAAAGTACAACCTGAGGACTTAATTTACACTTGACCATTAGCATTTTTCCCCAAAGAAAATGCATGAAGACAATCACCCAAACAAATTTTTACCAAAACCAAAACCTTTAACATTACAACTTTTTTCTAATTACAGTAAATCATTACTTACAGAGCCGTCAGTAAGGCTGAAATTAGGATCCTTATAAGTGTGTTATGTTGTATGTACGTGCACACATAAGCAAGAGGGGCAAAAGAGGAAGCAAAGCTAAAATGTGAGTTAAATGACACACCCATGCACCAATTACACAAACACACAGATTAAACTTGTTTTTTTATGTTCATATTCCAACTCAAATGCCTAAGGTGATTTCAGATACTAACATTACTTCAGTTCAGTGTAAAAAAAAAAAAAAAAAAAAAAAAAAAAAAAAAAAGGGTGTTGCACACACATAAAAAACAAAATCTGTCCTACAAAAATAGAGGCTGTACGTTAAGTTTTTTTGTAACACTGTTGACCGAGTTTAAATGTTCATCCAAAATTACAATGAATAAATATGTTTAAAAAAAATAAAAGTTCAATGTGCCTCTTGTGTTTGTTACAAAATGATTACAAGTAAATACAAGCATATATCCTTTCAGATGATTTCACCACATTCCTTGCTAGGCTTGACCTGCCTACTTACAACTGTTATAGGCAGTGACAATTACACAAAAGGAAACCAACACGAGTTACAACAGTATATCTAAAATTATGCTGATATAACTGTGACAAACAGACCAAATCAGTTTCTTGAAGCAAACTTTAAAAATGACCAAACCAGAAATTATTGGTCACACTGTGTGAAAAATATTTGGTCTCTCTGCACCCAAGCACATTGCCTGACTGGGGAAAGTGGGTGAGGTGTTACCCCTTTAACAAGTTAAGACCACCAAAATAAAAACAAACAAAAACAGGCCACCAATAATTTAGGATCATTATAATATTTCCAACCAACTGCTCAGAAGTTAATAATATGGGCTAATCTAGCACCCTCAGGTGAAAAAAGGCTCGTGCAGCAGTAATGAAAACACCATGTGTGTGTAGTCAGATGAGGCACACTCTTGCCATGTCAGATCTTACTGCCAATGCTGTTGCAGGTTATCATTTTACTACCTAAAATTTAATTATCAAGCAGAGAATTCACCAGCACTGTAACAGCTGACATATTCTTCTAAACATGCTGTCCAGGTCCATAGTACTTCTGTCACTACGCAAAACAATAAAACAGTATCTGTAACTTTGTGAGTGCAGCTGCGGAGCATCAACAGATCTGACTTTTAGAGAAGAGCACATTTCTAAAGCTGCTAATTGACCACCTAAATACATCAATGTTTACAGCAGATTATCGTAGTTTAGGAGGCCACAAAATTTCACTAACTTTTTCTTCTTACACAAACCATATCAGCAGTTAGGCACATAACTGATCAATATATTTTTTAAATGTTAATGCCACTTCTACAGTTTTTAACAGCTCTACCATTTAAGTGAAACAGGTGTAAAGCCCCATGCACTACAGTGATGCAGCACCTACTGTATGCAAAAATCAAAGCAAATGCAAAACATATGCTTGAAAGAAGCATGCAAGACCTGGCATCCTCATATGCTGTACTACTGCCACTGGTATTATCAGCCTTAACTTTATGGATAAATACTTAATGCAACATACATAAACACAAAAGATCACATATTTACTTAAAAGTAAACCTAGACAGACCACTTTGGAAACTATTCCTGAACTTTAATCATGTCTGCGAGGGAAATGAGTGACACACATAAAACCAGTTGACAGCTTCTATTTAATGTTGTCGATACATAGAACTGAAACCAAGCCCAACTTCTGGAAAATAACCAACAAGACTCGTGAAAACCTGTTCCCATCACTGCAAATTTGAATACTATAAAGTTTGTGCTGAGTGGTGCAGAAAGAAGGAAGAGAAGGGTGGGGGTTCTCTGCAGCCTGGCTACAACACATGTGAGCAAGTACAAGAAGAGAGGCACAGTTTCACCAGGAAATGGGGGTGGGAGCCCATTTTGCCAGAGGGGTCTGAGAAGACAGAATGATGAGTCACAGAATGTCATGCTAACAGTCTGAAACAGCACAACGGTGCTCCACAAAAAGAGTTAAAAAGCAAATACCAGAGAACGGAGGGGAGACATAGACCTGTAGCAGTAACTGTAGATTAACTGTGGGCACGACAGGAATAAAAAACTGTTAAAATCCACCAATACTAATCTGACAATTGTTTACAGGGGACAGTGTAAACTATATTGCAATCCCTCTTCAGAATAAGAGCAAAATACTCATTCCTATTTTACCTATATAAACACTACAACTTACAAATTGATTACAAAAGATTGCTTCCATCAACTAAATTGGATAAAATTGGATTTTAATAATCACTAAAGCTGCCTCAACTGAAATATTAAGTACCATCTATAACATGTGTATTTTAGTCTTATTTAAATTTGAATGACCAGATCGACACTGTAAATCACAATATTTTCAAACTGATTTAAAAATACATACATCTACACTCACAGCCAGTGTTCAGTAATACCTTCTTATTTTATTTTAAACTGCTAACAACAATTTGGCAAAATTCATGTGATGCCAATACAATTTATACTTTTAGCATGAAATAAGCAGGCAGGTGTACTTAGTTTGTCAATATTTTTGGGTATGCATAAATACATGCAGTATTAATATCCAAAATGTTGTGAATCCACCCTATTAAAACAATTGCATAGTAAGCTTTGGATAATTTCCTTTTCCATGCACTACTTTTACAATGCTTCTATCTGGTGGTGTGAAAAATGGAACCCAAGGGTAGTTACCCCCCCTTTTTTTCTTTACAGTGGGGACCATTTTTTTCAAGAAGCAGCATTTTCAAAAAAATCTAATGGTCAATAACAGTTGCAGATTTTTTTTAACATTATTTGTGCATGTCATATTTGAGTTAACACAGCTACACATATATAGAGATCATCAGAAACTTGGGTATTAAATCCTGTTCATCCATGTTAAATACACCATGTGGTGTACATTAAGTATCAACTATTTGTTTATTCCTATAAAGTAGATAATTATATGCCTGCCACATTTTTGAGTTATCATACTATTCATTGTATTTCATACACCCACAAATTAAAGTTTTCTTGTCAGTCAGACACATCAGATCCAATAGTACAGTAATTTCCTCCTCCACCTCCTCTTTGCTCTGCTTTGTGGCTGTGAAAGGTCTTTCTCTTAGATCACAGAACTAAATGCCCTCAAAAATAAACACACAAAATCTTACCAGATGAGGTGGGCGACATCATGGTGAAAATGTTGTCTCAGTTCTACAAAAAATACTATACCGAGGGTACAATCTGCAATTTCAGTGATGAAAGTTGTGCCTAAGACTATGGTATTTAGTTGCATTTTTAATTCAGGTCATGCATATCTAAACTGAAGTAGAAATAACTCTTAACCTCACTGCTGCAGTATATGCATGACAAAATTAAAATCCTGGAAAAATGCTTTAAGTAAGCACACTGTCATTTGTGACGGAGCAAAGGGGGGGAGACATTGCAGGAAAAAAGGACAGAAGTGCCAACACTGTCTAATGTTCTCAATTAGGATTTTTCAGAATTTCTTACATGATACTTGACAATGTGGAGACGTTTGTGTTTAAATAAATGCAACACTGTAAAAGATAGGAAGGCCTCGCATTATGTAACACATTAAACCGATCTCTACTTAGAAGGAAGTAGATGGGGCGGGTTTAGACGCACAATTATATGGAGCCTCTCTTTTCCTCTTTTACGCTTTATAAGTCAAGCAGTCATGTTCATTATGAGAAGCATAAGGCAGAGTAAAATGTCATACATACAACCTTTCCAGTAATTAACGATTAGGTCTGTTTTGGTTCCCTTTACTTAACCGATTAGACCACGTAAGTTTTTTTTTCCTCCCCTTCAATGTACTTGAATTTAATCAGAGCCCAGGGCACACAGAAAGTGGAGCGAGGCTAGTAAGGGCAAAAAAGGAAAAAAAGAGACGGAAGGCAATGACTGAAAACCTTTCTGCATCTAACTACGATGAGCCAAAATCCCCAATATTACAGCGAGCCACGAGCGGCACCGCAACTAACAATACCATATTTTTTTATTTTCAATAACGTTAATTCAACTTTACTGCATCGTTAGTGGTTATGACAGCCATTCATCTAGCGTTTAACAGAGCTATTAAAGTTGAATCATCAGAAGCACCGACCTATGATTGTTGTCACTTGGCTGAGAGCCACATTGATCATCTAACCTTAAGGTAAGATATTCATATTTTATACATACAAATATAATACAAGTACGTAACGTTTAATAATACGTGGTTAATTATTTTGCCATCGGAGTCAATACACGAGATAACGTTTAAACTGCAAACACGTTTAGGATCACAACATAGGAAAATAAAATAAAGTCCGTCATTATTATAAAAGTCATGGCTGAGTCTAAGGTCATATCCAAGGTTCATACACTTTTTCAGTGGTCAAATTCAAGCACTTTTCAAGGACTTTCAAGGTCCATTTCAAGCTTTTCCAGTACCTTACAACGGTTGTAAGTTGCATGTTTTAGATGAGTACTTGCATGCTAAAAGGGGTAATTTCACTCAACCATACCGACAACGATGGTATTACGCTTTTAACAACCAAAAGTGCAGTTTGCTAATCTCAATATTCAATTCAGTATTTTTTTCATTGTACGTGTGATTATCTATAGTCAGATTGCACGAGAAATACAATAAGAATTTCAAGCATTTTCAAGCACTTTATCCAAAATCCAAGCACTTTTCAAACCTTGAAAATACAACATTAAAATTTAAGCATTTTCAAGGATTTCAAACATCCGTATGAACCCTGTATATCACAGCGACATAACGACAAACTTACCAGGTGTTTTCTTGTCTAACAGTCCAAAAACCGCTTGCAACAACACATTTAAGATTTACCAACTCGAGGGGGAAAAAACACTGCCTCAGTTAACAAGCTTTGTAAAATTAAGTTACCACAAAAGGCACTGTGTCTGTCCCGGGCTCTGTGGTTTTGATTTTTTCCCTCCCAAGCCAGTGTAACGTTGAGGTGCCGTGTGCATGTGTTGACACTGCCGACAGTGCTGCTTCTCCTCCTCTGCTCCAGCCTGGCTGCTGATTTTTTTTTTTTTTTGCACCTCCCGCTCAAAACTAGGCTCCAATGCGAAAAAAATGTCCATTATAGTTCAACTTTGATGTATAACCCCCAAGTTAAGTGTCAAAATAATTTTCCATCCGTGCTGTTTTAAAAAAATATTTTTAAAAATATCCCTTCACCTCGTGGATAAAATGGACCGCTGCTCGAGCGCATATTTTTTCTCCCGTCACAGCGCAGCAAAGTCAGAATTCCCTCTATCGGCGCTAGCGAGCTAAGCTAACAGGCTAGCTGCTAGGAATAGTACAAGCTGGCAAAGCTGGCCAAATGGCTAACGTCTCCCCGCCACGGTCGCTCTCTCCTCTTTTTCCACCTCTCCTTCAGTCCGCTCACATTGTCCGATTAAAATCAACTTTGCGGCGTCATTTACCTGTGTTTCCAGTGAAATTACGTGATTCCCCCGCTCTCTAAAGGCGCAGTTTAATTTTGAGCGCTTGGCTTCTTCCCCAGTCTCAGCGACAGCTCTCTATATTCGCAGCATCCTCTCTCCGCAGCTGCTGAGGCAATCGCTGCTCACTCGAAAATGGCGCCGAAAGATACACTCCTCATTCAAATTCGATAGAGCCTCCCATTGCCCCCATTGGCTGGACGCGGAGTGGACTCCGCCACGCTGATTGGTCGCTGAAAATGCACTCTCGAATGATCTCGCAGCCCACGCAGCGTTCAACAGAGAGGGAGACAAATTAACTCTTTAGCTCCCTCAACGACTTTTACAGCAGTCATCACAGCTAAAAAACCTTTACGTTCAAACTTGTTCAAACCAGAATTTTTCATATGAAATGAATGCCACGATCTGTCGCAACCACTATGCACTATTTAAAACACCATCCAGCTTTTATAAGTCACACAATGTACCACACAAGTCTGTGTTTATACAGCAGGAGATTGAAAGAAAGTGCAATAAAGTCAATACTACAATAGATACACTATATTCACCGTCCAAATATATAGCTTGTATTGTATACATTTAGAGAAACAGAGTTGCACGAGATTCCTTGGCTTAAAACTACAACAAACATTGTAATATAAATGTCTAAGTATTTTATCGGAAGGTCTGCAGCCTTTACCTGTAAGCATGAGTTAATATGTCCATGGTACCAACTGATCTGAGCAAATGCAAAACCTCAGTGATCCACAACAAAATGGCAAATTACACTACTATGAGCTATTAAAACACCATGCAGCTTATATAAGTCTCAAAATGTACCACAAAAACTACATAGTGATACAACACGAGATTGAAAGAATGTGCAATAAAGCAAATAGTAAAATAGATACACTATAGCCTATATTACCTGTAAGCATGATACATGTGCATGACTTCAATTAAACTGAGCAAATTCAGAGGCACACTAATACTGATCCACAATAAAACTGCAAATGACTGAGAGCAATGCACTACTTTGCACTATAAAAAACAACATGCAGCTTTTAATAAGTAACAAAATGTACCACAAAACTCTATGGTGATACAATAGGAGATTGGCAGTGCAAGAGTGAAAGTCAATAACACAAATTACACACTATATTTACAGCCGAAATACATTGCACACATTAAAAAAAAGGCTGAGGTTGGACAAGTTTCCTTGTCTTTAAGTTATAGCAAACATTGCTATTTGATGTTTCTCACCATTGGTGATTACAAATGACTAAAACTTTTCTAAAAAGGTCTGTAGCCCTTACCCATGAGCATGATACAACCAACCAAACTGAGCAAATTGAGAAGCTTTCTCATAGTGATCCACAACAAAACTGCTGAGAGCAATGCACTACTATGCACTATTCTTCACTCAGATGACCCGGATTAAAATGCGTCAGCTGTCTGCTATTGCACTTTAACTCACTTTTAATTCTTAATTAGGGACATCCAGGTCCTATAAAATGTGACTAAAGATATTTTATGCCTTTTGTGTGCAACTGTGGGCACATAAATACAATATTTCCAGTTTACACATAACCTGCAGACATGAAGCCTTTGTTGAAGCATATCACATATACAAGGAGAGTTTTTCAAATTTTCAGGTACATGTAAAAACATTGTGTTATTGGTGTAAGAGTGGTGTAAGAATGCCAAATATGTAGCAATGCTTTTCTTAACATCCTTCATATGAGCAACATGAATGTCTATTCAAAATGTGTTCCTTATTCATAGAATGGGTACTTATCTGCAGCAAGCACAATAGTGCTTGTCTTGGAGTGACAGGCCTATCAAAAACAATCGAAAGCTAGCCAAATAAAACACATGATTGATAGATAGTTGACAAGGGTATAACATCTGGTATGTGTGAATTATTAGGTCAAAAAGTAATGGAAACTGTGTGATTACTCCTAGGGCAGGGAAGATATGATCCAGACATCATGAAGGATGTGAAAAAGCAGGAACAAAAAGCAATAAAAAAGCCTAACTTTAAGGTAAAGGGCCTGCTAAACTACAGAGGCTCAGTCAGCAGTTATGTTCTGCTTCCACGCTCTTCTCGATCATAATGTGGAGTTTGGTTTTAAAGACTGTCTTAGTTTATTTTCTACAGTTCGAACGAGGACATTGCTTTCTTATCTTAAATTGCTGTGACATCACATTGCTGTGACTTCACATTAATTTGAAGTTTTCTTTTCAGCTGCCCCATTTTTTAAACTTCTGTTTGATTTATTTTCCACACCTTTCAAAGAGATATTGATATCTATCTTTATTTTATTTTTTAAAACCCATAAGTACATTTCTAGGCATAACCTCTTCTTCTCAATTTAAGTTCAGCTTGGCAGCACCACAGGGGCAGGCTGCACACACTACTGTAGTGTGCATGCAACGTCCAAAGCAGGGACGGGTTGGGCTCTGCCACAATAACCCTGCTGTTATCATATCTAATGTAGCATAGTGTACCTCGGGCAAGATAAACAAAGACAGCCATTTCATCCCAATGCACACATAATAACAATACATAACATTCACCTGCTATGTCAGTCGGCTCCACCAGGAAAAATAATTAGCTGAAACCTGCTATTAGTTTTATGGTGAGCTTAAAGGAATAGAGGCCGAACTTTAACTGATTTAATATTTCTTATCTTCTAGAAAAATATCTACACAATCCAATATATAATTTACTTTTTTCATGTGTGATATTTAAAACTTTATCATTTTTTATTTAGACCCCATCAAGAAACATATAATTCCTTTGCCTTGCCGTGTGTGGTACTGAAAAAAAACATAATGTTTTTTACTTTGGAGTACAAAAGCAGACTGGGAGAGAGAGGGCGCCCATTGTGCATGCATTCTGGTGTAGTGTGGACAATGGGGCGGAGAGGAAAAAAACACACTTGTTTACAGATAAACTGGTTTGGACAGGAAGCCAGTAAGGAGGAGCTCTGTGTTGTTAAACAGGCATGTGGAGAGGCAGGGATGAGCCAGCAAAAACACCACCGTGACCATAGGGGAGATCATGATGCAGTAGTCAAAGACATAGCACTCACGCATCCATGCATTCATATCTACAAATGCACATATTTATATAGTTTTGTAGAATTGCTTAAAGATTTGGTCAGACTTTTGAAAAGATTACGCAGTAAACCACTATTGCTAAAACCTTGCAGTGACACAAAGTGAAATTGTGGTTTGTTTAGTTTCACTATGAGCAAAATTAACAAGATAAAAAGGCGCTCATGGGCCCTTATTAGCAGTGCCAAACAGTAGCCAAGCTGAGCTCTGGCAAATACTATACAGTTCATCCTGCATTGTGTCACCGTCACATGAGCACACACTGCCTTCCATTAGGCAGGAGATCCTTATGACTCACGAAAACACAAGTCACATGTCACTACACAAATGAACCATGCTACTCAGACTGCTCTGTTATCCACAGCAGCTTTTCTGCAGGCCCAAATGAAATCACATCATAATGCATCTCTTCATTAGGAGGGTTGAGACAGAGTGGGGCTCTCCCTTGTCTTCTGCTAGACGAGCTGAACAAGAGCCACAGTGTCGTGTATCGTGGTGTTTGGCCACAGCAGGCTAACCCGGCTGCAAAAGTTGCCACGCTGGGGCAGTTTTAGTTCAATGTAATTTGATTTCATGTTAGATGACTTGCGTGCATGGTTGGCTGTTACACTCAGCTGCTTCTCATTCAAGGAGGAGTTTTACAGATTTTTTTTCCCTCTCTCTTTCTTCCCTCATGTGACTCAAAAGATGGCCTTTCACACCACCACCAGACATGGGACTGCATCACATCAGTGATAGGGAAATAGACAGCAGCAAAAGCTCAGCTCACAACACGCTTTGAGAGTTCAAAAGTAAATACTCCTAGTTTACTGAAGTGAAGAATATCAACAAAAGACGAATAGACATCGTAAAAAAAAGCTTGATAAAAAGGTCAGAGGTGACACCAAACCGAGCAGTCATTTAGTTTACAGCTTTCATGTCAACACAAGGCACCAGCAGGTGACTTTACAGTGAAATCAGCTCCTGTCATGGGAGCATTAGGTGTTGGCTGACATGAGAGTGTACACAGCTCTCTGTGGTACTTTGCTGCCTATATCCCTGAATTAAATCAGGCATTACAAATGAGCAGAGTGAGAAAATTATTCCTACTTTTCTCACTGTAGAGGTGAATTTTAACCTCGAGAAAGCCACCTGCCTGCTGGTGGTTGGGGGTAGAGTCACGGGTAGGATTAGGGTTAGACACAAAAAAATTTTGTTAGTTTAAACTGATTTTCTTGTGTTTGAGCCGGGAAACCTCATACATGCATTTTAGCCCCACAGTTCTTTTGTTATAATCTTTTTTTCTTTTCTTTTTTTACTACATCTAACCATACCCCTACCAGGACAGGTGGGTCTTAAAAGGTTAACCCTTCTAAAATCCGCCTGCTTGTCAGTAGATAGGGGTAGACCAAAAAGCTTTGTGCTTTTTGAACTAATGTAGTTTAAATTGTGTTTTAGCCACATCCCGCACAAGCACATTTCCAGAAACTAGAAGTTTTTTTGCCCCTTCAGTATTTCTCTCATAAGCTTTTGGTCGAGCCCATACCCTTAAGCAGGCAGGTGGGTCTAGCCAGATCTACCTCAACTGTGCTGTGTCAGCGCCAGAGAAAGGTCTGACTGCCCCCATAATCATCCTGCCATAGGGGAAAAACACTCTGGTTTGTTTGTATTTCTTTAAAAGAATCATTATCGTCTTGGGCGACGTTACGCTCTCGATGCAGCGACGGTGACCCTGCAAAATATCTAGCAGAGGTAGCGGAACGGGAGGAAAATTGTGCATGAGAGACGCAACCAATTGCAGGTTTATATCAACAGTCAACATCAGATGACTCAGACATAGTTTTAGGAGGTTAACCTCTTGAAACCCACCTTTAGACTAAAAAGGTGGGGTTTTGACTCATTTTTTGTTACATGCATTTAGGCCCCATGGTCTGTTATAACCTTTGGCTCAAATTTCTTTTTTGGTCTAACCCTCCCACTACCTCTAACCCTATGGTGGTGAGTGTGTTTTAAGAGGTCACAATTGTTATCATTATAAATATACTTTGTTTCAATCCAAAATATTCAATACTAAACAATTTAATTGTGTAGAAAAAAAACCCCATGCTCTTCAACTCTTCAAAGTAAATATCAGCATGTGTAAAATCAGCTAATATTTGGAGATATTTTGCAGTGTATATCAGAAGACAATTCCCTGTGAAAACAATACATGCATATAAAAGTCCGGCAGTCAAATGAGCAGCACCCTGTAACAAAGTTTAAGAGACTACAGGCATACTACATTAACGTGGCCTATTCCCTCGTCTTGGTCCTTAGAGAACACAATGAGCCCCACTGAGAACTCCATACTAGAGAGAGACTCTCCATTGATGTCTCCTCGGCTCCCCTCCCCCTCCCTCTATGAGACATCTGTAGCAGCTGCCCCCTTGTGCTCCTGTCAGCAGGGCAGAGTGTGTGTGTTTGCGTGTGTGTATGTGCTGGTTGAGGTGGGGTTGGCTGGGGAGGTTAGTGTGGGGCGTGTTATGACACCTCCCCCTTTGGAGGGGTCTGGCCCGCACACTTGTGGGACATCACATTTATCAATGGCTAATAGTCACGAGCAGGTCACCCTGAAAACACAACAGAGACCTTTGACCTCTTTTTAGCACAAAGGCTGTGAGGTCGTCACGTTAGCCCCTGGGCGATATACAGAAGCGCACCAACGCACACACAACTTTTTTACATGTAAATTTGCCATCAGGAATCATGATAAATATATTTTTTCATAAAATAAAAAAGCAAAAGCAAAAAAGTGACTTTTATAGTCCGAATCCTGCTAAACAATATCACTTGCATGGCCATCAAGTCCAGATATTACAGCACAAGAAGCCCTTTTTATTTACTCTCTATATACCCTTACAGACATTCTCACACATAGAAAATCAAATTAAGTGAGTTTAATTCATAGAGTAGTCAAAAATTACATTACACAATTAAGGGGAAAAACTCAACTGGCTGCATTAGTAATGGGGGAGAGAATATGTGTTTAGTAGCAGAAATAGACGGCAAGCTGAGAAGAATTGCACCACTAAGAAATGTTTAGGTTTGAGACTTCACATGAAACATTTTTTTTAATGTTAAATAGCAAAGGAATCAGAAAAAAACAGCCCTGTAGAGACTGAGAAAGCTGTGTAGTCTGCCAACACAGAGCCGTCAACGACAAGAGCAGCTTGATTTCTCTACAAATTATGTTTTCTAACTCTGTTATGCCACCATCTATGAGGTTTTCTATTTTCATATGTATTAAATGCTAAATATTTCCCAGACTAAATGTGGACTACATGTGCCGAAAAAAACAAAACAAAACAGGAAGCTGTGACATGAAGCAATACCATTTTACCAATAACCTCAGAAACATGTTCCACTGCATCCAAGGCACAGGTTTGAGTGTTTCATACGTTATCCATTAAAAATAAATGTTAATGTTATTTTTGGGACAGGTCTAAATCCCAAAACAAACATTGTTTATGTTGCTTCCTGTCAAGTCGTAATTCTTTTTTAAATTTATCTTGACGATTGTCCACACCCCTCGCTTTTTTTTCTTTCTTTATTGAGGCAGACTGCTGAGAGGGATTACAGAGGAGGCTAAACACAAGCAAGACCTAATCCTAGGCATGCAGGGTTACAAAAAGGCCTCGAAGAATAAGTTTTGGAAGCCTGATGTTAACGGTGATATTTTTGCCGGAAGATGGTGATTGAGGCTATTTTACGCCTATACTCTTTATCTCAAAATGTGATGATAATTGTGCAAAAATAAATAAAAAGTTAGACAAATAAATAAAGCCAAGTACGGTCTGAACTGCAGCTTCACCACAGGATTAGAACTCTCCACTGAGACCCGGATAGAAAAAAATGTAAATAAATTATTAAAGTGCAATTTATTCAAAATACTGGATTTAAAAGAATCTGGTGACAGATGTACTCCTAACCAATTACGATAAAAAAAATACATCAACAAGTCTCAGAAGACTTCTCAGTATCTGCAAGGCCAATAGACTATTTGCAAATTTATTTACCGCAGTATCATTCTAACATTATGTGAGCTCTAGTGACATTTAAAAGACTAAAAAAAAAACGCATCCCACGAGACTGTCCGACAAGATACTTTTAACAGATTTTTCATACAGGATTATGCAAGTTCTAGCCTATGCATTTTTCTCATTTTGTCTATTACATTTAGCTCAATCTAGACTCATGCTGTGTTTAGATCATGGCACGCAAGAACATTTTCTAGTCCAAAGAGCATTTAAAAACCACTAAAGCCTCCAGTGGATTTCCTAAATTGCATTCATGAGTGTCGTACAGCATGCCTCTGCTCATACTGTATGAATATCAGCAAGATAATGTTAAGTTTTAGTGTTTGTTTTCAGTCTTGCCCAAAGTCTGTGTCCAGAAACAATAACTAAGTGATACGTTTTGCACTTGTAGATTTTAAATCTCTGTGCCGCATTTTAACACACATTTGACACCCTGGAAAGACTGGACGCAAAGTGACTGCTGCAAGATGAGGATGACAACAAAGCACATAAAAATACACAGCCCTCTAATTTACTTTCCATTTATAAGCATATAATATGCTTGTGAGGTGTCAAGTCATTACGTTATCTAATTAAGACTCCATTGTTAGTATTGTTGTTTTGATAACAGACTAAGTGTTAGATTTATATTAGTCGCCTGATGTCATTTAGGTGATGCTAAAAACCAGAATGTTTCTTCACATTGGACTGTAGTTCTACAGCTAAAGTCACTAAACAGTCTCTAGGTATATACTATATATATTATAGGTCATTATATATATTGTTGTTTGCTGAAATAAAAGTGAGATGACTGCTTATATTTTTCTTAAGTGCACTGAGATAATTAAAGGCCAATATTCATCAAAACATTATGCCAATATGCCAATATTGGCATATGCCAATTATATTAAAGGGATAGACTCCTGGCTGCTTGTATCTGCATGTTTTTAATGATTTCTCATGAAAAAAAGTGTCCTGATTAAAAAAAATACTGCATTCTTATAGTATAGTAGTGATGTTTTTTTTTACCATACTCAGGTATGGCTGTAACTAATTTTGCACTGATAATTTTAACGTAATTTTGTAGAGAAGAAACATTAAATACAATTACATTTTGAAAAATAAGGAGAGTACTGTCTACAGGAATGATCAATTGCTTGTGCTGCTTGAAGTGCTTAACATTTCTTAATATACAATGAAAATAAATTTTAAAAATTGTACTTTCAATGTAAATAAGGTGCCAGATTGCACAATAGGCATCAAAGTATAGCTTATTTGTAAAAAAAAAAAAAGTGCTGGGATGGATCTCCCAGATCAACAACAGACAGTCCAGACTAATAAATATTATTAATGTTTGTTTATTAGCTGGCCTCTGGCCTCCTGTCATTTGGCACAAGTGGCCCCTGAGCAAAGCAAGTTGCCTGTCTCCGGTCCTACATTTATTATAATTGTACAGTCTAATATACTACTACTCCTCCTGCTAGTTATTATAAAGCAATGATGCAGCTATAGTCACAAGGCAGCTACATTTAATTGCAATATTTCAAACTAAACGCAATTCAACATCCTTTTTTAACAACATCTCTCACTGAAAATAACTTTGCACACAGTTACAATGTTATAATTTCATCAAGTCAGAAGACAACACACACAAGTAAGTGCCATGGGTCCGTTTGAGTCCACTAGGATGTAAGTGCTATCAGGCAGTGTATAAGGACATGGCAAATAGTGCATTAATGTTTTTTACCCCATCCATGTAGATTATGTGTGAAGGAGTTCCTTCTTTTGCAGCAGCTTTGTTTATTTGTTTGAGCAAATATGTAGCAGAGGGTCTCCCTGGACATTTAAAAGTTGACAGCAATTTCACTGACTGATAAGATAACTGAGCAAATTTGCATCTATTTTTTTTTTTTTTTTTACTCTGAGGGCAGGGGGAGTGATGACAGGAGACGTATAATCTCTTCTTTGACAGCTTTTGGCTACAACGCTGGTGCATGAAAACTGGACAGTATAATCACTATTCCTCTCTCAAATCCACACTACAAAAGATGTAGGTGTTGCAGTATATATACTTCTGTTATAGAACAAGATATCACTATTTTTCACTGTAGAAACACTTGAATATTTTATCCACCATTGAAGGGGAGTTTAGGGGGAGTTTTTCCTTATCTGAATCAAGTGTCCAAGGACAGAGGAGGACTGTAAAGCCCCTGTGCCACATTTGTGATTTGTGATATTGCCTATATAAATACCCTCGGGTTGATTTAATTGACTTGTCTAGACATCTTGGAGGATCAGTAAACATTTACGGAGTAGGCTGTTGCTGAGAAATTTGGTGTATGTATGAAAATTAAACAGGAGCCTCCTAAGTGCTACACAGCCAAGCAGTATTTTAAGCACCCAAACTGGAAGCACAATATTGACTGATACTTACATTTTCCATCGACATTCTGGAGGTTATATATGAAATTATAGGTTACCTGACTGTACCTGCAGTGTAATGACACGGTTAAAACAGTGTTTGAGGTACACAGAGCAGCATCTTGCTTATATATGAGAGTAAACAGCGTGTGGAAATGCTTTTAACTCTAAAAATCCACACTTTGAAGCCTCCAGAGACAAACCTAATCTACTCATTGTCCTGTTTCTGGACTACAAATTGAAAATCCCTGCGGAAGTCCCTCCCCCTACAGTCCACTGTTGTACCTCGATGATGTAACCACTTTCCAAATATAGCGTGTTGCTGATGGCGGAGCGGCTCCCTGATAGGCCGAGGCCGCTGCCAGTCAGTGTGACGTCACCTGCGATCGTGTTATTATTGTAAACAGCCCGCCTGCTCTCCACCGACGCTCTGTGCCGAGCCGACTACTCCATCCAGTCCTTTGTTCATGCAGCGAAAACACCGACGCGACAAAGCGCGGTGCCCGTCCGCCCAAAGCTGCGGATCAAAAACACCTCAATGCAAAGTTAGACACGCCGCCTCACATCATGACACCGCGGCTGGTTCACGAAATGATCGCAACTGCTGCTCATGTTGGGGACATGTTTGTCGATCAGGATCTTCATGCAGCCGGCGACGGCTCAAGGCTGCTGCTGCATGAATAACAATAATAAACTGGAAGCCTGTCAATGCACATTTACACATTTAAACCTTCTAAATAAAGCTTGTTTACATTCATAAAAACTGATTTCACGTTAGATGAACTATACAAAGAGTCTTTTACACTGACAGGCTCGTTGTCGGTGCCTCCTAAATGTCATTTTGAAGCCAGCATGCACCTCGACATCCCTTACTGTGAATATAAAGGCATTTAACTTAAATTCTACCCCGTCTATTCGACATTACAGGGACTTTACTTTGTGCCCCGTGTCGCAGAGAATCGACCAAAACGACTTTTATTGTTGCACTCACTGACACCACACGGCAACTAGTCGAGAGGTCACACAGCAAAAGTTGAAATGACTCCACTGAATGTTTAATGGCACTTACTCGACAAGCCTGGACGCCTTTTCGGAGTGATCGACTGCATCTCTCTCGCTGCCAGCCGGCCGAACTGGGTGACACCACCTCCCCTCGAGCATTTCCATCCAAGGCAAGTTGACAACAAGCTTCCATTCTCCGACTAAGTGCAGTTTCAGCAAAGCTTCAAGGAAGTTGTTTCTTTTGTTCCAGTATTTTTTGGTTGCGTCAATGTTGCGAAAAGAGGAGGAGGGGGAGGCGGAGCGGTGGATACGGAGAGCGACCGAGGGAGAGAAAGAAAAAAAAGGAAAAACATCTGAGCGCACCATAGGCTAGTTCGCACGCCGCCTGGCCATTAACGCACAGAAAACCCCTCATCCAAATCCGCGATAAACTCGACTCATCAGCTCAGCTCACGTGTCCGGGACGACCAGCATCCCTTCAAAGTGAAACAGACTGTACGGTGCCCGGGTTTGATAGGCTATCCAAGATCAGGCTCGGTGCGCCCAGTGCGCGCGTATAGAGGAGCTGATACATTTGCACTGCCCGGCTCGCCAACTTGGATTTCTTCACACTAACTACCGGTTCCGAATCGTGTCCAGGCTTCCTTGCTTTGCTTTCAATGGCGCTCACAGTCTGTTACTCCACCGAGCCAGAGCGCATGCAACCTACACGCCTTTCGACTTCAAACTCTGCTAGTTCCCGGACAGTGCAGGGCGGTAACGTAGATGTAACGCGTTACAATCAACAAGGAGCAGGAGTGTTAGAAACATAGGATTTCCGTCCAATTCAAAACAATCCGCTGTCACATAAATCCATCTCCCATTCTGCGTAAAGCTGAGATGAAATTGAGTAATTATCCCCTCCACCAATTCCTTTTATTGGCAGGTTAGTGTAGTCTTTGTCACACAAAAAGTTTAATTTCTCTCACTGGAAGCAGGTTTTATCAAACAAAGACAATTTGGGCACCACTACCAGGGCAGGTAATTGGATTTCCTGCTTTCTGACGGTTCAAACACGAGCGTAAAGCGACTCAACAAGTAGAGTAACGACTGAGGCGTTTTGCCCTCATGTTGCAGAAAAAGTGTAGCATAAACAGAGTACTCTTTAGTGTAACGAGGCCGTCAGTGTTCCTGGAAGCGGCGGGAGGGAGAGCTGAGACGGCTTACTATGCAGAAATAGGATCATGTTGGTTCATCGGATAAAAAGGTGAGCGCCGCGCCGCTGTTACAGTAGCGTTGCGTCAGGAAGTTGTTGGTGTCAGTGAAGTCACCATCAAGACGCCCTTCTCTCCATCCAGCCTGATAGCTGTCTATATATAAGTGCTCACCACAGAGCGCGGACATCATCTCTATATCAGATCAAACGCTGCCTTCAGCTCCTAAATGTCCTTGAAAATATTTTGACCTCACTGCGCCAGAGGCTGCAAAAAATGTTTGCTACGATAGAAATAAAAAGCTGCGAGGAGGAAGTACATTTCAAAGGTTGCACGTGAATTAAAATACTACTGTGGGGGGGGGGCACAATCTAATGACCGCGTTAGCTTTATGACAACAAACGAACTAAGAGGATTTGTAAAAGGAGCTCCTTAAAGATATTCATACTGTACACACACTGTAGGCCTGAACTCCCGGCCTGGTGTTTATATCCAAACTTTTCAGAAGCTTTAGAACATTTAAGTGTTAACAGTAACACAAAAATAAAGGCCTTGGGAGGCTAATTTTGGGAGATTCCACAAAAGCAACTCCACAATACCCTCCCAGGCTGAGTGTAAAGAAAGCATTAGTAAGCGTGGCTTGGAGCAGTAACACTGTACTCATATTCTGCATGCGTAAAAGACACTGCACACACTTGGCTACTTCTGGCAATGTGCAAATTCTGATGACAAACATTTCGTAGTAGATTTAAGTAGAGATGTAATTTGAAACATGATAATAACTTGCACAATTGTACCATCTCCTTTAACAAGGGGAAAGGGTGAAGCTCGATAGACAGAGAGTAAAAGATGGTGTTTGTTCTCAGAAGCATCATTTCGAAAGGTTTTTCTTTATCAGCAATCTAACGAGAAGCCAATTAACTGACTCCTCATCACTGTCCAACATGAACTGCGCCCACACTCCCTAAATGACAAGGTGAGTATATTTTTAACATTTGGTTCAAAACAATCTTATGCACATTTAGAAAATACTTTCATGAATGTTTGCTTCATACTTTCTCTCTGTAACAGCAGGTGCACACCGTAAGGCAACTTATCCCTTAATGTTTGTACTGCAAAGTGACATAAATAAAGCAAAACATAGCTTTATTGTAATATTTTCCATCCCACACGTACCAAATACTGTTACTCATTAGTTATTTTTACACTTAGTGAGTGTTTTTAGAGCTCGTCTGCAGCATCTTATGAGGAATCTATTTGGAAACTGCAATAAAATATATGCAGTCTTTATTGAGCATGTAGATACTTCGACGTGTAAGGTGATTATGTGATGAAATGCTGATATCCGGTTTTCTTAATATAGAAAACACTTGACTTTTTTTCTTTCTTTGAGAAAAAATAAATCTTACACTGAAATTTTGACTTTTACTGAGTAACTATTAAATGATCTGCGTCCGATATTTCTAATGGTAAAATGACAAATATTGCATTATGATAAACAGAATTGTATTAACACATTTTGTTTGACAGGACTGAAAAAACGAAATAAAGTTTAAACGTGCAGCTGATAAACCAGCCTGACAAGTCCCAATGCACACATAATAAAATAGTATTTGCTATTAATTACTCATATTGACTGTGTGTAACCGGTAACCTACCTTTATGTTCTTGTGCGCAAATTAAAGTGATCAACTGACAGGAAAAGTCATTGTTCAGACGCTCTCTCTCTCTCTGCGCGCGCGTGTGTCTTTGGGAGTGTCACGCTCACAGTTATGCAGCACTATTTGAATATTTGCCCGATGTGTGGGCTGATGCACAGTCAGAATGCAAAGAAGAAACAGTAAACAGGCACAATAATCTGATGGGCTGCGGTTCCCCCTTAAAGGTCATCGATGAAGAACGAGACTTGCAGCGAGAGCGCCAAAATAGTTGTGGAGAGATTAAAAAATAATAATTTCTGCTTTTAAATCTCTCCCCCCAAGCATTTTCTAATAAAAAAACCTCATGTTGCTCAAGAGAGTTGAGTCTCTCTTTCTGTTTGTGACTTCTTAAAATTATGACAGCTGCGCGTAAAAGTCACCTTCTAAACCTTTTTGCGTAACTTCGAGTTTGCACATGGACCAGGTCTGACCTCTCCTTTCTCAGAGTGTTTAGAAAAAGGTGCCACGTTGCTTTTGCATGAACAGTTAACACAATTTCATGCACATTTAGCGCATCTTCATTTGCACATGAGAGATGGATTAATAATATCTAACTTTGGACGCAGGGTTTTGCAGTCACAGTTTGGAGTGTCTTTTACAAAAACAGGAAAAAGCGATTAAATATAATGCGACTGGATCCAAATCTTCCCCCCTTTTTGCGCTTTGAAGCAGTCGTTCACAAAATGTTTTTGACTTTTTCATCGATTATCTGAATTATCTACAGCAATTTCATCATGACCAGTTGCGCAAGAGCGGTTGGACAGTTATAAAAAACACATACACCACACCTTTTGTTTGACTTAGTTTAGATATTTAGAATATGAGCAGCAACTGAAAGGTCATATTGTGTGGGAGGAATGTATATGACTCAAAACGAAAAAGTCAGGAGCCTGTTTGTTTGTGTGGTGTGTGACACACTGATACAAATCATCTGAGCTGCTCAGCATTGCTGCAGCTTTTAAGACTGAAAATAGATTATTAGTTATGCGTAAATTTGAAAAACAGTCACACATTTAAACGTTTTTCCTAAATAATCGGTGTCGAAACAGCCTCATACGCACCAGTTAAGTCAAAAATACAGCATGTGATGGCTTCTGGGAGATTTTCTTTCAAATTAAATTAGACATTTAGATCACAAAGATTTTGACGATCGCACTTCATGTGACAGCCATGCTCTCCACTCGTGCTATAGAGTGAAAATGCACTGCCAGCATGCAAACATAATCAGTGTCACTCTGTCAATGGTATCCTTGTCAGCTGCGCGAGGACGCATCGAAGATCAATGATGTTCACTCAATTAACCTGATGGATAAAATGTCAGGGGAGGTTATGGATGTGTGAAGCTCTTTTTTCTTCCTTCTCCGAGTGAATATGTTTACGACTGTTGTGTCTATACGACGCCCGGAGAGGAGACAGTGGGTGAGGCCTGTCCCTTCTAAAGCACCCTGTGTCCAGAGCAGAACTAGGTCAACGGAGACCGCTGGTTGGTGAGTTGGAACGATGCTGCTCTCTCACACACACAGGAAAGAAAAGGAGGGAGAAGAGGAAAAAAAAGCAGGAGAAGAAAATCCTTGCCTTCGATTGAGGGATAATTAGAGACTGTTTGACCTATTTGTCCCCTTAAATAAACCGTTGGCCATTTAGTTTGGAGTAAGCCCTTCACTGTACCCCTCCAATTATGCTTTTTTTTATGGCAAATTGCCTGACAAAGTTCAGAGATCTCCCCCATTCTTTTCCCTGTCACAGCTTACATTCAGGGCTCAAAAAGCAGTCAATTATTACTTAGCATTTGCCATAATATAAAGCAGCAGGGTGTGTTGAACGGTCAAGCTTCAGTAAAGATAGTATGTACGGGGGAAAACGGCAACTGAATGAGAAGGCAGGGATGTTTTTATGCTCTATTGTTCTGATTGGTTGTTGTACTGATTGACGTTTGTTCCACTAATCATGTGCAGATAAGGTGATGCCACACGGCGCAGCTCTAATTATCGCCAATTAAGAGAGTGTCAGCAGCAGGCAGAGGGAAGCTCTGGCTTTGGGACTTAAGTTGTGTCGGTGTGAAGTGCATTGTTAGGTAAGAAAAGCAGTATGAAAAGAGTATGAATGGTCTTTCTGTCATTTCTGTTTGAAATAAAGTTGAAGAGAGAGAAGTAGTTAACTTGTAATTTAAAAAGGTATTTTGTGAGCTTTTGAAAATCAAATCATAGCATTTTTTTAGTAACTTTTGAACACAATGCATAAAAAATATGGGAATTAATGCAGTCTAATGCCATTAATGGCATGGTGCTGAATACTAAGTAGGGTTTGGTGTGCATCTAACCTTAATTCAAAGGTTTCAAAATCATACATTTTGTTAATAAAATGCTATTAGTTCCTGTTCATGCTATGTATATGAGTCAAGATAGATAATGTTATATAATTTGGGTTATGGTAGTTGTTCTTGAACCTATAGGGTTAACTACATTTACAACCCTGATAAACAAACGTTGTGATGCTGTGTAAAACACAAGTCAGATCAGAATGCAGAGTGTATGTTTACAAAAACAAAAGTATGTGTCTATATGAACATGAAGTATATTATCTTTGTACAGTTTTAAGTTGAATATATGACAAATAGGAGAAACAGCTGGACCATACATCTGTCACAGAAAAACAGTTCCCTATCTGGAGCTAATCAAACGGATAGTCATTAACAATCAGTTCATGCTTGCAAGCAGGAAATTTGGCTGAAACAAGAAGGCGTGATGTGATGACCTCTATACATCCTTTTGCCTTTCACCATCCAGAGGCCACTCCAAGTACCGATCCTCTTCACCACCCTGAGACCAGTATTAAAGCACAGCTCAGTAAAGTCAATGCTACAATGGGCCAAGATGAACATTGTCAACCTGATATTTCCCCAGAAAGGTCACAGCTCATGGTCTTTCTGAATACTAGCGGCAACGACACTCAACAGGGAGGGAGGAGCTGAGAACTCCAGTCATGTAAGCAGTGCAGGTAAAGTTGTGTTTGTTGAATATCCCACTGATGTTAGAAAGGTGCTACTTAAAGTCCTATTTAAGAATTAAGCCATTGGAGTGGACCATCCTACTTTATACAGTGGTCGACGATAAGGCCTCAATGGACACCTGGAGGAGTTGATTCTCTGTACATTAAGACGGGACATGAATATCCTTCATGCAGATCCTAAGAAGGTGTTCATTATTCAAAATGCTTTCACTGCTGGGGCTTTAGGACTAGCACAACACAGCCACATATTTCAAAAACTTGCACCAGATCCCAACAAAACCAGGAAACAACCTGCTTCAAGAACAAACAGCGTGGTTCAACATAGATGGCTGCATAGATGATATGCAACAGCCCTTCTGAGGATAATGGACATGCCACAACTAAAGCACTGCCAAAGGCAACTTTACCACAGCTAATGGGCATGGAAGAGAGACTTGAGAAAAGCACTGAACTTACGGCTGCCTATTAGGTCGAGATTGCTAACACGGACAACGCTAATGCTAGAAGCCTCTGTCATGTTTCATCAGGTGCACTTGCTTCAAGAGGATAAGTCCCTTCTCAGATTTCAGGTTTTGTCACAAACAAGACAGCCCACAAACTATCTTTGAATGAAATGTCTTCCCTTTGAGAACATTTGCAGCCCGTGCGGTACGACATTTGCCCTGAAGAAACACATTCTTGACCATAGCTGGCCAGAGAAAGATGCCACAGATGTATTGAGAAGTCAGTTTACCTGTGGGCTACGATCAGACTGCAAAAAACATGGCTCCACCACGAGTGGACTCTTCATCCACACACCTTTGTACAGACGTGGCAGCTATTGCTCCACATAAAGCCATTGTTACATTTTTTTCTCTTTCTCCTCATCCTTCTTCTCGTTATCATCTACTCATAAGTTCGCGGGCCTCCACCATAAACGTTGACCTCCACATTGACTTCCATTCACAGCGTTCTGTGTGTGACGTCATTGTTATTGCACTTCTGAGTCAGTTCACACTGGAGTCTGTTGTAGGCCACATTAAAAAATTATGTCAACAACAAAACAAACTCCTGAAAACGGAACTAACTTCTTCATAGTCTTTATAACTTTAGGTAGGTTCCTACTTTCCCCCACTCCAGAGTTTGACTCTACTGTACAGTTGATCTGCATGGGTGTTAGGCTCAGAGCTAGCATGGCTCCCTGTCACCCATTCACCAAACTGCTCATACAAATTGATGACATCACCCTGGAACAGAAAGGGTGTTTGCAGAAGGCACAGGAAATGCTGGGTTCTGTGAGGCCGAGAGGCAGTTTATGATGGACCATAGAAACAGAATGAGAGTAAAACAACATTGTACCGTAGCCATTGCAACTGGTTAACTTCCATACAATACATCGGCAAAATAGCTAGCTAACTAGCCAGCTGTCAACTAGTTAGCTGTCTTGCTACATCCCCCATACTTTCATGATACACTGGTAATAGAAAATATTACCTCGGTGATTCTGCTACTTGCCACAATTTGGAGCCAAGATAGATAATTTGCGTGGTTATACACTTTGGGTTGTGGTACTTGTGGTTAAACTATTCTTTGCTATATTTTTGCCACTTTGGCTGTTGAATTAATTCAGTAAAAAAGGGACATAGTTATCCTTTCTTCTGTAACTTGTGTAAAAGCTTATTTTATGCTGTGGTTCAACATGCTGTATATTTGTAAAGACCTTCGATATTTTACAATAATAAAGTAACAGTTCAAGTGGAAAGTGTGTGATTCAAGAAACAGTGCCTGTAGCGATTCAACTCTCCACATCAGCACAAATAGTAACCTTGAGATATTTTTCAATGACAAACTAGATTGAATTAGCATGTTTCTAATGTGCTTCACAGTACAAATAAAGTGTATGAATACCACTGTAATGGAATTACATAGAAATGAACAACTAGTTCAAAAGGTAAGAATAATTTAAATTTGATATAAGGTAATAAAACAAGATATTAAAGATATTTTTTCATGAGAAACAAGTTGGTGTATGTTACTCAGCAGAGGCTTATAGTAAAGGCACTATATGTTCAACATTTCTGTAGTTAAGCAAATATTACAGGTGAATAGGTTTTTTTTAAAGTAATATATATATATATATATATATATATATATATATATTATCAAACTTCCCCAATTGATCAATTATATTGAGTGTTATTTTTTGTTGTATAAGTTTTCTGTAATGTTACATTTAAACATGCAAATTAGGCATTATCTAATGCTAACGTAAATTTAGATGATTTAGATTTAGAAAAAGTGAATTTAGTAGAAATAAGATGCCAAAATAACAACTAAATGCATATTTTGGATGATTTCTTTCCTTTAGTCTGAAAGAAGACAAGCAGAATAACCTAAAATCTCAACATTGACCATCGCATGAAAAAAAACACGTTTTTGCTTTTGCCTGTAGTGTCTCACCTTAACAATATTCGCAGTATTAGCGATTGAAATTCTTCCTCTCCCTCTTGTAACAACCAGTCAGGCTCTGACAGAGATTCCCCATGTTGTCACTGAAGGCCATGTCTCATTGAGCCTTACAAGCCATTAGTAAAATCTCAACAGCAAAGCTTATCCCTGTGGAGGTGAGTTTTCTTTACGTGGACAGAAGTATCATAAATGTATAATTGTAACACAGAAAGACATTGCAAAGAAGCGGGGATGCAGTGTAACAGAGCTTGAAGCAAATTAATGAATTTCCGTCACATAAATTGCGAAACTTGCTATCTTGTATCTAGTGCATGATTATGTAATGTAGATAGAAGAACCTGACACAAGCTGACAGGAAGTCAAACACACGTAGACCCCTCAATACAGCATGACTGTATGCACAAAGGGTGTCCCATATTCACAGACTGCTTATGGGCTGGTGTCCATAGGGACAGCAAGTGTTCCAGTGATAACTTCCCTGTCCTACCCTGCTCAGTCTGTCAGCACAATGGGAAATCAACAGGTAACTTAGCGACCTGGGCCAAACACATTTTCCACAGAAAACCTCAACACAAAGGCTAATCACAGTACTATATGATCCCTTTCTGTTGACCTACAAAGGATCACCATAACTCAGATGCATGCAAACTTAACCTACCTGAAGAACTGGATAAAACGAAGAGGCTGCACTTGAATCCCGTTTCCTCTTTTATTCCCAGTCGATAGCCGGACTCAGGCACCATTTGCATGCTTACAGTATGTGTGTGTGTGTGTGCAAGAGTGATAAAGGCGCAGAGAGAAAACACACGGAAGTGACCAAACATATCAACTGTTGGAGGGCTTCAGCTGGTGCCTCATGAGTGAGGCCTATGACTAAGATCGGAAGAGAGTAGGAGTGTGCCTGTGCCAATGTTGCCATACCAATACTGCAGGGAGAAAAAAAAGAAGAAGGTTGGAAAGAGTGGATGGTGATTGGACCGGGCATGGATACACCAAATAAGACCAAAAATAGGCAGTGTGTGTGGAGTAGGTTGGTAGTGTAAATCACTCTCGTTTATGTAAACATTTACATTTTGATGAACACTTTGACCCCCTCGAGCAAAATTATACACACGTGTTGTGTGAGTGTTGTTCATACATTATGTACAGTATCTGTGTGAATGCATATCTATGGTTGTGAATTATTAACTTATTGTGTTCATCAGATAATCTGCAGGATGTGCTATTTGAAAAAAAAAAATCAGGGATGGGATAGCATGCAAGCTTTTCTTCCTACAAAACACAACCTAGAGTGTAGGGACTTAAAGGGGAAGTAATCACTAAACTCGCCTGCTTCCTCTTCTCTCTTCTAAGTATATCTTCCTTGTTAACTTTGTTGGACAAGTTGTTGCACTAAGCCAACTTTTCTAGTTGTAAGAAGTGATTTTAAGAGGCTCTGAAAAAGTACAAGGCCATGTAAATGTGTGTAGCCGGTGCCCCTGCATCACATCTCTGCTGTTGTTTATTGATACATGGCTGTGAGTAATATCCCCGCCAAGAATAGATGCTGGTGAGAGCAAAAAGAGAATGTCGCAGCTTCATCTTTGCTGGTTATTTTATTTGATTATCCCTGACCAAATTTTTCCTCCATTGTGTGGACTCACACCCTCACATCACGACGAGCCCTCCCTCATTCCCTTCCTATCTCTCATCCCTGCTCCTCTCTGTCCCACACTACATGCCTCTCTATTTATACAGTTGAGTCAGTTTGCTACTGACAGCAGCGAGCGATAAGGAAGATTGAATCATCGTGTATTAAAAAACACCAAGCTTTCATCTATCAATACTGTCTTAAAAGGAAACCCTGAGTGTTGCTGGCAGTTCTTCAAAGTATTTAAAAGATATGGCAAGCTACAAAGAAAAGAGGGCATAATCATAACCTTGCTATCAAATAAATATGGTTTTATTTTATTATTATTTTTTTTTTAGAAAGAAAGCATCGCTTCATGCCAAGTGGAATGTCCTCAGCATCGGCAGTGGCTCCAGAGAAGGAGAGGTGTATCACTTCAGCAGGATACTGGTCCATAGGTGTCTGGTTTCAGATGGCAGGCATGCTGGGAGCACAGTGTGGAGCACAGCACAGCCAAGTGGACAACAATGGAAACACGCAGAGACACAGGTGTCCCTACCAAGAACACAATGTGTGCGAGTGTGTTTATTTGTGAGCCCATGGTCTATGTGTAAATATGTTGTTGTGCATATAGCATATGGTCATACACTGCATGCATATATATGTGTGTGATATGGCTGGCATTATGCCTGTGTGTTTGATGTGTTTGTGTTGGTATTAGCTCACTGATATTGATTCACTTGCACTCTCGCTGCACTTTAGCTGCACTCATGCATACTTCCCTCAGGACGTAGCACCTGCAAATGGAAATGAAGAAAGTATTGCCTAAATGAGAGATGCGTGGCTCTGTGAAGACCAGCAAGAACAAGAAGCGAGTCCTGTAGGAAATAAAGAATGAAAATTCAGATCACAGTCATTGTCTCTCTCTCTCTCTGTTAGTGTCCATTCCCCTCTCTCTTTATTTACAAGTCTCTCTCTTACTGTCTCCTCCTTGCTCTCTCCCTTTAACTCACTGGAGGATGCTAACCCATCAGGTCCCTTGGCTCCCCTCCATGGGATGATGTCATTTCAGATGACATCACCATGCAGTGTATGTGTGTTTGTGCTATGTGAGTGAGTGTGTGTGCCCCCCCCCCCTCCACTCCTCCTCCTCCTCCTCCTCCTCCTGCAGCCCTCCCTGTGTTTCTTTCCTCTGAGGGAAGGTGCTGTTTGACACACACCCGCTATACCCAGACCATCAGCCAAACTGCCGTGCTAGCACAAGTACTCGCACAGAGAGCAGGGCAAGGAGAATGGGGGGGGGGGGGGGGGGGGGGGTGGACACGGACTGCCAGGAAGGCAGAAACACTTACACAAAAGAAAGAGGCGAGCTAGTCTTTAGAGCAGCAGTGGTGTGTTGTGAGGGCAGAGAAAGAAGAGTGGAGGTGTGGCGAGGACTCTGAGGGGCAAGTTAGTTTAATTACACAACACTGCTGCTACCATAACACCACAAAGCCCAACATACACTGTCATTAAAATAAAACTAGTACATGGAGGAGTGCCACAGACAGTCTGAATTCTGTTTGGCTCTATTGTCTGTGATACACAAATGGGTTTAAAGTAATAATTAGACATTTTGGAAATATGCTTATGCTTTCATGCAGATCATTAGACGAGAAGATCAACACCTTTGATGCCTTTACGCTAAATATAAGGCTTCAGCAGTTGGTTAGCTTAGCATAGCACAAAGACTGGCACCAGAGAGAAACAGCTTGTGGTCATTGTTACTGGCAAGGAAATGTTGCTGCACATTAACCCCTATGAAACCTTTCTGTATAGATACAACAAATCTGATGCATGTTAATAGTGAGCTTTAGAGATGCTGGTAGGCTTATTTTGTTGCCTTTAGACAGATTCAGGCTATCTGTCTTCACCTGTGCTGAGCGATAATCACCTACTGGCCTTAACTTTCAATTTATTCTTCAGGCATAAATGTGGTATTGATCTTCTCCTCTAGGCCTCGGCCGTAATGCAAACTACCCTTCATTCATTCATTCGTTCATTATCCTTAACCGCTTATCCGAACTTGGGTCGCGGGGGGCTGGAGCCAATCCCAGCTGACATTGGGCGAGAGGTGGGGTACACCCTGGACAGGATGCCAGGCTATCACAGGGCTGACATATAGAGACAGACAACCATTCACACTTTCATACACATCTACGGACAATTTAGAGTCACCAATTAAACCTAAGTAAAGAAACATAGACTCGTTTTTGAAACAGGAAACAAACTTCTGCATTTCAGTCTAATATTTTGTTGCCTTTTCTACCCAGACCTCTCCCAATACATGGACTTTGTCATTCTTTGATCACCATTGTCACCTGACTTCCTACTCTGCTCGTGTGATTATTACTACACCTGCTGGAGGGGTTTGTCACTAGAACGTAAACACGTCTATTTGGGTTGGGGCTGGGTGATATGTTTCAAATCTTCTATCCACAGAAAGGTAAGTCAATGAATAAATAGTCTATATGAAGTAACCACATGATAAAGGCTCTGTATACTTCATCCTCCCTGTTAGCAAAACAGTGCCTCTATGATTGGCTCAAGCTTTGCACCCACCTGCATAGAAATGGATGCCTTCAATTTAGTGGATGGGACATGATTTAAACTAAAAACTCAAAGTACATGTCAAATTAATTTTTCCTAAATGTGCTTTCTGTCATGCCTGTCAAGTTTGGTTTTAATTAGTCATGATTGACAGGTTGTGCTGTGCTCTGATTGGCTCTTATGGGTGATTTTGGCAGGAATTTGAAGGCGCTGCTATTATGGCTTCACTTTTCTTTCTTTTTTTACAGCGATTCGCCCATTCTTTATACAGTCTATGATCAGAATGTAAACTCTCGGAATAACCTAAATATTGCCCTAAATCAGTTCCTCCACTGTTAATTTCACATTATGATAGAAACTTTACAGTAAAATATATTCAATAAACACATTTATATATTGTTTTGACAATAAATATATATATTCACATCACCCTGCCCTACATTGGGCCACTTGCTAACACGACTGATGCCGCCATTCTCCTTGAGAGGACGTCTCAAATTACCTACCAGCATCTCAAAAATCTCTCTAATGAACGCTTTATTTCTTGAAATAGAGCCCACTGCAAACTGTTTTCACAACAAAAGGCATCACCACGGATCAGTTCACCTTTCTGTGCTCAGATATACACACTTCAACATCTTCAGGAGGCAGGAAAGGATTTTGTTTTAATGATTCTGATACATTACAAATGGTGAAAACTGGTGAAGAGCAATACCCTCTGATTTTTTTGCCATGACTAATTTAGTACAAAGATCTTCTCACTCACGTCTTTCATATGAGTCTCAGTGCAGCAGAGGCACTCCCACACTGAAACACGCCTGGGCTTTATTGAGCACAGTTGGCACGGTCTGAGCAAATGATGTCATCCTGGTGAATGGGCCAGCAATATGGGGATCAGCAAGTTTCTGAAATGAGAAACGGTGGGATAGACATCATGTGTAGTAGTAGATATTGGAGTCATTAAAGTGGAAAAGGTAACGTTGCAGCATTTTGGTGAGTTTTTTTCTTCTTCTTTCTCTATAGAGGGGACAATAGTGAGCTTTGGAGACTGTATGCCCACAAAAGCTGGTTTCAAATTACATGTTGCAAGTCTCAAAATATTGAGGCATGGTTGGAGGTTTTCATGTGGCGGTGCTGAAGAGTTTTGATAAGTGGTTTTAGAGTCTGCCAATGAAATCTGTTGTTTTCGGTCCGGGATTGTAACATAGTATGACGCAGATTATAACCATCAGTTTGAAGCAATAACAGACTCATTTTTAGAGGTGTGTGTGTGTGTGTGTGTGTGTGTGTGTGTTCTGGGGTGGGGATATCATTATCAGTTCTATAACTAGAATGTGAGGTCTGGGGCTTTGGTCATGGTGTTCACCCGTCTGTCCCCCGAGCACAGGGCCAGGGCCCCCGTCACCTCCACCTGCTCCAGCCTCCAGAGGGGACCAGGACTAAATTTAGATCAACAAGGAAGCTTGTCTGTGGACACGAAGTGGGATAGAGATCCTTCAGATTGTTGGAAAACTGGGGCTCTCATATTTGTGCCAGGCATAGAGGGAGGGTATTTACTGCAAAAAAAATCCCTTTGAAAACCTTAAGTGTGTACCATTTTCAAATTTTGAAATATCTACATGCATTTCACATTTTATTTTCACCCATGTTAGAGGCATTTCTCTTGGGATGGCACTGCCGGTCATTCCATCACGTTAGTTCACACTGAAACATCTCAACAGCTATCTGAGTTATTGCCACGTAAATCCCCAGAGGATACATCCAAGTGACTTTGGTTGTCTCCAGACTTTTCCTTTATAGTGCCACCAGCCGATCAAATGTCTTACTAGTCCTGTGAAATTAATTTTGCTCTAATTTCTCAAGACTTAAGGATATAGATGAAACAGAACAGTACCACCAGAAGTCGTGGGGGCAGTGTAGCAAATACTTATCGAGACGCTACCATAGGATACGACAAAGAAATTAAAAAATGGCTGAACTTTTCTAGAAGGTGTGAGTGAAAAAAAATTCTGTCCACATGTCGCAATGTATTTAATAGCCTCACAGACCACTGCCGTCTACAACGCTGCGTCTGCCTCAAGAGGTACAATGCTGATTCCTAAAAAGTTGCGCATGGTGAAGAATGTAAACAGTATGCAGGCGCTTCCTGGTGGCTAACTGATAGCGTATACCACTAAGGCAGTCGTAGTGGAACCGGGTTCAAATCAAATAAAGCATGAAAATACAAAAAAAAAAAAAAAAAGAAATGAAATGAAAATCCTTTGCATCATTCGTTCAATTGAATACAGTAAAAAGACAATATATCTCCTGGCCATCTGGAAAACTTTTCTTCATGACTATAAACGCTCGTTCTAAATTTGATGCATTCTGTTTTCATCTTCATTTTATATAGCGTCCTAACTTTTTTGGAATCAGGTTTCTACGTTAATATGACTTCCTTCAATGTCGTCATCAGAAACTTTTGACCCTGAACCAAGCTGCCCTCTACTGAAGAATATCCATGACCGCGTAAAAAGAATGTGTGAAGCATGTAGGCAGTGTGGTTACATAATTTGAAATGGATCTATCTATTTTTATTTGTATGGGGAGCAAAAATGAGGCTTAAGATATTAGCATCGTTATTGAGCATGTAGCTCAAAGCATCGGTGAACAGTCTAACGGAGCCATTAGCATTAGCTTGTGACAAAGACAAAGAGATTGAAAAAAAACCATTTTAAACAAATTAGGACTGACTGAGAAAAACTCATCTCACTTCAATATCAGGTCAGGTTGGACATTTTTTGCAGCATTGTGGGGGCTGAGCATGGAGTCCACCCAGAGTGGACGCTCACACTCTTTCACTGCTTCTATGCACTTGACAAAATAAAGAGTAACAGTGTGAACATGTACACGCACACACACACAAGCTCACACATACATTGACAAGCACATGTGCACTCCTGCCTTGTGTGCACCTGTTGTCCTATATGGAACATGCAGCTCTCCCTCGAACAGGAGGTAGAGCACTAAGAATTTCCACCTGTGCGTGGGATGTGTGTGTGTGTGTGTGTGAGAGAGAGAGAGAGAGAGAGAGAGAGAGAGAGAGAGAGAGAGAGAGAGAGAGAGAGAGAGAGAGAGAGAGAGAGTAAGTGACAGTTCAAGAGGGCGACAGTAAAAGAGGGAGGAGAGCAAAAGTGGTGTTTTATTAAGGGATGAATTGAATGAATTTCCCCCTTTTAAACACACCCTCTTTAACTCTCTCCTCTGCCCTTCAGCCGCTCTTTGTCCACCCTTCGAAGCCCCCCCCCTCCTCCCTCCACCCTGCGGGCCCAAATGTCGCCCTAACATTGACATGTTTTGGGTCATTTCATCTGATGGGATCTCCTGGGAGGAATTAGCATGTGCAAAAGAAAAGTCCATAGTTTTAAAAGCTCAGTGTTTCCAATTTGCCGCCACATGCTTCAAATTAGCCACGTATTTACTAAGGTCAGGCACTGGGCACAGGGCCCGTGGGGGAGCCTGCGTACGGGTTTGAGAGAGAGAGAGAGACACGAAGAAAGAGAGAGAGAGAAGCAAGTTAGTTTAATTGCAATCCACTGCTGCCATCATAATACCACAAAATTTTAGTTCAGCCTATCTAAATGAATGCACAGAAGCATAACCGTTTTAACAAATTGTCATCCGAGCAATGTAGATGTTCAATATAAATCCAGATAATATAGTCATTTTAATATTTAGACCCCAGAGGCACATATAAAACCTGTTCAGAGAAGACTCCAGCCTGTGTTGAAAGCCTCCTCCTAAACACACATGGCTCTTTTCAGACAGAGAGGTCCTCTTTTATGGTTTTATTTTCCCTTACATGGAACTCTGTATATAAGCAGAAAATTCACAGAGTGGTTTACAATACTATTTTGAAGGCATTTTAAAGTATAGGCTCAATAGGATTGCATTTAGACTTTTTTTCCTGGCATGGTGGAATATGAGGAGCTGCAGCCTGGCTTCTGTCAGAAACCTGAAGGTTTACAAGCTTATTATTAGGCATTTTTAGTTCTGGAGACTTGCTTTATTTGTTCTGAGGCCAAATGACATCCTTATCGCATCTGTTGTGTGCTTGTCTTGTTTATATCACGACTCAGTCTTGGGTGAGGCTCCTGAAGTGGGTTTTTGCGTGTGTGTGTATGTGTGTGTGTGTACGTGCAGAAGCGTGTAAACACGCATACGCTTTTATGTGTGCATGTGTGTCTGCGTGTGTGTATGTGTGCGAGTGTGCAGCCAAGCCTTAAAGCATTTAAGCGGGAATGGGAGAGGGTCTGGAATCCTGGGATGACATCATTATCCATGATGTCATTTTTGCAGGGTGACTTTGGCACATGATCGTTTGGGTGAGGTCACGCTTTTACTTCTAACTCACTGTAATTGACAATGAAACAGCAGGTCAGCGCTGCAGATTGAGTCATGTCAAATTTAGCAGCCAATTAGGTAGTCAGAAGTAACAATTATTAACAAAATAAATGTAATTTATTAATAATTGAATTTATGTTTAAAAAACACAGGACTCATTTTTGTAAAACTCGATGCGTCAGTCCTTGAAATATTTATACATGATCTGGATTTGATTCTTGTCTGCCTTTATTAATTTTCATCATAAATATTGTACTGATGTGAGATTTTATGTTCTGCTCTGTGTGTGCGTTTGTGCTCCCACTGCTTGTGCACAGTTGTATGTGAGGTCAAAATGTTCTCCACATGTGCACTTGTAAAAAAATAGTTAAGAATATTTTTATACTAACTTGCCAAATATTACTTTGTTCTCAGAGAAAATGAGAATGGCAATCATGTTTTTATATTAAATGATTCAGAACTAAAATATATTGTAGTAAAATAAGAAATCACATGCTAGTAAAGACAATTCCAAAGTCCAAAGAAGGGTTTTAAACACCCAGATCTATCACAATGTTGCTTTTTTTAAATTCATTTTTTCCCCTTTATTTTAAGGATCCAAGTTTATAAATTCCTTTAGTTTCATTGTCTTTTTAAAGACCCCTTCAGATGAAAATCAAGTTTTTAACCATGTTAAATATGGTTAGATTTTGTAAAAATGGACCTGCATATGCAAAGAAACAATAGGGTTGTAGAAATCAACTCTCACATTTAAGTCTATTCTCATTTCTCAAGTTGGTAATCAGACTGTTAACAATGAACAGTACACAAAAGAGGGAGTCTTGGCTACAGAAATATTGGTCCGTGCCCCCAGAGGCCCAATCGACCAACAGCCGATTGGTTCTAAAATTGATACCAAACTAACTAGCAACAAGAAATCAGCCAACGCATTCTCCTGAACAGGTTCATATGAGTTATTTTTTTTTTAAAAAGTATGCAATACAGTTATTATGATTTCCTACAAAATAATAGTTACTGTTTTGAACAGCTGATGGTTGCTGTTTAAGATATTGAAATATTTAGGTTCAAGGTTAAGGGAAAGAAGAAAAAAAACGTGAAGAAATAATAACAGGGTTTGGCTTAATATCACTAAAATACTGGACACTGTTACGTCAGTGACCCAGAACAGAAGTAAAGAAGTTTCCAAGCAGCACACATGGCGGACTCCTGAGTCAAAACCATGAGTTTGTGCCCCCACCTCCCCTCCTGACCATCCTTTGTGGAATACTTACAAAATTCAGTGCATTAATTACGTGGGAATATCAGTTAACTGTTCGTGAGAACAGCTTGAATTTGTACAGCAAATTAACTTCACAGCACTATTAAGATGACAGATAATGTGTAAGAGATTGTGGTGATTACTCAGACCACAAAGAGTAAATTTAAGAACAGACTCAACCTTTGGTCACTCTGACTGACTGAGTTCACAATGAAACTCATCTGGTAAGTGGCTTTGTGTTGTCTGTGTCGTTTTCTCCATGAGAAAATGTCTCGAAAACAGTGTGTGTCAAAAAGAGGGAAAAATGAATCAGATTCATGTGAAACTTGTTGACTTCGAAACTCGCATGTTTTCCTCATGTGTCCTCCTCCGGCGTGTATCTGTAGGTCATTTGCTTCAACCCCTTATTGACGACATCATTCTGCCAATAATCATCAATTTATCAAAGCATGAACATGTGCACCCTGTCTCACTCTCTCTTACACACACACACACACACACACACACACACACACATAACCACGCACACACAAGAATAGCTTGAGGCAGGCTATCCATTCTCATTAGTACCCTGTTGCAGTCGACTGACGGTAGAGTGAGCGTGTGCCAAAGTCATAAACTTACACACCCCTCCCGCCATTACCTCATAATTATGATATCACACAAGTGTCTCATAGTGATGACATCACACCACCAGATTCACGGTCTTGCCTTTTTTGATTACATTACATTTGGCCAGTACATGCCAAGACCCTTATCCCTGAAAAGCCAAGGACAAAATGCAGACTGCGAGACAGGGTCCAGTCTGAAGAGTAATTTTACTATTGAGATGAAAGCGTCTGGTTTGTCGCCCAGATGGAAGAGCTGATTGGTCGTTCTTGTTCACGCTTTGAGATAATGGTGTTGACAAGCAAAGTTGTCATTACCTAAAGCGTGGAAATATGCCAAAATCATTAAAGTGTTTCACATGAAAAACGTTTTGGTCTTTCTGGTCACGAATAATGAAGTCAGTGGTCTTACACATTCATGTTGCTGTATAAATATTCACTGACATACAGCATTTCATGCATCACTTAAAAATGATTGTGTTTAAAATGCCAATGTGTTTATTGAACATGTGCATTGGGTCACAAAACTCAGCGCTGCTCTAATGTGGAGTCCTTCGAAGCACATGAAATCATGACGAGAGTCGTTTTAGTTTAGTGGAAAAATGACAGTTCTGACATAAAAGCATAGATCCATCATGGGAACAATTTCACTAAAAGACTGACTAGTTATTTTATGAAGCAGCTGGGTCAATCCATCTTCTGAGGTAAGTTAAAGGCTACAACGCCGGGCTCTCAGCCATTCGGTACCTGTCACCGCTGTGTAGTCACTCTGCCTCCCTCAACACCAACACCTTCATATGTCTGCCTTTTTGTCGGTCCTCCGCTCTTATCCGGCAGCTGCCTTTCTGTTCCAGTAATGATTCTCAGATTATGGAGTGTGTGAGAGGGCTGAAAAAGAAAATGATTAAAATGCAAAGCTGCTTATAAACACTCCAAACCTTATGGTTAAATCATTCAGCATCGTTGATAAGAGATGATGTGCAATACGTGATGACAGTAGTTTGGTATCAAAACAAAAGTGTCCTTCAAAGCTGAGAATTGCTCTAAATACTGGAGAATTTATGTGCCTTAGGGGGGAATATAAAACAACCACAGATGTGCCACAGCACGTATACTGCAACATGCATGCACACAAAGACACCGTGTAATATACTGTTCGTGTGTGTCACCCTCCACCTTGTAGATTTATATGGTATGAACATAATGACTTTGCTCCCAAATTATCCCAGTATGCCTGTGAAAGATCCAGATAATCTTTTAATGGCCCGAGTTGTCGACTGTCTCATTGCGCAGCTCATAAATCTAGAAGTGGAGAAAGCGCCTCTCAGCAGCTCCGGGTCCCCTCGACTACTTTGTGTCTGAAACAGGATCCCTTCAAAGTTAAATGGGAGACGTGTTGCTATCAGTGAAGAAAAGGAAACAAGGCGATGTCCGAGCAATTCAAGGATTTTGAAAGTCACTACGGTGGGCTGGTAGTCAGAGGAAACAGTTCCTAAAGATGATCTGAAAGTGTAGAGGGCAGATGTGACATCTGTTGGAAAGAAAAATGTGTTTTAAATGTATTTGTAAAAAAAACTTTGTGAGAAAGGATGACATTTTGAGCTGCTTTAAACGGTCTTGGAAGTGATAGGAACAAATTTTCCAAAGTCAGTTTTATCTATAATCCCCCAAATGACAATTTTACCATGTATGCAACATATTCTCATAAACATCTCATATATCTTACAAAAAACATATGCACAATAGTTTATATAATAATATCAAAATATGACATGTATTTGAAGTTGTGAAACAGTCACACAATAGCTGTTAAACATGTGGTTAACACTGTGGAACATCAAGAGTACATAAGTGATGTAGATTGAGACAAATTTACATTTGTAAGTTAATTTACATCTTAAAGTAACAATGCTGGCTTTTGGTTTCGCAGGGGACACAAACACCAGTCCCCTGGGTCAAAGTCCCGTGCTTGTTTGATCCACCCACCCTAAACAAGACTGTTTCTGCCTTTATACTACATTGTCTGACTTCCTCCTGTTCTCCCTTCATGAATATAATGTCCAGAGAGCTAGCTAGAGCTAGCCACCTAAAAACAAATATTAATATGGGTCAGAATAAGCTGCATTTACATAGTTAATCACTTGTTTCAGGCATTACTAGCAACAGTGAATGAAAACCGCCTGCAACAACATACAACACCTTCTATCCTCAGACAACCAACTTAAATACGGAAAAACTAAACAAAAAAACTGAGATAGACCTCTGGAAAAGCAACAATGTAATAATTGAGTGTTACATATCGTCACACTGTTAAAATAGTGTAGTCATTTTTTGTCAAAATTGTTTTTTTTGCCTAAATCATCTCCTCATGACGCCGGCCACCTATGGTAAAATTGCCTACATCCTCAGTTGATCAGATCATGTGATTTTACCCCTTTAAGATAATGGCCTATGCCAAGTGTGTGACTTAAGTGGATTTATTATGCCTAAGTCAAAATAATAAATGTGACTTAGGCCTTTTTTTGAACATGCCTTTGTGACTTAAGCAAGATATGGTAATACTTTATTTTGGAGGTGTCTACAGAAGAGTGACATGGGATGTGTCATGAACATTAATGAAACTTTGAAGTAACATTATGCTCATGATATTTGTCATGTCATGTTTCTGACAGGCTTGTGTGACTCTTATGTAGACACCTTCAAAATAAAGTGTTACCATATCTTGCTTAAGTCACAAAGGCATGTTCAAAAAATTGCTTAAGTCATTCATTTCCCTTAAGTTACATAATTTACACACAGTGTTATTACTATGCCAATATCCATCCTTTGTTACATCCTTTTTGAGTGAAATGATCAATAAATGTCATATGTTACACTTTTGGTGACGTTTTTTGTGTTTCCTGGAAAACTTGAAAAAATGAGTTAGGTGATTATTTTAACAGGGCAACGATATACAGAGTAGAGGTTATAGTAGTAAAATGATAGCATGGAAACCAGCAAATCTGCCTAACTTACTTGTATTTGCTCTGGCCAATGAGTGTGGTCACTCTCCCATTCAGACTGATTTCCAGACGGCCTGGCCCTCAACCGGCCAATCCGCGGCTTTAACATGATAACTGTCAGTTAACTGACATCAAGTGCAACTCACAAAAGTCAGATAAAATTGTCAAACTAAGCAGCGCTTATCAAATAGGAACCAATATTTTGTTGCTGCGTTACCCATTTCAAGTCTTAAATGTTTTCAAAAACTCATTTTAGTGTACCGTTTACCTGTAAATTGAGAAGGTTCGCGAGCCGGCCGCCATGTTTGTTCTTGTTGAAAACGGACCAAGCACCGCCCCCAGCTGGCATGTGTGACTCAGTGATACGTCATACACCTCGTTGCTCCAACTGGTCGCAAGACTCATATAGTTGCTCTGCTCAGGTTTGTATGCGCCGTTGTTAACACACCTTGGAAATAATAATAAAAAAATGTTTCTAGATTAATACACATTTGGTGATAAATTTGAACTGGTCTGAACATGCCAGGCTGGTATTATATTATGCAGAGCCTGTGTATCTTTTTGGAAATGGTGTATTAATGTACAACAAATATGAAGCTCTGCTGGTAGTCTGGATACCTCAAAATGACAACAAAATCTTATAAATTCTTGGTCCTGACCAAGAAATGACCTGCTACATAATCTTAACATGTCATTTCCCCATTAAAATACAATTGTTGGTACTTATCAAATAAATGGGATACAATGTATAAACTAGTGGACTTCAGAGGTGCTGGAAATGTAGATATGTTAACCTTTGACAGAGCCAATTGCTGTTTACTTCGGTATCCAATTCTGTCCTTATTTAGCCTTCAGAAATCAGAAATGAGTTTAACTAATTGTCCCTCAAAATGTCAAACTATTCTTCTAAACTCAGTGTAACAGTAGCACAAGTAGAAAAGGTTCATCACTGACACTGAACTGAAAAAAGGTGCAGTACATATATAATATATATATATATATATACACATATATATAGCTTTTGAGTAAAACCTTTCATTTGTATAACAATAAATGCACACTGGTGCTCAAGAAAGGAGCATATTCTCATGACTCCCTGGTTCTGGTGCACATCCCCTGACATGACCCAACCTTTGAGACTAGTAGCCTGGAGAAGTGGCCTGGAATTCTGGGGTCTCATAAATAAACAAATAAACACATTTCATACACAGAGTACTTATTCTAATTACAGCCCTGGACATGTGCTGAGCAGTCTCTAATTTCTCTCCGAGCAGAGAGACTTGCGGAGCCGTCTGCGGCAGACCAGCAGTCGGCAGATGTAATTACCACATCATCTCTGGTCCCTGGTACAGTGAGAGAGAGGGAGGGAGAGAGGGACAGGGAGAGAGAGATTGATCCTAGTAAACAATAATTAGGGTTGGGGATGGTGTATTGTGGGACATCTACTCAGTGGGATAGCGTAAAGAGGTAAAGAGAAGGGAGCGAGGAGACAGGCAGGGATCATGGGCAGATGAAAGCCTCTGGGACAGACAGACCCCCCTGGAAGGGTGAAAGTTTACATTTTTTATCAGGACCCACACATCAGTGTTCTATGAAGGGCTGCACGTAACACTTCCTCTCAATTTGATTAATCTGTCAATCATCTTCTTAATCATAAGCTAATTATTTAGTCTCTTGGAAGTTTTGTCCAAGCGAAAATGGTCACCCGAAATATATTCAATTAGCAATTCTATGAAATAGAAAAGGGCTGCAAATCATCACATTTGACAAATTGTAATTAGTGAATCTTTCGTGTTTTTTTTCTTTTGCTTGATTAATGACTTAGACATTAAATAAATGGTAATTACTATTCAGCAAATTGACTTATTACTTATTTTTTGCAACTCATGTTAGCCCAAATGTCATGATTAACAAACTCTGTTGTTTTACAATAGTATTTTATTGTAGTAGTACAATGTTCCTTTTGGTTTTTATGTATTTAATGGTCCATGTGGAATTTCCTTATAAAAAAACACAGTTCTATTAATATTCAATGGTTTCACTTATTATTTGTATTATGGAGGTCTTCAAGTGTGTTGAATGCATTTTCTGTCTCATAAAAATGCTGTTTTTAAAAAATCTGAAAACTGATTTATTTGTGTCCGTGTCTGCTAGCTTGTATTCTTCTTCTTCCTTGCAATTTACTGGCTCAGTGCTACTTTTTTGAGGCACATAATCATCACCCGCAATCAGTGGAATAGTGTGAAACCATTGGCAGGAATGTATATTGTGGGATTTGCGTCTTAAATGGTGTGCATGAGATACAAACAAAACAGGAACCCACTCATCAAAGCATTGCTTTTTAGCCCTACTTTCATTCATTACATCTGCCTCAAACATCAGAGTCACGCAACAGTAAAGACGTAAAACAACAGAATCAATGTGTTGTTGTTTTCCCATGTGGGAAAACTGGTTTTTGATGGGTTTTTAAAAAATCTGTCATCAGTATAATTTGCAAAAGTTCACAAAAGGGACTTTTATTTTCTCCTTTAGGATGAATAACTCTGCTGCCATAATTGCTGGAACTTTTTGGTTTAAAAGTACCACTAGTGGTCACAAAAAAAAGTAAGCATTGGACTGCCCTGGACCTCGAACCCTCATGGGACCTGAAGGCCCCTGGGTTACTGTGTGTCAGCTGTATTTGATCAGTTGCAAACGTGTTTGGTAAAATATTCTACAAAAACAATATAAACTCTATTTCAGTTTATACAGTGCTCACATACAGAAAATATGCAAACTTCTAAATACATTTGTGTTTAATAACATTATGACATATAAGTTGACATACAGCAAACCCCAGGCATGTTGTAGTTAAGTTAGAGGTAAAGAAAAATTTGATCTAGAACCAAAAACAGACCTGTCTACCATTTGAATGCTGGGACCCAGACCCACGCAGAACTGATGTAATGTTGGACCTGAATTTGGCGGAGATACTCGGCCTGATCTGCAACAATTTTTCAGCTGGTATTAACAAGTTAATATTAGCGTACTAATAGCTAAGCAAAACATTGTGTCTTACCTACAGTAGCCTTGCACCTTGTGCTTGCTATGACACATATAATCAAACCTCTATCAGAGGTAAATTTGTGACTGGAGATCTCTATAAGCCCTATAAATAAAACTGAATTAAGTTGAATTAAAAAATGATCACGGCTGTGTCCTCTCTGATCCACTTGGGTATTATACATAATGTTAAACAGATCCGAGAGCTGTGGTAATAGAATGGACCCGACCTAGACACCTGATTAAGAATCCCACCCCTTTTTTTGTGACCACCTGCCCTGTGAAGCAGCCCTATTGTTAAGGTGAGTCATTGAGTACTTAATGTTGGTATATAGCACATTGGTCAGGAGGGTAGGATCTGAACAAATCAGGTACCGGTACCTTGTGCAAGCATGGACACCTGGCCGATCCTTGGACTTGAATGCTACACAAGTGATTTGCCAAGAAAAGGAGGGATTTATAAGCACACGACCAGGCCTGATTCATTGCATCAACCATGGAGCCATACCTGTACGGGTCCCAGGACCTCTCATTCAAGTATGGGAGCATACTGGTTGGTACCTGATGGTGTGGAAGTGGGGCCGATGCCTCATTAAGGCCCTGGGGCTGCTTTGCAAGTTAATCTGGCCATAGTTAGGTGGTTTAAACTTGAAGCTTTATGAGTTTATTTCATGCTTTGCACATGTTCTGAAAAATTGAACCCAAATTCAGTAGAAAATAAATGTGATTTTTACAAAGATTTTGAAAAAAGTCACTATATTTTAGAATTTTTACACCACAGACATTTTTATGTTCAAGCCATGACGCAATTCCCTGCCTTTAGGGAGAGGGGAAATACCACATTCAGCCAGAGGCCTCACACAGAGCAAATGATGCTGGGAATAAGGAGTCACCATCCTGTGGGGTGAAGAGGAATAAGACTTTACGGGAATGAATATCTCCCCAGTGAGAGGTCTGGTGAAAAACATTAAGTGTGTGTGTGTGTGTGTGTGTGTGTGTGTGTGTGTGTGTGTATTTGTGTGTGTGTGTGTGTGTGGGTGGGTGGGGGGGTGGGTGAGTGTGGGGGTGTGTGCAAAAATTCAGACTTTACAAACATGCATGCGGGAATAGCATTTCAGTGATTCTTGCATTCCCGACATTCCTTCCTGTGAATTTCCAGTCAGCGTGAGGCTCACTGTTCCAGAGCTCTGACATCACGAGGGGGTTCCACTCTGCCTTCCACATTCTGCCTCCCGCTCGCTCACAATCCCACCCATATTTGGAAGTGAGAGGAAGGGAATCCCAGATGATGACTCAAGGCTTCTGCTGCCAAGGGGAATTCTCTCCACATCTGTTTTGTGTGTGTATGTGTGTGCATGTCTCATATTAATGTGTACATTACCTCCTTGAGCTGAGGATCTGCAGGGAATTCAAAATGTGGCTTTTACAGCTGTGTGAAATAACAGCCTGTGTCTATACAGAAAGAGTGGCACCCTGCATGTCTTTCTATTTATAACCTGCTTCTCTTGGCAGCCATGACTGTTAAAAATTGTGAATATGTGTGCTCTTGAAATCAGAAAGATGAAGTGGGTAAAAATACTCTCTTGGTAACGGCACAGCACATGGTGGTGACATGACAGCTTGAGGCTGAGTCGATATGTAAGCTGTAACCATTCACCCTGTATTGGACCACCACAAATGAGGCCACAGAGATGGATAGGACCATGGGGCTGTTCAATGTGCTCAGCAGAGTGTGACCAACCGTCTACCGCCTGCTGGCTGTAATAAACTCCTACCTCCACAGAGAAGTTTATTGGAATCGTCTTATATCTAGCAAGAAAAAAACAAATTCAAAAGAGAATTATATAGGGAAGAAGGAAGTAGAGCTTGAGGGGGAGATAGACAGAACAGACGTGGCTTTGGTTATGTTGCATTTCTTTTTGTTGGATGTATGATGTATGAGATTTGAGGGTAGGAAAAGGGGTCTCTGACTCTGGGTCTACGAAGCCATGTCGAGGCCTAAATTTAGACCCACTTTGTTCTCGTCTGCATGCTGGTGACAGAGGACTCGGCTCTCTGGGGCTGTCTGTGGTCCAGCATATCAGAAAGGCCGCTGTTGTTCTCCCTGGCAGTCAGAAACACAGACGTTCCCTCAAGCAGCCCAAAAAGAAAGAAAGCTTTCATGGAATATTCTGTTTAGCCGCACAGACTGTTGTGTATGATACTCTCGGGACCCATAAAACAAGTAATTCACAGACAATATCTCACCCACGCTCTCTTTGCCACAGACTACAGGAACATAAATCTAACTGATTTTAAGGAGAAGACAGCGTTCAAAGAGCATGTGTTGCTGAAATCTGCAAGGCAACATTTCTAAATGGACCAAAAAGGGAATAGAGAGTGATACAAGACACAATAAACTGAAAATGCAGAAAAAAGGTGATGTGAAAATGAGCAAGTCAGAGAAACATGAAGCCATAAGTCACCCTGCAGAGGCTCTAGTTTTCCTTTACATCATGCTGCTCTCCACAGGGACACTGTATTGGCCATGTTTAAAAGCTCAGTCAACCAGCACACAAAGCCCTCCCTTCCTCATTACCAAAACAAGCTAATTAAAAACCTGTTAATGGGCTGTGCTGAGGGTGTCTTTAGAACATGGGAAAATCTACAGCTAAAAAGAAGGAGCTATAGCCCACAAACATATCAGAGCGACCCCGAACAATTGCACAAACTGATGACACAGCTGATAAACATTTGTATATGGGGATAAAACAACACAAACACATCCTACACATCCTCCAGAGCAAGAAGGAGAAACAGAAAGGCAAATGACTCACTGAAAACCAACTGGGACACACACAGTGTCATATCCTGAGAGTGAGTGTGAGAGATGCCCTGCTCTTACTGGAGGACAGATGGATCCCCCAATCTGTTGTGTGTCAGTGTGCCAAAGGACAACTGGTCACCAAACAAACCTGCACCTGAGAGCAGAGACCCCTTTGGCTCTCTGTAAAAAAAAAAAAAAGAAAGAAAAGAAAGAAAATAAGAGCAAACTATAATTCAGAAATATCAGCAAAGTGACTGGGTCTTAAAACTGTAGGACAAACCTCAAATGTTTACCATGGCGTTATTGTTATTGAAGATCGTGACCGACCTCTAGTGGCGGTACAGAGGAACTAACCGATGACATGACGCCACCATTTACATCCGGATTGACATAACAGGGGAGGGAAATAGTGTTCATGTGGGATCCAGTTCATCAAGGTTTAATAGGAAATGAAATAGCAGACAAAATGGCTAAGGAAACAGTTGAAAAGAGGAGGTGGAAATTAAAGTAAAATGATCAAAAGCAGAGGGGAAAAGTCTAATCTGGAAAGAAATAATCAATTAGTGGAACCATCAAGAGGGAGATAAAAGGGAGACATTTATACAAACTGAAAAGTGTAGTAGGGGCGGCAGGATGTTATGGTGATAATAGAACAGAACAAGTAATTATAAGTAGACTAAGAATAGGGCACAGTAGGTTAAATAACACACTTACTAAAATAGGAAAACATGCAACTGGTGAGTGTAACAGTGGGGAGAGGGAGACAGTAGAATGTGGTAATAGCGTGTCCTGAGTATGAAAGGGAGAGGGAAAGGATGGAGGTAGAGATGCAGAAGAGGAGAAAACTTCAAAAACATAATAGAAGGTGGGAAATCTAGGGAAGAGAGGAAAAACCCTCTGAGATTTCTTGCCACAACTGGACTAATTGAAAGAATATAAAAGAAGGAAAAGTATGAAAGAAGTTAAGTCCAGCAGATGGCGATAAATGCAACGAAAAGGATGCTCACTGCCAATAAACACCAAAGAAGAAGAAGAAGAAGAATGACGCCACCGTGGAATGTTCCACTGTGTTAAAAACAGGGGGAACATGGTGAATTAAACATCTAAAAAAGCTCACCTTTCGCCTCCCTTTCAGCTAGTTTCGGCGTCAGAACATCATTTGTGTTTAAAAGCGCGTTTTGTATTATATAGTTTAAAAAAAAGAGAGAAAACCAACCGATAACGGTATACTAAATTACTTGACTTCGCCTGTTTGACAAAGTATCCAGAGAGAGGCGCCTTTTCTGAGCTCATGTTGTCAGGCAAAAAGTAGTCGCAACGTTCAGTAGGCCGACACTGTTTTTTATAGCTCAAATTAGCCTTCACTTTTTAGCAATATAAAACCACCTCAACAGAAACACACACGGTTAAGCTCAACATGGCGACGAAAAAGAAGCGAACACCCAATGTACAAAATGACAGCTGGGTTGTCATCGCAGCAGGTAGGTGAAGCAGTGAACCACATTCAGTTAGAGCTAACCAACGTTAGGCTAACGGTAGCTAACTGACACTGGGGGAACCATAGCAACAAAGTAATTAGACCCTGATAACTGTCATCATTTAATTAATGGAACAACTATTAGCCATTATCTTATCGTCAACCTGTTAAAATAATCGCATTATTATAAGTCATTTTTTCAAGTTTTGCAGGAAACACAAAAAACTTCACCAAAAGTGTAACACATGACATTTATTGATCATTTCACTCAAAAAGGATGTAACAAAGGATGGCTATTGGCATAGTAATAACACTGTGTGTAACTTAAGGGAAATGAATGACTTAAGCAATTTTTTGAACATGCCTTTGTGACTTAAGCAAGATATGGTAACACTTTATTTTGAAAGAGTCTACATAAGAGTCACACAAGCCTGTCAGAAACATAACATGACAAGTATCATGAGCATTAATGTTACTTCAAAGTGTCATTAATGTTCATGACACATCCCATGTCATGTTTATGACATGCTCATGTCACTCTTATGTAGACACCTTAGAGTAAAGTATTACCAATATTAGTGTCAATAATAAAATATTGATAAACTAAACTAAACAATCTCCCTCTAGCTCTTCTTTGCTGGGTTCTTATCTGATGAATGAATATGGCAAATTGTCAATGAAGTGATGATCTCAAAGGAGTAAAATCACATGATCTGATCAACTGAGGATGTAGGCGATTTTACCATAGGTGGCCGGCGTCATGAGGAGATGATTTAGGAAAAAAACAAACAATTTTGACAAAAAATGACTCAGGCGATTATTTTAACAGTGTGACGTTATAATACTTGTCTCTAATGTTACTTACTAATCACAGGATATTAAATATTACCACTAAGTTTGACAGTTACTCACTGATTATTTTCTCTCAAAATTAGTTGTTAGTTTAAGTCATTACTGAATAAGCATAGAATAGAAAATCTTTATTGTCCTTGCATACCAGTATGCAAGGACCTTTGGAGTGCTGCTCCTCATTGAATGCCTGAGAGAAGACAACCATAGTACAGGAAATACAAGGAAATATATTAAAGACAATAAACACTGAAAGGCTAAAATTTGAAACATGTAAAGTACATGGTGAGTTTTATGCATTGCTATATTCAATATTATAGGAGATCATTCAAGCCTACAGGAGAAAATGTGCAAAAACTGGGATGTTATGGAAGGATGTGCAAACAATAAAATAAATAAATAGCAGCATGGTTAAACATTAAAAGTAACAAATAACAGTAAAAACAACAACAAAACAAATAGCAAGAGTGAAAAATGAGTTAACTTTGCAGTTTGTTCTCAGACAGACTGATCATTTCCAACAGAGAACACAGTGATGCTTTCTCTGACATTACACCCTTAATTATCTTGAACTTTGTTTTGGTGTCTGCAGACTCTGTCATTGAAACACAGAAGCACGACAGTGACCCAGCTATTGTGAGACTGAGGAACCCTGCCACAGGTCAGTTATATTTATTGTTGTACATCTACTTAGAATTGCAACTAACAATTTAATGTTTGCTTTATAAATAATCAGAGGATAATAAATAATGTCCATCTTAATCTTCGAATGACTAGCAATCCCAAACAACAGTCTCAAAACATGAGCATGTGTAGAAAATAGAAATCATATCAGTCAAGCCACGGATGTTTTCCCAGCAGTCGTATTATGTGTCTTGTGAACTGCATTTGTAGATGTGGTAGTGAAAATAACACAGTTCTTATTTTTATCCTGCAGATGCAGCGTCTCTGTATATGCTAAATAGTGGTGACGTACAGCTGTTTGAGGTCAAAGCATTTGAAGAAGACTTCCACTCCTGGTTTGTTGGCCAGACTGTACAGAGAGGTTGGTGTCATCTATTATTAGCAACGTAAACTCTGAAGCAACCTAATCATGATTACAAATACTGCTGCAAATGTTGCTCATATTACCTGCATTCCCCATTAGCAGTATATCTCAGCTGTACAAGAGTTTTTTGCAATTAGCATCTGAACCAGTTAAGCTCACACTACGAGCTCCAAAAATGTTTTTAATAGTGCCTGATTTATCATGACAACATATGCCAAGCACAGACAAACAACATTGTTTGCAATATTAAAACGTTTAAAGTTGTTAGTCATGAAGGTAATGGTGCTAAATCTGTGCATTTTATTATGTGATATTAACTGTGCTCTTGGCTCAGAATCAGGTGTTTATATCTTCACAGTTGTCTTTTTTTAAACAGATGGGAGACTCCTCTTTGTAACACCAATGGATCCTCTCTACCTAATTTTGCCCTATTTGATCAAATCTGGCAAAGAGGTAAGAAACAGAAATCTGAATTAATCACACAGCTGTTATTCCAGTGATCTTAACAATTCCAAAGCTTTCTTATTGTAATGTTGTATCCATTTAATTTAGTACATGTTGACAATGTTAAAATGCCACATTATGCTCCATGTGTTGGAGCCTTTTCTTTTTCCACAACCACAGGGAGCAACATTTCTTCATAAAGAGCTTGTCAGGTTTCATTGTAATATTTCCCCTGAAAGCCAGCATGCCAGGTTGCTAATGGCTTTCACCTGCGCTCACATAGTGTCCCTGGCTACAAGTGGAGCTGGAGATGCTGTGCATGAATGGCTTCACATGTACAGCTTCTTTGAGAATGTCTAGTTTTAGATTTTTTCTATGCAAGTCATAAAGAAGATCCAACATGTATGCAAGACTAATTTAGAAGTTGTCAGAAGGTCTGACTCTGTATTGCAGTCTCAGCAGACTGTGGGTTTGATACCGAATGAGTGTATTTACTGTACCAGAATATTTAATGTCATAACAATAAATAGGATTTCATCATCCCAATTTTTCTTACTTGCACAAAGTGGTGGAATGTATTTAAGTACACATTGGTCAAGTACTGTACTAAGGACAAAGTTGAGGTATTTTACATGAAAATATTTTATATTTTATGCAACTCTATCCTTTTACTTCACTACATTTTGAATCAAATATTGTACTCCTTACCTCATTACATTTTACCAGCATTAGTTACTATTTACTTTGCCGTTTCAGATTATTAATGAAAGGTTTAAATCAACTAATGAAAGCAGAAATTAATACCAGCTTTTCCAGCTGCAACATTAGTTCAATCCTTATTAATGATACCAGTGATACAGCATTAATGCTTCAGTTATTATTCAGTCAGTAAGTCATTGACCATTCTCTATAATGAGTAGTTTTACTTTTGGTACCTTTAGTACATTTTGTTGCTAATACTTTTATACTTTTACCTAAGTGAGATTTTGAAGATTTTTACTTGTAGCACTATTTTTTACTGTGGTGTCACTATTTTTTTACACCTGAAAAAGGATCTGTTTTTTTTAATCTTTTTGCAAATTGAAATTTTTCTCAGGGGAAGTTCCAGCCTTTGGATCAATTTGTTATGGACGAGGAATTCCCAGTTTGCTCAAGGTTGCTGAGCTGCACACGGTCCCTGGCCTCCCTGCACCACATTGCGGATGAAAAAGGTTTTTAAAGCTCAAAGCTGACATCACTCAACTAATATACTGATTGCATTGTTTAAATGCTGTGTTTCATACTTCCAGAGGTGGGAGCACTGAAATTCCATCGATACAATGAGGAGAAGACGATGAATTGGTTGAAGAAAAAGGTATTCTTACAAACATTTTGTATGATTTTCAACGGTTGGTTTAAACAATGGCATTACAAATAGTGTTTTACCTGTCGGTGTAGGTGGAGAGGACTGTCACTACGCTCAAAGCGAGAAGTATCTCTGTGGGAGAAGGAGTCAAATCCTCAACATATGTCAGAGTGAAGTCAGAGTCAGACAACAATGAAGGTACGTCACTTCAGCTTTAGGCCACTTCACTATTTAGAGACAAATCCTCTTCTTATTTCTGTGTGAAGTTCCACTCTCATTTTCCTGTGAAATGAAAAAGCAGCAGATAGGATGTTGACCAATAGATGGCAGTAATATTACACTGTTTGTATCTCTGAGTTATGATCCTAAAACAACATTTCTTCAACCTCAAACTATACACAACTTAAAGGATTATATTTCTAATTACTAAAATTTTCATTCATGATACAGAGGACTACTTACGCTATGCTCACGGCCTGGTATCGGAGTATATCAGTGAAGACTTGAGCAAAGCCCTCCTCAAACACCTGCAGTAAGTTCAGACGTCCATCACTTGCAGGGTTATGATCATTATTAGCTCAATAAATGGTGATCAAGCATGCTTTTTCTTATTCTGCTCCACAGGTTACCAGAACTCACAAGCCCAAAGGAGACAGAACCTCCTTCTAAGGTATGTTTGTGTCTCTTAGACGTGTGAGCTCGGTACAGCATTTTCTCTTTCTGCATGCTGTCAAAACTACCATGCATGTTTTTCCTTCACCTCAGTCTAACATCGCTGCATTTGCATTGTAGCTGCTTTGTTTTTTAAACTTGGGTTGAAAGAGCTTTTTCATTCAGTTTGATGTCATCGAGGGCTGGGCGATAAATGTAATATTTTTTTCAATTATGATTTTGAAAAAAGAAATGGAATAAAGAAATAATGATTATGCTGATTCTGTTCAAGATCATTATAATAATAATTATAAATTCCTATAAATTGGAAATGAATTCCACTTCTTTCAACTGTTACTTACTGTTTGAAATATGTTGAATATAGTTTACAAATGTTGAATACAATAGTATGTTTAAGGGCTTTGATCTAATGTATTTTTATATATTAATTGTATATATTGACTATATAATAATAGTTGATCTAATTATTAATTTTTATTTTTTTTAAATATATTTTTTTGGCCATTTTTGGGCTGTATTGATAGGACAGAGTGAAGGGGGAGAGAGAGGGGAAGACATGCGGGAAAGGGCTCCAGTTATGAATTTTTAATTATTATTTTTGGTTTAAAAACTAATTTGGTTGAGTTACACTTAGTTTAAAATCTCCTGTTAAAAATATATATTTTTTAGGTTTAATAAAAACAATGTTTCAAAAGTCTATCATTAATTGTGTTAAATATTTGTGATCTCAATATTGATCACAAATCATATAGTGATTATGATTTTTTTTTTTTGCCATTACCAAGCAGCCCTAACATCCTTTGCTCGTATCGGTGTGCGTTTCTGTGGAAAAAAGTTTGGTGCTCTTTGTCTTGTAAAGCTTGTGTTACTTCCTGGTTTGGCAGAAGCGGAAACTTTCAGACAAACTGGTGGAGGCTGGCGAGGACTACACCAAATTCAACAGTGCAGACTTTGCGCGGAAAGTGAGTGAATACAGAGCAGCGAGCAGTGTGTCTGAAAAGAACAAGTATTGAAGGCTTTTATCATCATTTGTTTTGATTATATCATATCCATGAAAGGCCACTTTGCTTTCAGTCTCTGATTTTTATTTTTGATTATCAGTGTAGCTCTTGTTTGTCAAATGCTGCCCTTAAGCTTTGTCTGCAGTGTGCACACATGGGTCAAAGCGGCTTACTTTTTGAAAAAAAAAACATGTTTTTCCTCAGCTTGAATTTAAGTTCACGACATGTAATGAATTACCTTCCGTCTCTTTGTAAAGGCGTTGAGTAATCATATTGATTTTTTTTCTTTTTCTTTATGCCAGCCGCCCAAGAAGATGACCGCAGCTCAGAAATCTCTGGCTAAGGTGGACAAGACTGGCATGAAGTCTATGTCATCCTTCTTTAGCCCGAAGGTCAAAAAATAAAATATTTGAATGTTGTATAGCTTCTGGTTTTGTATAAGAAACATTTGTAATAAAGAAAAAAAATATATGTTTGACATGTGATTTTCTTTTTAAACTGGTTTGAATGAGAAGGAGAAGGAATTGAGTCTGAACAATTTTGGAGGTAATTCACTTTTTTTGTGTCACTCATTTGCATTGAAAAATATATTAATATTATTTTGTAGTTAATACAATTTGTAGGCAGGGACATCTTGGCAGCACCACAATACTTTATTCAGAATTGTGTTTTTTCAATGTGATTTTAGAAATTAAAAAAAAAATTGAATTTTGATTTATTGTACAGCTTATTTAGTATTTACACTTTAATGCTTGTATTTTGAAGATTATAGCACACACAAATATGTCTAGACTGGCCAGCTTTCCCTGTGGTTGAATGTAAGTAAATTTACATCAAGTACCATACAAAAAAAATGAGTGCATAAGTATTTCTATTTTACTTTACACTCCACTAAATTTCAGAGAGAATTATAATACCCTTTACTCCACGGCATTCTTTTGTCGGCTTTGTTACTTTGAGAATAAGGTTTAACTTTAAAAAATAAACATGAGATACACTTATAGCATGATGCAGTAATAAACTGTCTACAAAACATATACAATTTATGGAAATGACACATTTATATAGCTCCACATTGATGAACTACAGCTCTAATGCTCTTACATGTATTTGTTAGAAATGAACACAGAACAATATAATAAACTATGATAAACACTTTAAAGGGAACCAAACTGCATTATTATTAAGTAACTTTAGAATTTGTTTTTTTCTACTTTTACTAAGTAAACTATCAATACTTCTTCCACTACTGCATCTTGCATAAATTACATTAAATGACATTAAAAAGTCTCAACTTCAGTTGAGGGTTCATTAAACTTCCTGTATTGTATCAGAAATCAGTGTCAAATATCCCAAAACATCCCATTCCAAGACATGGGCGATACAATCCAGAAATCTCTGCATTGCAAAAATATTAAAATGTGAAGTCAGGATTTGTTTTTGTTATTCGGTGAGTTGAGTTGACTTTAAGTTTAAGACAATTTTAAAGATTTTTTTTTTTTGGCATTTTACATGCTTTATTGAAAGCGAGAGACAGATAGAAAGGGGGTGACAGAGGGGAGGACATGCGGTAAAGGGGCGCCTGTGTAACCCACTACGCTACGGACCACCCCAAGTTTAAGACAATTTTGACTTTTGCAACGATAGTTTTGAATTCTTTTTTTTTTTTTTAACATCCAACTCTGCCGTCGCCTTACAAATCTCACTTTCTGTGAAATGAAAGGCATTTACGCACTACAGAAATATTGCTTATTGCTATGAAGGACATTGTTGAAATTTACCGTTGGCTTAGATACCTTGAATGAATGCAGTCTCTCCTTAGGTCTGAACCAAACACTGTGTACTCAAACTAAATTCCATTTCAATCACACTTCTTATCATATATTATTTATCATATTACAGTACAAAAGAACATTGAAAGAAAGAATTTCTTACGAATGTCAGAAATATTTTTTTTAAATTACAGACTGCTGTAAAAATAACCTAAGTGATATTCTGTCAGAATCTTATTGATGCGTATGAATTAGGTATTGAGGTTTAGAAAATCCCTGTAACAAATCATACTGATTAGGCCTTTTGACTCGTCACAGCAGGAAAAATACAGGAGTTAATAATTAAATGAATGATGGCTGAATTCCATTCAGCTGCTTCAGTTTCAGGGTTCTGGTATGGTGCACGCTGGTTCTTGGTCACACTGTCATGACTTACTGGGACACTTGAATAAAACATTGTTAATGTTCTTAGTAACACCTGTGCTTTGCCATCTGTGACTAGTCAACTTTTGACAGGAAGATGAATAAACTTGGCCTCCCTGGCTTGCCCAATTGTGTTTTCTTTACCTTTGCCAGGGTCTCCAAGAATCCTTCAAAACCTGGAAATAGACCGAGAAAAATCCCTAATTTTTTCGGTCGTGTTAACAGCTGGAAATTAGTTAAAATAACTAGTTATCCTGGAAATAATCTTTTTGTAACGAATTGTATTTTAGCCCATGGCTCACCAACGTTAACATATGTGCATATTTTGCCTGAAATTGGTAGGATTAGCTGCGCAGTATGACAAGTGGGTTTCCTGGACACGAAGCTGCTCCCTTTTCATTCCAGCTCCCATGTCGGTCAATCTAGCTGTTCACACCAGACACTGCATGGAACAGACTTGCTGTAATGTAATCTGCATCGTGTCTATTTCTTTCTGGAGTAATGAGTATACAGTCATGGAAAAAATTATTAGACCACCCTTGTTTTCTTCAATTTCTTGTTCATTTTAATGCCTGGTACAACTAAAGGTACATTTGTTTGGACAAATATAATGACAACAACAACAACAACAACAACAACAACAACAACAACAAAAACTGTAGAATGCCCTTTAGGGCACCACAGTCCATAGACACTTTTAAAAAAGGACTAAAAACTTTCCTTTTAAGCAAAATCTTTGGTTCCTCTCGTCTAGATGTTTTTTTAGATTATGTATGTATGTATGTATACTTTATTTCTTCTGTTTTTAGCTGTTTTTTTCCTTTTTTATCCTTTTTATAATTAGACTGTTATGCTTTTAACCTGTAGCACTTTCATCTAATGTAAAGTGCATTACAAATAAAATGTATTATTATTATTATTATTATTATTATTATTAATAATAATAATAATAATAATAATAATAACTAGAAAATTTCCTCTGGGGAAATTTTGAAAGGGCCACGGGGGCTACTGCCGGTGTGTGTACACTATGATGAGATTCTTCAGAGATTTAAAACTATGCCCTTTAACCTCAAAGTGTGTGTGTGTGTGTGTGTGTGTGTGTGTGTAGCGAAAATCGCATAAAGTTACCTGTGTGTGTAATTAAAATCACAAAGTTACCTGTGTGTGCGTGTTTGAAGCAGGTGTATGCATGTGTGAGGAGTGTGTGCACTTACGCGCATGTGTGTGTGTGTATCTGTAACTGTAATCACATCAAAGATCAAAGGCAATCAGATCAAAGCAATCAACAGAAATAACTGACACCTGTTAAAGTTCCGAAAGAGTGACAGCAGCCAGAGGTGGACTGGAATTTCTGGCCTCGAACAGAAAGCATTTTTGGCAAAACCATAATACCTATCATTGATCCGACTTCACTTTGAGCGTCCTGAGTTCTTCCTGAACGTCTACATATGTTTTTATTTCAGAAAAATGAAAAAATAGCTTTGTTAGAGCGATCTAAAAAAACGTTTCCATATCCCTTTTTCAAATATCTCCATGCGTTTTTAATATGGGACCCAATGAGGCTGTTGGTGGTGTTGGTGCCGCATCTGTGCGTCGTACGCCCAAACTATAACTCTGACAGCTTTACCAGAGGATTGTGAGTGAGAAGACAAATTTTCCTACGTTTCTATGTATAAATTATTTCTGTAGAGTGAAATTTGCGGCCTGGAGCGCAGTTTTAAAATTAATTTTTTGACAGTTTTACCTCTCCCTCTACACTCTGAGCGATGACATCACACACTCTGACACGAACATTCCGTGCAATACACACCCATTATAATCTCAGAATTTCTCCAAAAATTATCATGGTCATTGAACAGGGATTGATAAAAAACTATATGACCTATCGAAACGTGGATTAATACACCGATACACAAGACTTGTGTCTACTGTTTAAAGTTTAAATGGAGTCTCTAGGTGAAATTATGCCGGAGAAGTAGACGTTTAAAAATCTCCAATGATTGTTCTTTTTCGCTCATTTTTTGTCGGCCGTCCCATTCATTTCAATGCAAAATTTTGAGCAGTTTTTCGCGACTTACGTCGCGAAAAATTTGTATTCTGTAGAGAAAAGTAATAGCACACCGATCCCGATCAAACCGCACGTTTTGATATATAATTTGTCCTGCAACTCTTTAAGTTGTAGGACTAGTAGCGGGACGAAATTGCGTCCGCAAGAGGAATAAGAAGAAATCCACAGTATAACAGTACTGGTCCCTACAGCTATTGCTGTATGGGACCAGTGCTCGGTGCGATTGCCCCGAGGCCCTAATAAATAGCTCATAAGAGTTTAATTTAAGAGCTGATATCTAGCCATTTTCCATGGTTTTCTTGATAACAACCAAAATCATTATCAAGAAAACCATGGAAAATGTCGAGATATCAGCTCTTAAATTAAACTCTTATAAGCTTTTTTGTTGTTATCATTATATTTGTCCAAACAAATGTACCTTTAGTTGTACCAGGCATTAAAATGAACAAGAAATTGAAGAAAACAATGGTCTAATAATTTTTTCAGATTGTCGCTTTGAGACACTTTAGAACCAATTCAAAGATGATAGGAAAGCATATTACAATCAATCATTTTAATTAAGACTGGACCTGGGTGTCACTTGGATGGATGTAGGCTTTTAAAGGTCAGAAAGCCTTTTTGTTCAGTTAGTGGGGATAGGTGTAGCCGTCATCTCTAATGAACTGAGACACCTCATCATGAACCCTGCATCAATAAAAAAGAAGGAATAAAACAGGTTGAATGTGTGGCCACTAGGCCGATCAGAAAAGTATGTGACTGTTTATGATCTGTCCTGTATTATCCTAGAAATATCTTGGGAAGGTTCAGGAAAATGAAAAGAAGTGGGAACCTTGACTTGTTTTTTATTAAAATTCCTTTTAAATATTTTATGTATTATTGTCTAGATGGATTTTAATCAAAGCATGGTGTCAGTCCATACAAACTAGGTTAAGCAGCGGCTTGGCAGTGCTGCTGGTTTCAAATGTCTTATCAAGCTTCACTGCTTTTTTAATTTGGGCTTGAAGCGCAGAGTCTGGAATGCACTCTCCACCACTTTGGGCAGATGGATCGGGTTCCTCTGCAGCCGCAGTCTGCTGCTTGTAGACCCGCTCTGCTTTTTCTTTTCTTTCTTCCGGGAGCTCTCATTGGCACGGTCATGAACTGCTTTCTGTTTAGTGTCTTCTGCGTCTCGAGGAACCCGCAAGACCCAGTTAGAGTGGAGGTCGTGTTCGGCCGAGCTGGACGCCACTGAGTGAGAGGAGAGCAGAGAGAAGTGGAGGCTGAAAAATGTTATTCTGAGACCAGCAGCTTTGCAGCATGATTTTTACTAAGGACAGACTTTTCAGAGGCCAACATTTCCATATTAAACATACTTTTTAAAATTGGTCTTTTTTTATATTAGCACTTTTTTGAGAAAATTAATTTTATGTCTTCATTAAATGTAAGCCATAATCATTATAATTTGAAGAAATTAAATAAACTAAGACATGAAATGTTTCATTCTGTGTGTAATGGTTCTATATAATGTGCTATTTCAACTTTTTTAATTGAATTACTGACATAAATAAACATTTCTATGATATTCTAATTTATTGAGATGCACCTGTATTTATCTATAATATTTAGTGCAGGTATCTTATAAATTATCTGCTTTTTTTCATCCTTAACCACACTTGACCTTTACCAATCAGAAAGGGGTAGAAGAAGACTTTTTTCCCCCACAACATATATATTTGGACATATTGCAGCCAAGAAGCAAAAAATAGGCTGAAAAATTGAGGCCAAAAACTGTAGTTCAAGTCAATCCTCATCCCCAACAATACAGCAGAAATGAAATGTTAACAGCCTGGGGGTCTTACTTTCATAAAAGTAAGCTGTTTAAATGATATTAAGGCTTAAAGTTATGCATAATTAAGGACATGGTCACTTTGAGTAACAGGCGGCCATCGGCATTAGCGCCAATAATGACTGTAATTAATTATGCACTATGCTGACTTACTTGGACAAATGTAGCCCTCATTACCATGATTAGTGACACCTGTGCTTTTGAAAAAAGTTTTACTATTTTTTTTAAAGTAAAAGTAGTGATAAAACAAAGTTTAAATATTCCATTACCTCTACAAGGCAGGGTTGCCCTTTAAGTCCGCTCTTATTTGCCATTGTGATGGAACCTTTGTCCATTGCTCTGCGGTCTCATCCTAATATTTGTGGTATAACCAGAAATGGTGTAGAGCTGAAGGTGGTGCTGTATGCTGATGACCTTTTATTATTTTTGTCTAATCTGTCACGTTCTATTCCTGCAGTCCTCTTAGTTCTAGACGAATTTAGTAGATTCTCTGGATATAAACTTAATTTGGGCAAAAGTGAAATGTTTACTGTTAATGGAAAGGTAAATGAAAATTCACTTCAACTCCCAAACATACCTTTTAAAGTTGTGAACTCTGGCTTTGTCTATCTTGGAGTATATGTTAGGGAAAATGTTGTCTCTCTCTCCTCACAAAAATTAAAATAGATTTTGAGCGATGGTTGCTACTAAACCTTTCTATAGCTGCCAGAATCAATGCAATTAAAATGAACATTTTCCCACGCTTTTTATATTTATTCCAATGCATTCCAATCTTTCTTCCTCTTTCATTCTTCCGTAAAGTAGATAGACTTATTTTTTATTTTCTTTGGAACAAGAAAACTCCTAGGATGCGTCGACAAGTTTTACAGAGGCCCAAGGCTCTGGGCGGAATAGTATTGCCAAACTTCCTTTACTATTATTGGGCAACAAACATTAGAAATTTGAACTATCGGGTAAATTATGGAGATATTGAGGTCCCTCCATCATGGTTGATCTTGGAAGCAAATTCTGTTTATCCGGTATCACTGAAAGCCTTATTGTACTCACCCCTGTCTTTGTCTACTTCTGGTTATACTAACAATGTGATAGTGGCCTCCAGTATTAAAATTTGGTCTCAATTTAGACTTCATTTGGCCTGCAAACACTTTCTATTGGTGCTCCACTTGCAGCTAATCCTATTTTTCCCCCATCGTTATTGGACAGCACCCTCTTTATATGGGCTAGGCTGGGCATAAAAACCTTTAGAGACCCGTATGTTGATTCTATTTTTGCCTCTTTTCAGCAATTGAAAGATAATTTTTTGCTTCCTAAAGGTCTTTTTTTTTTTTAGATATCATCAGGTTCTAAATTTTATCCGTAGCTCATCCCAGAATTCCCTGCTCTTCCTAAGTCTTCAGATTTTGAAACATTTCTGAAGCCTTTCTCTTCATTAAAGGGGGCAATCTCTTCTATTTATTTAAATATCTATAACCTGTGTCAAGTCTCTTCTACTGTACTTAAAACAATTTGGGAGACAGATCTTGGAGAGGTGATTCTAGATGATGTTTGGGAGGAGATTTTATGGAGAGTACATAAGTCTTTGCTGGACACAGCTTTATGCAATGTCGAATTCTCCATTGAGCTCACTACACTAAAGCGCGGCTTGCAAAAATATTTGATACAGTGTCTCCCATATGTGATTGATGCCAACAACCCACAGCTAATTATTCACACGTTTTGGAGCTGTTCTTCTCTGACTAGATTTTGATCTTTAGTACTTTATCCAAGGTAACTGGGTGTGTAAAGGGATGTGACTCCCAATGCTTTAACTGCCCTATTTGGTGTATGGCCTTTCCCACTTACTCTTTCCCCAGCTAAAAAGGACTTGATAGCTTTCACTACTCTGCTGGCCACGATGTTGATACTGTTAAAATGGAAATCCCCAGTCCCACCTACCTATTCACACTGGGTTAAGGAGGTGCTTAATTTTTTTAAATTAGAGAAAATTAGACTGACTTTGACAGTTAAGGCTGTCTCATTTGAGAAGTCCTGGAATCCCTTTTTGTCTTATGTTATTATTATATATACATTTTTTAATTAAATATATATATGTATATATAATAAGTTAGGTTTTTGTTATTTTTTATTGATTTTATTTATCTATTTATTTGTTTATTAATTTACTTATTTTTATTATTGTTATTTATTTTATAATTTTATCTATTCTTTTATCACAACCCATCTTTTTTTGTTTTTCTTTTGTTTGTTTATCTTTACTTTTCAACTATATTTGCCAATTTCTTGGGGCTAGGTGCCTATGGGAGGGGGGGTGGGGGGTTGGTATCTGTTCTGTAGTATGTTGTATTTACTTGCAATTACTGGTGTATGGAACAGTATTGTTTGTTTTATTAAAATGTAAAATCCAATAAACAAATTGGTAAAAAAAAATCCATTACCAGGTATGGAAGTAATTGATATACTTAAGTTTCACAAGTAAAAGGACTTGTGGAAAGTGGCCTCTTTCAAAGTGTTGTGAATTATTCATATTAACCTGTAAGCAGCATTTTATTTTTTCGAGTTATGTTTTACTACTATACAGCTATAACTACTACTACACGGTATATGTTTATCCAAAGAATATAGAAATGTTAAATATATGTGAAATAACTTCACATGTAAAATCTAAAATCTAGAAGGTAACTAGTAACATGAACTGACAAATAAAGAAGAGACCAGCAACTCCCATGCAATAAAATTATTGTTTTTGTCAAAGGAATCTGGTGACTTTGAAGAGAGCATAGATGGATTTAATGCCTTCAATTCCCCTTCAGAAAGGGTTTTCTGATTGTAAGGTAAAGCAGTGAAAATATTCTTAATTTAAAAATTTCAGGTCTACTACTGCCTCAGTCGTTTAGTTTATTATTGTGTGACTTTGGTCATAGCCAACCCTTTAAAACACCAAAGTCACACAGTAACACAAACAAACTAACTGATCACGTCAGTGGTAGACAAGCATGAGTATTTTTGTCAAAGGTAAACCACCTAGACAAAAATAGTAATGCTTTTTTTGTTTTGAAAGAGAGCATAATGGTTTAACTTCCCCTTCAGAAAGGGATTTCTGGCAGCTAGGTAAATGTTGAAAACTTCTAAATATAGCATACACTTAAACTGATATTCAACATTCAACATTTTTTCTACTGTAGGTAATACACTGATTATGGATAAGTACCTCATACAACCCCACTTTTAAAAATCGGAGCTATTCCTTTATTGTGTAGGCAACTTGTAACTGTGTAACTGTACTTACTAAAGGCAGATCTTATTTAGTCCATTTTACGTACTGGTGGGTGGTTTATTTTGATGTTAAATATAATGTTTTTTTATTGATTAGAAGTTAAGTACCGTAGTATAAAATGTACCAAAGTAAAGTGCAAGTACATCAAATATATATAATCAGATACAGTTCTCAAGTAAATATAGTTAAGTTACTTGGCCTTCTGATCATCTCTAATCCTCACTGGTGGAAAAAAATATTTAGCTCCATCATGAAGGAGCAGTAGTTAAATATCAGCAATATCCAAAATGTCCAAGTCCAAAAGTATTCATTATGGCATATTAACAGCCTTTGTAAGTGTTTATATACAATTGCCAATTATTATTGATTCACCAGACCAGTGGTGGAAAGTACATTTACTCAAATACTGTACTTAAGTACAATTTGGAGGTACTTGTACTTTACTAGAGTATTTTACATTTTACGTAACTTTATACTTCTACTCCACTACATTTTGAGGCAAATAATTGTACATTTTACTCCACTACATTTAGCTGACAGCTTGAGTTACTTTTCAGGTCGAGATTTAACATAAAATATATGATAAATTTATAGTAATTAGACTTTTTTTTAAATTAGATTTTATAACAGTATATTGAGTAATTAAATGAGCCCTGTCTTTACAAAGTTAAAAAACTGCTTACAAAAAAGAATCAATACAAATAATGAAGAATATATTTGGAATATATAAAACAATCTGAGTGGGTCTATTCTGCATAGAGTACTTTTACTTTTGATACTTTAGGTACATTTTGATGCTGAAACTTTTGTACTTTTACTTAAGTAAGTTTTGAATGCAGGACTTTTACTTGTAGTGGAGTAATTCAGCAGTGTTGTATTAGTACTTTTACTGAAGTAGAATCTGAATATTTCTTCCACAACTGACCTATACTAATGTAACTGGTCATGATGGAAAAAATAACTACTTAACGTATATAAATAAAGCAACAGAAGTAGATCTACTCAGCTGCTTTTAACCAAGAAAACACAACATTTTCATATCATACAGTTTATTTATTTGTTGAAGGCTGTCAGCTGCTAAACCCAGCAACATGATAGTAAAAGCATTTTAAACTGACCTATGAAGTCAACATCTGCGTGTCCATCATCTATATACGGTTTGCGCAGAGGTTCGGTGTCACAGCCGGCGATGACCTCATCAAAGAACTGCAGCGTGTCCTCCTCGTTGGGGACCGGAGGGGCAGAGGGTTTGACTCTTGATATCTGTGGTTAAAAAAAAGCAGAACATTCATTTCTGCTATTTTCTGCCATGTGCTCTGAGATAGATGAGTTAAGCTTACCAGCTTCTCCTTTGTAGGCGGCGGGGGTGCAGGCTTCTTTTTGGAGGACAGGGTGGCCTTGGTGTCATTACTTTTCAAACCACTCACGCTCTTTGTGTACTGCCGTCTCAAAGCAACAAGTGCTTCAAGGTACTCCAAGCAGTTCTGATTCTGAGAGTAGAGCCATATCCTGTCCTCTTGTCTCTGATAATAGTACAAGGTCGACTCAATGCTCACTGTACTTTTACTTCGTTTCAAGGTTGAGCCCACGGCTGTCTGAGTTTTCTCTCCCACTACGAGCATGGAGGTGCTGCGGACCAGCCTGACGGTGCAGGCGTTGTGGTAGTCCTGCTCGGACCGAAACCCACCATCACCATCCCGCCCTCGGTGTCCATGATGGTTGGGGCGGAACACATTATTAATCTTCCTGAACATTCCTCTAAACAGAGTCTTTCAGGGTTACACACTTGTCCTTAGATTCTTGAGTGTTTGTGAAGCATCCATCCATACTTTCTTTTTGTCCCTTCAAAGCCAGCGAAAATGCCTCAAAACAAACAAACAAACAAAAAAAGGCTCAATAGGAGCTGTTCACCGTGACCAGTCGCTGTCCGTGGTGCTGAAATTGAAAAACAGCTGCTCTATTGTGACGCAAAAAGCAAAAGCAGGTCTGAGTCTGCCGTCTAACCTGATCCCAGCATGTCTTTAGTGTTATCGGATGTTGCTCAGCAACATTGCTGTAGCAACGGGTCGGTAACTCTACACTTTGTGCTACCATTACTACTGAGCAGCCGTCCTGTGTCAGATATCCTGACTCATGTGAGACTAAGTGGACGAAATAACAACAACCAGCAATCCAATAAACTCTAGTTTCACTGCTTGTGAATGGGAATCCACCTCTTAGGAAGCAACATGCTGGACAAAACAGGAAATATTAGAAAAATACATAATAGGTTAAACTGCTGGTGGATTAAACTGTTTTAACTTTGGGTTGATATGAAAACATTTAAAAAAACAAAATAACTAATTCAGTTGCATGAGCAGCCTGGATTTTGTTACAGACTCCAGAAGTTATATGATGTTGACTAATGTCTAGGTTTCCTCTCCTGATTAATAATAAAACACGCTCTCTCGTGTTGCATGTGCTTCTATTGTCGGGCTTCCCTGCTTCAAGCAAAAGAAGTCTGAATACAAGAGTCTTAACTGGAGCAAGTCATCAATGCAGACAGGATACTTTCATCCTGGAAAAATGCCGAACATAAATATAGCCTGAAAGTTTCCATCACTCTCACCAGATAACTGATTTACACCTCAGCTGTGGAAGAGATATACAAAAGTTTCTACCACAGAGGAGCTCAAATCAACTAAAACTATTTCATAACTGGTGAAATTAAGCATCATCCCAAGGCTTCTGCAAATTTCATCCGACAGCAACAGCATCTACTTAAGCATGCTGAAGAGTAGGCACAGTTTCAAGGAGGAAATGATGAGTTGTGGTTACATAACTGAGCGTGAAGTCACACTTCTGCTTTTGGCTGCAGACAACAGGAGGAGTAAAGAAGCTTCAAAACTACTCTTCAACTAAAAAGATTTAAATGTCTTTTGCAGGGACAGAATTTGCGGTGTGATTTGATCAGAAAACGAAAATAGGAATTAGCATCTGTCAGCCTGTCTGTTTCCTGATAATTCAGATGGTATTAATTATGACTTTCTTTTCTGCTTTTACCTTTACCTCAATCACACACCTGTTTCTTTTACACAGAAACAAAACTTCCGTGGTTTCATTTACAGCGTGTGTGACGGGCAGAGGAATAAAACATCTGTCATTTCACTTAATTTGACAAGAGGAAACACAAATGCAGAGGTAGATAAACATTCTTATGCACGGCTGGAGAATAGATATAATTTACAAAAGTAAAACTGCTCAGCCTGTCTGAACAATCCTTTCAAAATAAGATATTAAATGGAAAAATGATTAAGTAATCTCAGCTACAACATTAACTTTGCAGAAATGGGAAGAAAGAGAAAATATCTCACATTCCCACTTCCTCTATGGGCGGTATAATACAACCCTCACACAGGAATGTGCTCATATTCATGCAGATCTTAAAACAAATACAGTACACACATTAAGGAGGGTTCAATGTTTTTAAAAGTGCTTTTCTCTACGCTGATAAAGACTGTGGAAGGACACTTGGCACCCAACGTTGAAAGCCGACTCAGAGACTGATTCCATTCCAAGGTAAGAAGATGTTTGTTTGGGGGATCAACACATGACTTTAAATTAATTTTGAATAGTGTCTTATTTGTCTCATTAAAATTGCTTTTAAAGAAAGATTTTTCATGTAGTCATGAATGATCTGGTGTTTGTATTTGAACTACATTGTAATTGTATTCTATCACTGGGTTTTGTGCTTTCTAATGTTAATTTATTGAGGTTTGAGGGACGATTTAATTTAATTTGTGATTAAACTTTTTTCCCCAGCCCTGAAGGTTATGCCATTCTTGACTTAAAAACAATAAATACATATAAAGATCAACAACGTATAATCGGTTTAAGGACCTGAGAACGGTATCATCATTTAGTCATATATTTGTCAATTTTTCTTTAAAAACAAAACAAAAAACAGGTTACATTCTATGAAGTGTGATATAACTGCCAATGTTTTCATTTTTCTGTAATGTACTGTATGTATCATCAATTAATCTGATGGTTATTTTCTTGATGTATTCATTGGTCTATAAAATGCCAGAAATTTGTGAAAAGTCCAAGGTGATCTTTTGTAAATGTCTTGTTTTGTCAGTCAAGACCCAAAGATATTCAGCTTAATCTGATATAAAACTCAAAATCTCAGTTAATCAGTTATTTCTGTTTATTTTCTTGTCAATCAACTTATTGAGAAGTCGACCTATTGTAGCAGCTCTAATGTTAAATCCTGACATGTAGTGCGTTTAAATAACTCATCTCAGACCTTCTAAGACTGTGCTCTTTGTTGCAGCCATGCTGTGTGAAGGCAGATTGTTGAGTATGACCTATGGAGGGTTGGAGGATGTGGATCCCCTCCCTCCTCAGAGAGCTCCCCAGAGTGCTTATGGGCTGCCTAGAGCAGCTGCTACCCTGGTGCCAGCCTCCATCAGACACACTCCACTCGTTCATCATAATTCCCCCGAGCTGACAGGTCGTACTGACAACACAAGAGATTCAGTGGAGTTGTACATTTCCCCGCTGCAGTCCTTGGATCTCCACAGACAGATCTCTCCGGAGATAGAGATCCCAGCTCAGGCTCACTCGGTTGGTGATGCCCCTTTCTTGGTCCCCTCCTTCTGTCAGAGCATCTGCCAAAATTACAGCGACCTCCATATTGCAGGCGACCAGGTGCTGCCTCTCTCAACTAATGATGGTGAGCTCCGCCTCTGCACTGACGCCAAGGCTGTCGGCCCTTTCCTGCAGTCCTGTGACGTACCTCCGGCTGTGGAGGACTCTCTCCCGGGACGGACGTCTCAGGGTGGACTTCAGCATCCGCTGAGAGCGGGTTCAAATCGCTGGAGAATGGGGAGTGCCCGTGATCGGAGCTTTCTGTTCCAGGGGCGTGAAGGTCCATTCTCCAACTCTCTTCTAAATCACTATCTGGAGCAAAAACTCATGGATTTGTACCAGCAATACATGATGGAGAACATGGCCAGGGAAGGAGCGCCTGGCTCAGACTCAATGTGCCCTCTGCTGGGCTCAGAGCTGGTCCTGACCAGCCTCGACCAGATCACTTTGCAGCTGAGTCGAGAAGGAAACCTGGAGGCCGGCCTGGCCAAGGACATGGTCCTCAGCTGCCTGCTGCGTGTGGCTGGTGACATGCAGTCAAGTGAGATCAGCACTCCCTTTCTGCAGATATCAAATGAATCCTCCAGAGATCAGCTCACAGAGAATAAAGAGGGGTAACCCCGGTGTCAAGGAACACACTCATCTAATTCATCCATTCGTTATCATAAAAAAAAATATAATTAAATGATAACTGCATCTTTCATACGCTGTGGAGAGGATGGTATTGAAAATAAATTCTGTATGACATTTATAATTACTGATTTATCCTGCTGCAGACTGTTTGAGTCCATGTGGTGCACTGTTGTCACACGGTTTTTACTTTCTAAATGGCAATAAAGAGAAGAAGTGAAAATTGAAACTGAGCTTTACCTTTCCCCCCTTAACAACATCATGTTCCTATGCTTATAGTGCTGGTCACATGTTTTGAATAACACTTTGTGTATATATATACACACACACACACACACACACACACACACACACACACACACACACACACACACACACATATATGTATATGTATATGTACATACATACATATATATACACACACACACACACACACATATATATATATATATATATATATAGAAAGCAGAATAAAATAATCATAAACGAAAAAATAAAAAAATAACAGTTTGAAAATCATCAGGTAAATAATTAAACTCAAGCTGTATGCATTTCCCCCTTCACTAAGAAATGTGATTTTCTTATGGTCACAGCACTCGACCTTCCCTGAGTAGAATGATTTATGTGCAATATTTGATACTAGAAGGCTGTTTTCACTCTTTCTCAGTTTAAAATTGAAAAGTGTATCTACGGGGGTGTGACATCATCCTTCAAACTTTTGAAATGAGGGGTAGATTTACTTGCAAGATATTTATACAATATTTTTTGGTTCAAATCAACATGTGACAAATGGCTTCACTTGGACTTGAGCCTTTTGACTTTAAATCTTCCTCCAAGCCCAAAAATCAAAGGTGCAGTTTGTAATATTGGCCAAATTTTGTAGTTAAACACATTACCAAAATGTGAAGTAGTGACAGTGATGAAGTTATATCAGAAAGTTCATGCATTGTGTTATAATACTATTACAGAAATTAGCAGGCTAACCAGCTAGCCCCTGGCCCATCCTGTCATGTAATACCACTAGAGGTGGTAGTGAGTCACTCATAATGTTTCCATATAAATCATATCAAATTTGAAGTGAAATTTTTTAAAAGTCGCTTTGAAGAAAATGCAAATTAGAGACGTTTCCATCAACTGGTTTAGAACGAATAAACAAAGCTGCATAAACGTACTTTCATCAGAAGATGGCAGTGTAATGTTTCGCTGCAGGCTAATCCATCAGTAAACAGTAGAAGAAGAACAGCTGATCAGTCATGTGAGTTACATTTTTGCTATGTCAGAACTTATTCGGAATAAATGTTTTCCATCTCCGGTTTAGCACATAAACTATTTTAAAAAATTATAAAAAAAAAATTGGAGAACAGAGGATTTTATGCGCATGTTTCCATCGAACTTTTCTCATGCAAATCTTCAAAATGCGCGTAGAAATTAACTGACAACACAACTACTGTAGCACCCAGATTGCCCTTGGAGAGGATAGAGAAGTAATCATTAGCTGTACAGCAGTAAGCTGCTGTAGTTTACATCTGAAACTAAAATTAAGACCTACACCCGGACTGATATTCTGTGCTTCAGAAAATGCTGTAATGGACGGGTAGCTGGAGAATCTTGCATCGTCTTTGTATCTGCTGTTTCTGATCTCTTATGTAATTGAATTTTAAGAAACGCCGTTTCCAGAAAAAACATTTACAGAAAGTGACCATTCATCAGTGTTTTTAAGGTAACTTTATTTGTACCCGAGGGTAGATTTGGTTGCAGTTAAAAAGAATTGGCTGCTTACACACACACGCAGACAACATTGACAACATCGACAGACAGTGACATAAAAGTGACAACAGTGCTCCAGACATGGGAACATGGATAAAAAGCATACAAAAAGGCATTACTATCAAAAGATGAATAAATACTGAATACAAGCCATCATGGCAGATACAATAAACAAGGTCAGAATAAATAAATAAAATAGATGAAGAAGGCTGTACAGTCCATAGGTTAATAAGTTAGTGTGTAGCTTAATTAATTACTTACTATTTAACGTTTTGGCAGCTGAGGGAACAAAACTGCCTCTGTATCTCTTTGTTTTGCAGGCAGGCATTTTGTACCTACGGCCTGATGGGAGAAATTGAAATTCACCATATAGTGGGTGGGATCCATCTTCTAAGATGGACCCAGCTAGTCTCTGTAGCTGCCTTGTATGCAGGGATTCTGGATTCAGCTGTGGCTCTCCAATCAGCCTACTAGCCCACCTCACAATTTGGTTCAGGGAATTCTTATTTTTTAGGGATAGGTTACTGAACCAAGACACCAGGCTAATGGATATGACAGATTCAATGAAGCAGCGGTAGAACATGGTTAGCATTTTACTGTCAATGTGAAATGAGGAGTTTCCTCAGACAATATAAACGCTGATTCCCCTTTTTGTACACAGCTTCGCAGTTTGTCTCAAAGTTTAGCTTATTGTTGATGATGGTCCCAAGGTATTTATAGTTATCTACACACTCAACAGTCTGACCCTTTATGCTGGTTAGTTCCATAGCACTGGGGAGTTTCCGGAAATCTATGTGCATGTCTTTTGTTTTTGAAATGTTCATATGAAGAAAGGACCTATCACACCAGTCTACAAAATCCTGAGAAACTGGGCCATGGCCTATTTCATTCCCTTGTAGCAGGCTTACAATGACAGAATCATCTGCATACTTTAAAATAAATCTGTCTTCTCTGTTGCTGCGGCACATGTTTGTGTAAAGGATGAACAGGAGAGGGGACAAAACACAGCCCTGAGGGGAGCCAGTGGAGGAGCAGATCTGGTCAGACAGTACTCCATTGACTCGCACTCTTTGTGTCCTATTGGTTAAAAAGTCTAAAACCCAGCCAACAAGATTTTTACTCAAATCAAATTGCTCTAAAAGTCTTTCTGTTAAGATGTGGGGTTGAATTGTATTAAAAGCAGAAGAGAAATATATAAATAAAAGCTGAGCGTGTGTTCCTTTACCTTCTAGATGTTTAAAAAGCATGTTCATCAGAGTGACTGTGGCATCCTCGACACCTCTGTGTGGCCTATAGGCAAACTGCAATGGGTCAATATCAGACTCTGTTTTCTTTAAAATTTCATTTCTCACTAATTTTTCAAAAGCTTTCATGACAATAGATGTCAGAGCAATAGGCCTAAAATCATTCAGAATTTTGGGGCAGCTTGTCTTGGGAACTGGAACGGCTACCGCATCTTTCCAACATTTTGGGACATGCTGATTTTGAAGGGATTTATTGAAGATGTAATGAAATATTGGACTAAGTTCTCTAGAACACAACTTAACCAGTCTACCACATACATTGTCAGGTCCATGGCTTTTATTTGGATTTATGGAAGAGAATACCTTTTCAATATTTTCCTCTTCAATTGTGAAGTGGTTCTGGTCAGCTAATTTATGACTGAGCTCCTGTTTTTCCTCACTGAAATCATAAGTGTCAAATCGGGAGAAGAAATGATTAAGACCATTTGCAAGGTCAGAGTCTGTGTCAAAACCCTCTAAAGTGACAGTGCTTACATTCTTTGGGTTACTAGTGCCTGCAATGGCTTTCATACTTGACCACGCTGAGCCCAGGTTATTTGCAGCCATTTTATTTTCCAGAATAATTTTATAGTCCTGTTTTGCCCTTAGAATTTCAGTTTTCACATCTTTTGTGGCTTCATACAATTCAGAGGCAGTCCCATGTTTGAAAGCACGTTTCTTAGCCTGTATACTGGATTTGACAGATTTTGTTACCCATGGCTTGTTATTAGATTACATTTTTATCCTTTTAGATGGTATGATCATGTCTCTACAGAATGTGGCATAAGAACATGTTACATCGGCTAACTCATCTAAGTCCCCCCCACTTGCCTCTATAAACATATCCCAATTAGTACAGTGGAAACAGCCTTGTAGACACTGCACAGACTCTTCTGTCCAGTTTTTAATGTGTGGGCGCTCAAATGGTCATAGTTCAAATAAAATCATTATAGTTGTCGTTCCTGGTGTAAACAGCCCTTTAGACTTCACTTTTAATGACCATACAAGTACAAAGCCTAATGCAATCAGCTGATAAAGTGCACTTAAACAGATAATATTAAAAAGCCACTGTTACTTATGTCTGTATGCCATTTTTGCACACGTTAACTTGTTGGTCATTTATTCCCACACTCTGCTGCAAATGATAAACAAATCATTCACGAGTTGATGCAGTTTAATAAGCGGTCACAAGGGGGAAGCATTATCACCTAACTTATTAACCCCAATGACTTTGGCTTTGACTACTCCTCTATTTTCTTTTATTCCTCCTCCCTCACTTTCTGTCCCCTTCCTTCACCCAACACTCATCTATCCGGCTAATGCTTCCCATCATCTGCACCCTGCTAATCTTTGATATCACCAGAACTGGGCTGTAAATCTGTAGCACGCAGGCAGTCAGGCACTAAGTTTTTGGTCTGATACTGGTTCCTCTGTATACAGTGTAAACAAAATAAAGGCTTGAGATAAGGTTATCTACGCTGCATGATTTATTTTGGGTAAATACTGCACAAGCACAAGTGGGAAACCAGCAGATTTGCACACTAAAAGTGACATGTTATTTTTCAAGTTTCCCCCTATTCAAAGTGCTCTGAAAGGCCCGCGACTCCATTCCAGCTCAGTGCAGCCGTGGCCTTCTGAGCCAGTGTTTGATCAGCTTCCTTGTTTCCTGTCCAAACAGAGAGCCACAGGAGGAAACTGTGTTTACCGAGCTGAGCGCCGCAGTCGGAGCCCTGTGAAGTCTCAAGGCCGCAGAGACACATGTTTGGTATTTCTGCTTCTTTCCGGATTGAACATTCCAGGTACACGTTAAAGGAACCGAATCCTCACAGACCTAAACAAAAACACGCTCACATATAAATATGATTCACCCAATGCTGAGCCCAGCAGTGTGAGCAGATTCAAACTAACTGATTTCCACAGACCCTGGAAAAATGAAAAACAGACCTCTTAAAGGTTAAGAATTGCTCACAGGGCTGAAGGTAAAGCCACACACACACACACACGCACACGCACACACACAAGTTCTGAATATTTATCCACAAACCCTCAACTTCACCAAGTTGCACAAATTATTTACCTTTCCTTGTCAAAAGCTTAACAAATATCTCACTGGGCAAATAGTTTTATTTTTTATTTTCTGTAATTAGTAATAGTATTCTTGGCAAAAAAAAGTAAAACTAAGGTCAAAGAATTAAGGAGCAGCCATGAAATGAGAGCAGGGACAGAGACGGATAAATCAAGCGGCAAGCTGCAGCAATGTAAAAAATGGAAAAGAGAAAAAAACCCACTTCTCTCATGGTCTAGCGATGAAACTAACAGGGAGGTTGAAGTGTTGGAGCGTCTTTCAGAGGTTCATAAAGTAATTTCCTTGTCACAAAGAGCTTTTAACATGGAGGGCGGTAAAGGCAAGGCCACAAGATTTCATATTAAACCCAAGGTCCTAGATACACTCTCACTATTGTGGCTCTAATGCTCTGTAGCACTCTATGGCTTGCCTTTATTTAAAAAGCTTTTAGTATGTAGCCTTGTTAATTGGAACAGTCATATACTGTTTACTCTTATTTTTTCATCCTTTGTCACTGGCTGATTTAAAAACCTCTATCATACATTTTTCAAGGCCTATTGATAGTCAAGATCCGTTGAGCTCTTTACATGATTAGACATGGATACACGTGCACGTGGACAGTGGACACGTTTACATTTTTATTCTTAAAGTTATGCATTAGTTTGCTGATAAAGTCTTGAATGTATAGTTGTGGGAATGCTCACACACACAATGACCACACAGGTGGAAGCATTTCCGATTACAGTTTGTGTGTCCAGGCACTTAATTCAATTACGTCCAGAAGCCGAGTTCTTTCGCCTAATTTTCTTGGATGGCCTTGAGCGAATGCGTTCTTTTTTTCAGATTACATCTACTGGAGTGGCCTAATGTCCAAGTGGCAGCATGCTGGAACATTTAATGACAGCCCCTGCTCTGTATCTGGCTGATTGACACTGAGACACGTAGGTGGTGGAACGGGAGAACACACATTTCCCGGTCAGTTAGCCGCTCAAGGTTGCAGGGAGCCTGCAGCGGCGCGGGTGACCTTGGCTAAGCTAGAGCAGACAGAGAAAGACCTTGAGAGACAGCGCGGCAGCAGGATCTGGCGCTCAAAGAGCTGGGGAACATAATGTGGTAATGTATGACTATATATCACGGCACACAGTAGCATGTGACTGTGGACGGACGGAAAAAATGTTTGTTTTTTTACCCACTCACATGTTTATTCCTCTTTACTAGGTTCATGGACATTTTTGGATGTATATCTTAAAACTTTGTTCTAATTGTCTTCTTAAGTGATGACAAATGGATTATGGTTATTATCAGCCCTGACCCATTTCCTTGAGTTTATGACATACTTCTTTTACCTCTTAATATTGTGTCCCTTTTTATCTGTCTTTTCCCCTTTGCATACTATAAATCATTTTGCATCAATGTAACAAGACCTTTAGGGATAAAATTGACTGAATGATTCTTCACATCCACATATGGACTTTTTGTGTGGACCATGGTATTTTTTTTACATTATTAGGATTGAGTTATCTCCTGACAATGTTGATAAGCCACATGGTTAACCAATTATCTTTTTGAAAAATAACTTTATAATTACCTCAAAGTTGAAAAAAGACAAGTTCTTGCTAAAAAAGGAAGATGACATATCACTATAGTATTTCTTCTAGTCATACACATTAACTAACCGACTAATAGTAGTGGACATAGTCACCGTGATGTCACGCAGTGGTTTATGGACTTGAGTTTGGTATTCAGGCGGTCACTATCTTGGTTGATTGTTGTCGTCATATTGTTGGATTTTTTGTAACCAGTACATGTAGTTAGTTTCTGAATGTAGTGAAAGCATAGTGTTGCAACAAGTCCATTTACACTTGGTTTTAAAATGCGTCTTGGGCGATCGGATCACAAGTGGACAGATGAGACACCTGATCGTGTCCAGCTGACCACTTGTGTTCAGATATCTTTACAACCTACGCCACTTCAGCTAGGATCAAATTGCCCCGCACACGTTTATTACGTCGGATTTCAACAACAACTTGGGTCACTTAATGATTAAAACTGTGTTTCTCAGGCCAGCTAAGAAGATATTGGATAAAGTTATTTGCATGTATGGCCTATTGCAATCAGTTACATTAGCGGTACAAACAGGGCCGGTTATTCCTACAGGCCACCAAGGCGGCTGCCTAGGGCGCCAAATTGGCAGGGGGCGCCCCCTTGTGGCGCCCTTAAGCATACATCTTTGTTTTAACAACATTGATTAACGAAACATTTTTTAAAAAGCATGGGCAATAAAACCCTCATTGAATTAAATGAACATGCCCCAACCCATATTTCGAATGAAAATGTAATATTATATTATATAAAATATGATACGTGCATGGGCAAATGCACGTGCAAATACCATATTACTTTAACCTTTGATGGTGAAATACCATAGTACTTACATTTTTACATTTCTTAATTTTTTATATTTATTTTTATTGCATTTGTACATTTTATTTATTTTCAGTCTTTACAATCAACAGATCTGTGTTTTCTCATTTATTTATTCTTATTTAGGGGGGGGGGGGGGGCTGGGTACAAAATAATTAACCAGCAAACTGTTGTGGTTGTCTGTCATCTAAACAACCACCACTCGCCCTGCACTGATGACGTATTTTCCTGTTACCTCCTTGTCGGGGATGCATCTGGACGTATTGGTGTTTACATTACAAAATATACTTGGTCAAATGCATTCTAGACCACCTCGACCCTCGTGGTTTGATTGAGCAAATCACAGTGCATCTTGGATCGTTTACACATGTACAGTCATGGAAAAAATTATTTTATTAAACCATGGAAAAGCAATCAGCTCTTAAATTAAACTCTTATGAGCTATTTTTGTTGTTATCATTATAATTGTCCAAACAAATGTACATTTAGTTTACCAGGCATTAAAATGAACAAGATAATGAAGAAAAATGGTCTAATCATTCTTTCCATGACTGTATTTAGTGTTGACCACTAGTGATCCAATTGCCCAAGACACTTTTTAAAGTGTAAACAGGGTCAACCAGACCATAAATGGTTAGACCTACCTAGGATTGGCGATCTGAATATACAAATAACTGCCCAACCGTAGTTCAGTATTTGGGACTTTGCCGATCATTCCTAATTCCCAGCCAGTATAATCCTACTCTACAGATAGAGACAGTAGTGATTTCCTCATGGATCTCCTCCGGGAAAACAGCCTAGCCTGGGCATCAGTGTTTGGGAGAAGCAGTCTTCGGCCACCATGTCCTACTAAGCCTTCATCTTGGAGATTCCAAAGGTGTTTGATCATTCTGTACGGGGTAAGTATAACTCCAAGAGACTTTTCTCTCTCTGCCAGGCACCCTGGAGCGTTGCAGAATGTGCAACTGAGTTCAGAACCTAAACTAATGGAATAAGGAGTTGAGCCATTGATTACGTGTTCACATCATCCTGTGGACTTTTGCTGGAAAATGAGCTTTGTCTGCCGGAAGTGAAACACTATCAAATCACAAAAAATCTGCAAAGTTTTCCTTTAACCTGCCTAGGGGCAAAAATAAGCAATGAGTCTACCCATTCGGTTTATGTTGCACTTCAGTATTGAGCTAATTTTAACAACTAAAAACTGTCATCATTTCATCTCTCTGTATAGGATGTTTCCTCCTGTAAAACAATGCAAAATAAAATAATTGTAAGTGTAATGATGCATGTAAGTCGTGCAAGAATGATGACTGCCAATGTAGCTCAGCACCTAATGTCTTCTATAAACAGGAAGTTCAACAAGCTCAGCTGGCATTGAGCAGAGTCCTTGGCCTTGTCGAAAGCAAACATGTACAGAGAGCAACACCTGGATAAAAGAGGAAAATTATACAGGTACAAATAAAGGGTGAAGAGGCAGAATGATGTACCAAAGCAATTTATGTAGTTAAGCAAGGCCAATAGTTGAATTTGAAAAGGTAGAAAGGAAAAAGTGTAATTGGAAAAAACTTATTGGGATAAAATAATCTAGGATTGGATTCATAAGAGTGCAATATGAGATGCTTTAAAACCTCAATTAGTTGTCACAGATGAATGCTTTGTATTGACAAAAATGCTCACAACGTGTCTCATCAACAAGGGCAAATACACACTGATTTGGGCTTCACATAAGTCTGTCGTTATTTACCAGAATCTGAACTGTCACTGGGGCCCGGTACTCCACTTTTTGTATGTGAAGCTCAACCTGTAAAGCAAAGACAGAGAATGGCAGGTAGAATATGTGAAAATAAATCTGTATGCACATTGAAATGGGAGCTGAGGCTGAACAGCAAGGCTCCCTGTTCTTGGATTTGTAACCAAATGTGGTGGCAGACTGGCAAGGAAACATCTGAATCAGCTCAAAGAGGCACTGGCTGAATCAAGGTCGACCAATTGTAAAAAGAGAAAGATCCATATAATGGCGATTTGAGTGTGTCAAACCAAAAAAAATGCCTTCGAACAATCAAGCATTAATTTGAGATTTGGTTTTGAGAAGCTGCAGTGTTTAGTACGTAACCCCTTTAAGTTCTGATGACAGGCCTTTTGTTTTCAGTGGCTATAGCTGAGGTATCATATGACACTAGAAGACCATAGAAACCCATTGGTATAGTTGGTTATAATATATTTTAAGGAAGGTAGCAGAATAAGTTTCAACAAAATTTTAGCAAAGGAAAAAACTGACAATGTAATTTTTTAAGGTGTCCTTTAACAGCTGACCTCAAGATATCTGAATGCAAATAGGAGAACCCACAAGTCTCCCTGTACAGAAATGTTATGCAGTTTGGGGCAATTGTGTCATTTTTGCATGTATTTATTTGAGTATTTCTGCATTTCTGTCCCTAAACAGTCTTGGAATTGCATAAATTAGATAGGAGTGGGGGAAAAAAAAGCTCTTTTGGATTCAATGAACCTTTTATTCAAAAGTGATGATGTCAGACCCTGTAGATGCCAGTTTATTGCAGTGAGAGCATATCTTGACCTCACTGTATAACATGACCTGCTCTGACCTCTAGGGATAATCACACTCATGAAACTTTACAACCACAAACTAAAGATTAAGCATTCAGAGGTCAGAGAATTGGGCTTCAAATCCCAGGACTGATAGGTCAAGGACTGAGGTGATGTGTGTTCACTGGTGTGAAAAAGGATGGGTTTAATGCAGAGGTTGATCTTCTGTTTTCTTCTTTCTGAGGTATATTGACAATATGGGGGTTTCTCTGCAATTTTCAGAAAATAAATAATTTCCTTCTGCAAAAAACAAATCAAACCAACCCAAACATTGCTGCAACAGTTAATGGGACATGCTTGTGCATGAAAATGGCCTTCATATACTGTATTTCAACCGTAATATTCTAAGAACTTGTATGATTAATAAGGGCCTAGTTAAAACACAATGCTTATTACAAGTGTGCATTAATTTGAGAGCCCTTTAGATTGTAAGTAGGTCACAAAATACAAGGCAAACTAACCACAATGTATTCATTTGGTCTTTTCTTTCAGAATTTATGACAATAATGAAAATATAGAATATTGCCAGCCTTAGCCTTCAGCCCTCTCATCTACAAAGTTGGAGTAGGTACAGTACCTTCACCATTTTTCTTAAGTACTATTCAAGACTTTTTAAGTCAAAGTGTAGAACAGTGGTGGTACAAGTATTCAGAATTCTGACTGGTATGGTGTTCTACTTCAAAAAATCCTCCACTTCACTGTTTTTTTTAAATACAACATTCCTCAACGTTCAAACTTTATCCAAACATCAAAATATTCAGCTAAACTAATACATTCCGAGTGCTTCTTTCTTCATTCATACTTTTCATCCTTTTCAAACTTTTCTGAAATATTCAGTGTTTTCTATGAAATTTTTTCCCATTCATATGACAGAATGGACAGAATGTTCAAGTTTGATGCAAATTCAAACTTTTTTATGCTTTTTCAATCGCTATTTACTCATACAGTTGAAACCAGAAGTTTACATACACTATATAAAAAGACACATATGCTTTTTTTCTCACTGTCTGACATGAAATCAGACAATCACTTTTCCTGTTTTAGGTCCGTTAGGATTACCAAAATTATTTCTATTTCCTAAATGCTAGAATAATGAGAGAAGGATTTTTTTAGACAATTTCTTATTACTTTCTTCAAAGTCAGAAGTTTACATACACTAACATTGTTATGCCTTGAAACAGTAATGGCTTCTTCTCTGCCAGGAAGAAGCCATTACTCCAAAAGAAACATAAAAAAGCCAGATTACAGTTTGCAAATGCACACAGTGACAAAGACCTTAATTTTTGGAGAAATGTCCTGTGGTCTGACAAAACTGTAATCTGTCTTTTTTATGTTTCTTTTGGAGTAATGGCTTCTTCCTGGCAGAGTGGCCTTTCAGCCCATGTCTCAGGACTCGTTTCACTGTGGATAATGACACACTCTTACCAGCTTCAGCCAGCATCTTCACAAGGTCTTTTGCTTTTTTTCTTGGGTTGATATGCACATTTTGGACCAAAGCACGTTCATCTCTGGGAAACAGAGCCCGTCTCCTTCCTGAGCGGTATGGTGGCTGGACTTTCCCATGGTGTTTATACTTGGGTATAATTATTTGAACAGATGAATTTGGCACCTTCAGGCATCTGGAAATTGCACCCAAGGATGAACCAGACTTGTGCAAGTCCACAATTCTCTTCCTGATATCTTGGTTAATTTCTTTTGACTTTCCCATGATGTTACACAAAGAAGCAGTGTGTTTCAGGTGTGCCTTAAAATACATCCACAGGTGTGTCTCGAATTAACTCTAATGTTGTCAATAAACCTATCAGAAGCTTCCAAAGACAAGACAGCATCATCTGGGCTTTCCCAAATTGTTTCAAGGCTTAATAATGTTAGTGTATGTAAACTTCTGACTTTGAAGAAAGTAATAAAAATTGTCTAAAAAAATCCTTCTCTCATTATTTTGGCATTTAGCAAATAGAAATAATTTTGGTAATCCTAACGGACTTAAAACAGGAAAAGTGATTGTCTGATTTCATGTCAGACAGCGAGAAAAAAAAGCATCTTTTTATATAGTGTATGTAAACTTCTGATTTCAACTGTACATACAGTACATTCATGTAGGAACTCTGTTCAAATTTCAAAACATCTAAATTTTTACTGTTAATCTGAAACAACTGTCAGATAGGAGAGAGGAACTGTAACATATTCTGAAAAAAACTTAACTTGCTGTCACTCCTACAGTTTTCTCTCCTTATACATCATTCTTCGTAAAATTGTTGGAAATGTGTGCTCTTTCCAACAAGGTAGCTTTGGAAGAAAATTGACATGGTATGCAAACTCTTACTGCAAAATGTTAAAAAAAAATCAGAGTTACATTATTGGTGTCATTCAACTTTTCGATCACATTCATACTAATTTAACCCATTCCTATAATTCCAACTTTTATTACTATTTCAACTTCATCTTACACATATATTAACGTCACCAGTGAAGTTGGAATGATTTTGTATCAGACAGGATCCTCTGTTAATTGTGATTTCATTTGCATTGTGATATGTTTGGAAGAGATTGATTATTTAAGTTTTGAGAAGATATACACTTTATCTTTCAACAATAAATCACATTATCACAATCATTTCATGGACAGAGGTAAAAAATATTTAATTCCAACTTTATGGGCGACCGTGTAGAAGCCAACATTGCAATGTAAAATTAGCTTTAACCTTAAAATATATAATATTATAAAACAAATAAAACATTTTTGTTACAATATTGGTATTATTCAAATGGTCAATTGCATTATTCAAATGGTCAATGACATTAATACATGAATTCCACCCATTCACATTTTTCCATCTATTCCAATTACTTCACCTTCTTCTGACACATTCATGCCAGCACTGCAGTGTAGTGTCAGCAGTGGTGGAAGAAATATTCAGATCACTTACTTAGTAAAAGTACTAACACCACACTGTGAAATTACTTCACTACAAGTAAAAGTCATCATCAAAATGTACTTAAAGTTTCAAAAGTAAAAGCTCTTATTGTCAGAATAACTCTGCTCAGATTTTTATAACTTTTCCAAAAATATATAATTGGATCATTATTTTTGATGCATTTACACGGTCACCCATGAAGCTGGAATAAAATATATATATATTTTTTCCATTTTCCTTGAAATGATTGTGACAATGTGTTTTATTATTGACAGACACAAGTGTATATCTTCTCAAAACTTTATTAATCAATCTCTTCTAAACATATGAAAACTAGAAAATATCCTTTGGGGAGATTCTGAAAGGGCCACGGGGGCTACTGGCGGTGTGTGTACACTATGATGAGATTCTTCAGAGATTTCAAACAATTAATACTAGTAATGTTATGACACTATATTATATACAAGGAGCACACCTACAGCAAGCATTCATTTTCAAGTACTTATTTATACAGCAACCTATGCCCTTTCAAACTCAAAATGTGTGTGTGTGAATTTGTATCTGGAGGAGTGTGTGCGCTTACGTGTGTGTGTGTGTGTGTGTGTGTGTGTGTGTGTGTGTGTAACTAAAATCACATAAAGTTACCTGTGTGTGTGTGTGTGTGTGTGTGTGTGCTTGTGTATGTCTGTCTGTCTGTCTGTCTGCGTGTGTGTCTGGGTCTCTCTTTCTGTGAGAGATACATCAAAGGATGAAAGGCTTTGGGGTCGACCAATCAGAGCAGACCAATCAACCACTGCCGCTGTAGAATGTTCCGGCACAGTGACAGTAGCCAGAGGTGGAAAGACTGGAATTTCTGGCCTCGACCAGAAAGCATTTTTGGCAAAACCATAGTACCTATCATTGATCAAACTTCACTTAGAGCATCCTGAGTTCTTCCTGAACAGTTACATGTGTTTTTTTTGTGAAGAAAAATGAAGAAATAGCTTTGTAAGAGCGATCTGAAAAACTGTTAAATATGCTTTTCTGCTAAAATCTTCCTGCGTTTTTAATATGGGAGTCAATGGGGCTGTTGGTGCGTGTTGGTGGCGCATCTGTGCGTCCTACAACCTCCTATAACTCTGACAGCTTTACCAGAGGATTGTGAGTGAGAAGATACATTTTCCTACATTTCTATGAATAAATTATTTCAGTAGAGTTGAATTTGGGCCTGGAGCGCAGTTTTCAAATTTATTTTTTGACAATTTTTTCACTCCCTCTACACTCTGAGCGATGATGTCATAACTCTGACAGAACATTCCATGCAATACACACCCATTATAATCTCAGAATTTCTCCAAAAATGATCATGGTCATTGAACAGGGATTGATAAAAAAAACTGTATGACCTATTGAAACGTGGATAAATACACCAATACACAAGACTTGTGTCTACTGTTTAAAGTTTAAATGGAGTCTAGGTGAAATTATGCCGGAGAAGTAGATGTTTGAAAATCTCCAATTATTGTTCTTTTCGCTCATTTTTCCCGGGGACCGGAATGGGCCGTCCCATTCACTTCAATGCAAAATTTTGCACAGTTTTTTGCGACTTACGTCACCCCAAGCACTGGCCCCTACAGCTACTGCATAGCTGTAGCTATGCAATAGCTACAGCTATTGCATATCTGTGGCCCCTACAGCTATTGCATAGCTGTAGGGGCCAGTGTGCCCTGTGGCCCTAATGAAAACACAATCAACAGGATTGCGTCTGAAAACAAAATTATTCTAACTTTATTTTACTGTTGCTGGGGTAGGGCTGATTAGGGCCTCGGGGCAATCGCACTGAGCACTACTGTTATACTGTGGATTTCTTCTTCTTCCTCTTCCGGACGCAATTTCAACCCGCTACTAGTCCTACAACTTGAAGAGTTGCAGGACAAATTATATATCAAAGCGTGCGGTTTGATCGGGATCGGTGTGCTATTACTTTTCTCTATAGAATATGAATTTTTCGCGCTGTAGGTCGCGAAAAACTGCCCAAAATTTTGCATTGAAATGAATGGGACGGCCGACAAAAAATGAGCGAAAAAGAACAATAATTAGAGATTTTCAAACGTCTACTTTTCCGGCATAATTTCACCTAGAGACTCCATTTAAACTTTAAACAGTAGACACAAGTCTTGTGTATCGGTGTATTAATCCACATACAGTTTTTTATCAAACCCTGTTCAATGACCATGATCATTTTTGGAGAAATTCTGAGATTATAATGGGTGTGTATTGCACGGAATGTTCGTGTCACAGTGTGTGACATCATCACCAGAGTGTAGAGGGAGAGAAAAAATTGTCAAAAAATAAATTTGAAAACAATCCTCTGGTAAAGCTGTCAGAGTTATAGTTTGGGCGTACGACGCACAGATGTGCCACCAACACCACCAACAGCCTCATTTGGTCCCATATTAAAAACGCAGGAAGATTTCGGAAAAAAGGAAGATGGGACAGTTTTTTTAGATTGCTCTAACAAAGCAATTTTTTAATTTTTCTTAACAAAAATCATATGTAGACGTTCAGGAAGAACTCGGGACGCTCAAAGTGAAGTCGGATCAATGATAGGTATTATGGTTTTGCCAAAAATGCTTTCTGTTCGAGGCCAGAAATTCACCAGCAGAGTCCACCTCTGCTGTCACTCTTTCATTAACAGGTGCCAGTTAATTCTGTTGATTGCTTTGATCTGATTGCCTTTGATCTTTGATGTGATTACAGTCACAGATACACACACACACATGCGCTTAAGTGCGCACACTCCTCACACATGCATACACATGCTTCAAACACACACACACACACACACACACACACACACAGGTAACTTTATGTGATTTTAATTACACACACACACACACACACACACACACACACACACACACACACACACACACACACACACACACACTTTGAGGTTAAAGGGCATAGTTTGAAATCTCTGAAGAATCTCATCATAGTGTACACACACCAGCAGTAGCCCCCGTGGCCCTTTCAGAATTTCCCCAGAGGAAATTTTCTAGTTTTAACTACTGTCTACTTAATATACTGTTATGTGGTTTGATTTAAAAAATATCATTTTTAATTAGTAGTGGAGTAGAAGTATAACGTTACAGAAATGGAAACAACAAATACAGTATCTCAAAATTGTACTTAAGTACAGTAGTTGAGTAAATGTACTTACATTCCACTACTGAGTGTCAGCAATTTAGCACCCAGCAATTTCTGTAAAAGTCATTCATTTAAAAGTATAGAAATAGCAGAAAAATATAATGTATGAAATGCTCTTTGGCTGGTTTTACCCCTTTGTGTTATCCTGTTTTATGAGGTTATTGTGCTAATTAGTGTATAAAATATTCATCTGCAGAGTAATGAGCAGCTACAGCCATCAGTGAAATGAAAAGAAGAAAAAAAATGACATTGCCTTCTGACATGTGGTGAAGCATTGTGTAAAGTTGCAAAGGAGAAATTGTCTAAAAGTGATATCTGTTTCTTTCAGATGAGTAGTTTCACAGCTTCAACTTCAAACAAGAAATACTTTCAGGTGGAGGTTATTAAAAGACAGAAAACATTGCATTTTCAAGGCCTTACGGATCTTTAATCACACAAGTATAACAGCATGGCAAAGTCAGACAGCATGACTCACTGCCTGCCAATGAATCACTTACAGAAGTCTGAAAAAGTGTTTGTTGTTGCTCAAGGTGCGTAAGTCTCAAATGAAGGACACCTCACTGACAAATTTAATGAGAATTTTTGGGGATGGGAATGAAAATTAGTCAGTTATCTCGCTGCATTTCATCCCTCAAAGACAATAGCCCAGTTTAACTTCTTTATTTCTGTTATTCTTATTTCAAACGTTTGTTTCACCCGTTCACCTTGGTCTTCCCCATATGTGCGCCCTTCCCTGTTTCCCCCTCACCCTCACGTCCTCCCACGGATCTTCCTGGCACCCCGACATTGTTATTAGTGTCATAATTTACCTCCTTATGCAAACATGACCCTGTCCTCGATATGCTGTAAGGCAAAAATATTCATACTGTAGTCACTGTGAGACCAATAAAGAATGAGACAGGAGGGACATAAATTATTGCTCCGCTGCTACAGTAGTTCATATTTCACTCAGTAGCCTTTCCATGCACCTTACACATACACACACATACACACGCACACACACATACACACACACACACACACACACACACACACACACACACACACACACACACACACACACACACACACACGTGTCTAGCATGTGTTGTCAGTAATGGCTTTACATTTGGAAAAGCAACATTATTTCACAGTGTGACATATATTTGGACAAGATAAATAGATCGGCAAGGGCAGGCAGAGATAAGAAGCGAGGGATGGAGACGGGTAAATGGGATATGTAAAAAAAAAAAAAAAAAAAAAGTCAGGTGAGGCAATTTGCATTTTAATCGCTGCTTTGTCTTAATGCATTTTTACGACGCCACTGCCGAGTAAATCCTCTGTGACTTGCCGGGGTAAGACGGACAGAGTGAGATAATGGGGAATGAAGGTGTGTTTCACCAAAGTGAAGATGGTCTTAAGTGGCGAAGAGGCTGACTGAAGTGAACCATCACAGGGGCACTGGGGGACTGTTGTGCTGTATGGATTCGGTAGCAAACACACACTCATGGTTTTGACCTTGGCAGCCTCTGCCTCTTCTCCTCCCTCCTCCACACATGTTAACCCCCCCCCCCCGCTCCTTCCCCCCCCAGGGTCCCACTCAACCTTGGCTAATTAGCTCACGTCCCAGTGGCATATGTTCAACACACAATTTATCCACAACAAGGACATTACAACTGCAGCGTCCCGCCTCTGCCTCTCGCTCACTCACTCGTTTTGTTTTAGTGGGTTTATCTGTGTTTGTGTAGGTATAATAAGATACTTTTAAATTTGACTGTGTGTACCTGGTTTATGGTTTAGGACATTTAATTTAAGCATATATATATATATATATATATATATATATATATATATATATGATATATATATATATATATATATATATATGATATATATATATATATATATATATATATATATATATGATCCTTTCCACACCACAGAAAAATGTTTTATGAAACACCCAGCCGAATTTTAATCAGAAAAAAAAATCACAAAGTGAAAAAAATGAGCAGTATTTTATGTTCTGAAGACGCTGGAACCACACCTGTCTGATATGTAACTTCTCCAGTGACTTTCACCATGCTGTCACTCTCTCTTGTGGTTAGGGTCTGCTTTGCAAAAAATTGATTGATGAAAGCAGTTGAAATTACTTGTCTAATAAGTCAAACGTACCAACATGTTTATAGGATAATAACAGAGGAAGAGTAGCTTTAGTTTGAATGACATATAGTATGTGTGCATAAAATGACACAAACTTTCATGCCATACAAACTATGGAGAATAAATCTTCTGCTGCTCTCATTTTGACTCTCTGTGCCGACGTGGTCCTCGCGACTACCAGTATACAATAGCGGTTTATTTTTAGGTTCATAAAATGTTTCTGAATTGGCAAGTATTTCAGATATTATTACAGACATTATTTTAATTATATCGTTATGACCACTGACACGAGTGAACTTTAGCTTCAGCAAACGTTATAAGTAAATATAATTAATGTTAGCCACCATTGTTAAAGTCACTAATATACTGTAGTGTTGGGGACGGAGTTATGATACAGAGGCTCCAGTGCGTCATTGAGCCATGATTTTATAAATCTGGACACTGAAGAAAACTGTTTAATGGTCTAACTCCAAAATTCAGTCATATATAGTTTTATCTTCATTTTCTTAAGCTACTTTTGTTATATGCAAACCCAATTCCAAAAAGGTTAAAAGGTTATAATATGTCAATGCTGTGTTTCTGCTGCCAAAGTGGCCAAAAAAATCAGTTAACGCAGCCTTATCAATATTGTTACCGGAAGGCAATTAATCCACATTCAACATTTGTACAGGAGGTGCAATATTTATTTTATTACCTGTTAAAAACAGGTGTAAATATATATCAAAATATGGGTCAAAATAACATTCTGAATTAAGAATTATGTTGCTTCAAAGATTTCCTGGCCTAAAGATTTAAATATTTTTCAATAAAAATGAGAATGATGATGCAAAAAAAAAATGATGCCCTTCAATATCCTTAATCATACTGAAATTAAAATATCAGTATAAAAAAATAATTGAATTGGATGTTTTTTTTTCCTCAGTGTGCAGCCCTGCTTCCAAGGTAATGTTTCCACGGTGCTTCCAAGGTAGAGTTTGTTCCATAAAAATATATGACATGAAAGTGCAAATTTCTCTTGATGTTCCACTTTGAACATACATGGTGAAAATAAAATGCTGGGATGAAGCCAGAGAGTTTAAAAGCTTTGGCCTTCAGAGGTCATGCTAGTCCACACAAATAATAACAGGGAAGGAGTGACTAAGCCATCAGCATTGCTATACTTTAGACCCTTTTCATATCCTATGTGCCTCTTCAGTGCATCTAAAATCCATCAAATCTGAGTTTCTGACTTTGTCCCAAAACCTCTTAAGACTAAGAGTAGCTCCTAACTCATTTGCAGAGTCATATTGGTGCAAATCCACACAGAAGAGGTCTATTTTCCTTCCAGCTCAGAAATACACTATGCCGGCTGCCTTAGCTGATATTTGTACATTTCTTCCCTCTGTAAAATACTTTTAAACTTTTGAATAATCAGCATTCCTGGTCCAAACATCTAACCATCTACAGAGATTTAGAATCGATATTAAATATTAAATTCTGAGATCGATCTTCATATAAATATATATATTTCTTTGTTTGTGTGAAGCTTTTACCTGGCTTCTTAGTGTTTTTTGGCCAACCTTTCTTCCTGTAGATGCATGATCTTTAGCCCCGCTAGTCTTGTGTTTCTCCCAGGCGGCAACCTCCGGGTCTGAGCAGTGAGGCAAACTAGGAAGTGCCTTAAGCTGCAGGAGCATTTGGGTCCATCCATTTCAATACAAAATGAGAAAACTTCTCAGTTGATTTATTACCTCAGGAATGTTTTTGAGGAGAACACTATGGTCTCAAACGTAGTAAAAAATTGTCCAAATAATGGCCTCATTTAGAAGCTTTCCATCTTCACATTTAACGAGTATAAACATCAACAAACACAACCGCAAGGAAACAGAAAATATCTCTACATTGGGGTCTGTTGTGTGACGGTGGAGCGGAGAGCCAGCAGCTGGATTTTGCATACAGGTCAGTATTAGAAGTGTGTGTATAGGCAAACAAACAAACAAACAAACAACGGCCGTTATTCATTGTGTTATTACATTTGTGGGAAGTTATTACAATATTGATAGTGGAAGATTTTCATGAAAAATGCGTGTTACGTTTGTAGTAGGCAGCAGCTATTTTGTTTGCTTAAAATGTATTGTGTTTGTGGGATTATTGCATCAAAAGCTAAAGATTTTTATTATGTTTGTGTTTTATTACGTTTGAAGACATTATTACATTTGTGGGTGTTACAAACATACATTTAGTCTTTGTTTTTTGCTAGCCAAAATTAACTTCCCAGTTAATGCTACAGTTAATGTTAACATGACTTAGCAGTGACTTCATTCAGTCAGGTTGCTGGTGTAGATTTGTGTAGTGTAGTGTCCTCGGGCGTCAGTCAGATCCACCTATCGCTCCCCCCCAGTCCAAATATTGTCTGCTCCCAGCTTCCAAAAACAAGATGGCGACATACGTAAAAAGAGAGATGGCGACGAGTGTAACGCTGAACTCAAGGCTTCAAACGGGCAGTCCACAAACCAATGGGTGACATTATGGTCACTATGTACATTATTTATATACAGTCTATGGTTGCTGATCGTTAACCTTGCTTGACTACAGGCTGCGTCACACAGTTTTCTGGACACAGATAGAAAAGATGAACGGAGACAGTGACCGTGTGATCACTTTTCTAATGTCAACACCACAATGCCTAAAATAATAAGCAGAAAAAAGGTGAAACAAGCTCGTCCTCCCTCGTCCATCGCACCAATCCCTCTTATTTTACCGCATTTATCAACGCCATTACTTTTACTGTTTTTCAAGAAACTTCTGACAATCAGCTGCCATGACATTTTGCATTTGAATATTTACGAGCGCACAGAGCCGACCAATGCGCTAGCTAAAGCCAGTTGGTCGAGATTTTGCTCGTTAGATCTAGACAAGAGTATACAATAGCTGATTAATATGCAGCCGCCACCTGCCGGACAGGAGTGTGAACTACCTTAACTATGGTAGATCACCCCAGTTTTCCGGCCTTTCCTAATTTTCTTTAGTTATAAAAAGTGTTTTAGATACCACAAGTCTCTAAATACTATTCTAAATGTAAAAAAT